>NC_046358.1:85083749-85404686 GCF_004027225.2 Strigops habroptila
TTACAATAGACATAAGGTGAGACGGCGACGGCGAAGGGAACGCAGCCCCGGGGAGGCCTCGGCACCCCCATGCTGTGAGCAGGGGCAGCCCCACAGCACAGCCCCATGGCACAGCCCAGCTGTAGCCCAGTGTCCCGGGGAGCTGCAGGACCCCAATTAAAGCTCTTTGAGGGCTTCACCTGCCTCCCCAATGCCTTTGTGCTTGTGTCGGAGGGTACCAGGAGGGCCCGGCCCCGCAGGGGCTGCGTTCGCTTCCTCAGCGCTCGCTCGTCTCAGTTTAGGATTTAAACAACCAAAAATACTGCTTCTGTGCTCTATTAGCCCGTCCTGGGGAGCTGCATGTGTCGGTAGCCGAGGAAAGCCTTGTTTAAAGTGCTGGGCAGTACATAGAACAAGTAAACCAAGTAACAAATACAGATACTTACGTCAATACATTCCTTGGGGTTAGAAAAGCCAAGCGGGGAGCAGGGGCCGGGGGGGGAGCGCAGCGAAGCCAGCACCTTGGCAACCCCACACCCAGAGCAGCCCCTCGGGCTGAGCTGCTGCTCCTGATCCCTGCGGAGCCTGGCCGGGGAGCGGGGCCGGCAGCTCGCTGCAATGTCACTTCTTTTAAATATTGGGTTTCTTTAAATACAAACAGTAAGTACCAATTTCTGGAGGATAAAAAGGAGCCAATACTGGAAATTAACTGATCAGGGTGTAGATATCGTTGCTCTATCTCTATTTATGCTTAAGAGAAAAAAAAAAAGATGGGTTAAATATCTTCTCGAAAGCTGTAGCTTTCCTCCACAGTGTGTCTGGTCGACAAACATCCAAGACTCAGTTCAAACCTTCAAGGCCTGGGGCTCCCCTTCTCCCCTTTTCCATCCGGCACAGCCAGTGGGGAAGGGAGGGGAGCTTTGTACCGGTCACCCTGTGCCAGCCCCCAGTCAAGTGTCCCCATGACAGTCACCACAGATGGGCTGATTGCAGATGGGGCCATTTAACAGAGACACCTTGTAATACTGCCCTTCCCTGGCTGGGATTCGTGCACTGACCGTACCCTGCACAGCCTTCCCCCAGGGAACGGCTCAGCCCTCGCCCAGCCCCTGATGCTGGAAGCCACCCGCAGGGGGTCAGTGCCCTGCTGGGGACACACCAGGTCCATGGAGGGTGGTGGCTGCGCAGCCCCGCTGCAGGCAGCAGCCCCGTGTGCCCGGCAGGCCCAGCCGCCGCGGCCGGAGCCAGCAGGAGCAGCAGCTCCCGAGGCCCCAGGGCTGCAGGGCAGGCACAGCCCACCCTTGGCAAACCCTGCCCATGCTCCCTGCCCTCCCTGGGCATTGCTCCCCGCGCTGCCCAGCTCACCACCCGTTACTTGACAGTGGGGTGCACCCTGTTCTTGGCCCGGAGGGGCCGCTTCTTCTTCACCACCGGAGCTCCGGTGGTGTAGGGCTTGCTTGGGGGCAGCCCAGAAGCCGCGCTGATGCCTCTGCTGGCGCGCAGGAGCCGGCTGGGCACTGAGCCCCTGCTGCCCGGGGGGGTGGCAGCAGAGCGGGGGGACAACGGCGCGTCCCGCAGGAGCTGCAGGTCCGTGTCGGAGGAGAACTCAGGTGAGGGCCCCCGCTCTGTGCTGCCCCCACGGTACCTGCTCAGGGCGTCCTCCGAGGGCTGGGGGCTCCTCCTGCGGGAGCGGCGGCTGTGGGAGCCCTGGAGCTGGTGCTCGATGCGGTACAGGTCCTCCGTCACCTGGTTGACGCGGTCGAACTGGGCGAGCAGCATCTCGAAGAGGGAAAGGAGGCGCTGGATGTCGGCGTCCACTTCCAGGCTGTCCCGGGTGCTCAGCACCAGGCTCAGCCCATCGAGCTGGCTGGAGGAGGTGGAGGCTCTGGAGCTGTCGGAGGCAGCGCTGGGAGTGGGGCCACGGAAGGACTTGGAGTCACTGGAGTCTCGGGACGGCAGCGGCTCCATCCCTTCGAACCTCACCTTGTGCCGGAACTGGAAGAGGATGAGGGAACATTAACATCAGGAGCATGTAAGTGGGAATGCTGTGCTGGGAACACTGTGCTATGGTACCATGTCCCACTCCAAGTGGCCCCGGAGCTGTTCCCACCCATTCCTGGTGGGCCACAGCACAAACCTGGGTGCAGACCCCAGATAAAAACACACGGGAGTGCAGGACTGAACTGGCAGCAGATGCCCCTACAACACCCCATCACTAACCCAGCTCTTGGGCCTCCAGGAATGGCCACTCCAGCACTCACCTGCCAAAGGAACCTGGCTGGGGACAACAGTGGGAAGTAGCCAGAAGCAAAGGAAGGTAAAGGATGGTGGATGCTGCTTCCCTGCGAGTGTCTGCAGCCTCGTGCCTGCTCCCAGGCCCCTTCAGCACTCACCTCCTTGGCTTTGCTGAAGCCCATCCACATCTTGAGCCTGCGCACGAAGAGCTCCACCATCTCGTAGTCCTGGGGCTCGAAGGCAGGGCGGTACAGCTCGAAGTGCATCTCCCGGTAGCTGTAGATGAGCACCACGGTGAAGAGCCGCAGCAAGATCCACACCTCCAGCAGGATGTAGCTGGTGCAGAACAGGTAGTAGAGGCCCGAGGACTCGGGCAGGCAGGGCCGGAGGTTCACGCTGCCCCGCAGCATGGCCAACAGCAGCAGGAGGCTGCTGCCAACGCTGCGGAAGGACTCCGAGGAGGAGGAGAAGAGCTGCAAAGAGGACATTAGAGATGCAATGAGAAGGGATCGGTGGCGAAATGCTTCCCTGACCCCCAACACTCATTACCCCACCTTACACAGCATGAGCCCCAAAGAGTGACCCACAAATCAGCAGTGACAGGGACAGCCCACAGACACAGCCCCTGGCTGGGCACAGAGCACCCAGAGGACCCAGGGGCTCTGCTCACAGCCAGGGGATGCTGAGGAGCAAGGGGCAGCACGACCCTGGGCAGCCCTGGCTGACAACCACCCTCTCTGCAGGTCGAGGAGGGGTGTGTAGTTACCAGGAAGCCGAGCTGAGCGTAGGCCAGGATGAGGATGGTGAAGGCCAACCCCGCAGCACCCAGCTCCCTCGCAGACTTCTGAAGGGTCTTCCCAAACATGGACCACTGCCGGACGAAGCGCAGCTGCTGGGCAGCCTAGGAGCAGGGGGGAGGCTGGAGTTACATGGGCCCAGCACAGGGGCTGCTCTGAGAGCCTGACAGCACAGGGAAGGGTCTTTCAAACACCCCTGCAACCCTGAGACATGCAACCACTGGCAGAGCAGAGGACATCCTAGTGATGGGCTCCTTGCAGAATCATCCCATCAGCCACATTAGGCTGAATTCCGCAAGAAAATTGAGGGCCCAGAGGCTTTAGCAATCCAAAGTGCTACAGCAGAGATGCACCTGGCATCAGTGCCCACCACTCCTGCCCTGCAGCAGGGTCTGGAGGTGGCAGCAGCCCCGTTGTATTTGATCAGTGCCCAGCACAGCAGGACCAGTGTCTTGCATCAGAACCCTTTGCTGGCCCTGCCATGGATGAGCTGGCAAAGGAGGACCAATGTGCTGCTCCCACCCAACCCTCTCCATACCTGCACAGTGAGGAGGAAGAGGAGGGATGCAGCCAAGGTGCTGAAGACGGTGTTGAGAAAGGCCACCTGGTAGAAGTTGGTGAAGCCCTTGCGGTTGCTGAGGTACTTGAGCCACTGCTGGTCAGCAAGGGTGGCCTGGCTGAGGTGCACCACCACGGTGCACGTGGTGAGCAGGATGAAGACCCACTGGCCGTAGTTGCCCCACAGGCTGAAGTAGGCTCTGCCTTCCTTCTTGATGGACAGAGACTCGGACACCACAAAGTAGACCACGAACATCATGAGGAAGACCTGGGGGAGGAATGCAGAAGTTACCAGGGAAGGAAGAGGCAACACTTCACTGCTGTGCTGCACCAGGGACCTGCAGCACCCCAGGGCAGCAAAAGCCCCATGCACGAGGCTGAGTTCTGCCAGCCCAGAGCTGGAGCACAACCCTGAACCCTTCCATGTCCTGCTTGCCCGCTCAGTGCCCTGCTCCCCAAACCACATCCAGTGCTCTCATCCAGTGTCAGTGTGGCAGTGCCCAGGGGAAGAGGGCTCTGCTCACACTGGACCCGGGCCCAGGCAGGGTCTCTGAGGACTTGGCTCTGATGTCCCCACCAAGAACAGAAGAATAGAAGCTTCAAGCTTCCACACTGACAGGCACGAGCTGAAGGGAGCAAAAAGGCTGAGACAAGACCAATAAATGCTGCCAGACAGGAGGAATCTCCTTCCCCGCAGTGGTGCTGAGGTGTTTTCTGTGTGCTACCCAGGGGTGGTGACAGGCATGGGGACAAGTGGCCTCACGCAGGGGAGCTTTAGCCCACAGTGACCAACGCTGCCCTTCCAGGAACCCAGGCCATGGGTGCCCAGAGGCCTCTGTGTGGTGACTGAGGGAAGAGGAGCGCAGCGGGGACACAACCCACTGACCATCATGAGGAGCTGGAGCGTGACACCGGCGCTGAGCCGCAGCAGCGGGAAGGGGCTGATGGTGACAGCAGCGATGGCCTGGCCGGCCCCCAGGAACTCGAGGCGCAGGGTGATGGCCACGTGCAGGTCCACGCTGGGGTTGTACTGCAGCACCTCCACAAACACCGCCCGGCTCCTGCGAGGGCACGAGAGCAGCTCAGAGACAACACACGGGCTTTGGGACTGCTGTTTGGTGGTCACAGATCCCCCTGGAACACTGGTGCCCACAGAACATTCCCTTGGCCCCACCACACTCACATGTTGTCGATCCAAGTGTGCTGCTGAAGGAAGTTCAGCTGAGCTCTGCTTTCCTCCAGCGAGGCCCCCAGCTCCTGGACGTAACCGCTGCTGTCGTAGAAAGAGATGTAACCCCAGTACCAGATCCTGCAGGGAGAGAGGAGCCATGGGGTGAGAGCCGAAGGACAGAGCAGCCACTGCTATCGTCTGCTACGTGGCAGGCCAGGAGCAAGAGATGCAGACCCCGTACATCCAACGGTGGCAACCGCCTCATCATTCATTTCACAAGACAAATTACAGAACTGCATTGATCCACTGAGTGTTCCCAACTTCAGAACAGCCCCAAACCTTGTGGTGCCCCAAACTTCAATGAAGACACATCCAGGAACAAACCAGAGCGGAAACCAACAGTGACTTCATGTCCGAGATGCTGGTAAAGGCCAGTCTCCCATAACCCACATTAACAGAAAGCCAGTGCTGTGCTGTGGGCTCTCTGGGCAGCAGGGTTACCTTCTCCAGCAGCTTCTCTCTGCCCTTGAAGCTGAAGAGCTGAACCCTCTGCCCCATGCCTCTGAGAACAGCACTGTGCTGCTGTTCAGCTCAAGACGAGCTGCCCATCTCCTGGAAGCCAGGGGAGCAGCAGCAACGTGCCTCCCACCATTCCCACTGCCCATGTGGACGTGTTCAGGGAAGGTGTTTTTGTTTCTTTGCCCTTTGCCAGGCTCTGGAGCTGCAGCTGGCCTCACTGAAGCAAGGGCTGGGAACCACCCCGGGCACTGATCAACACTGATGATGCCTCTGGCAGCTGGAGCAGGGGGTAGGGGCAGGTCCTTACCCTGTCAGGTCGGGCGGTGAGTAGGACCACGCAGCCGTCACGTTCAGGGCTGCCCTTTCCCAGCCAGCTCCATAGTCAGCGGTGGCAAAGCTGTGGGAGTCGGTGCAGCTCCTCCTGGGAGCCGTGCCCATGCCATGCAGGATGTCCTGGGCGCTGCGCTGGCACTCGGCTGCAATGACACCAACAGTCACCCCATGGGCAGCCCAATGCAGCCCAACGGTGCTGGGGAGCACAGCTGAGCTTTCACACCCAGCACCAACCTTCTTCCCAAGCCCCTCCACATCCTCAGTCACACCTCAGGAAATCAAGTCAACTTCTCTCTAGTGTAAATCCCCACGGATTGCCCCAGTTCACCTCTGCAGGAGCAGAGCCAGGGGCACATAATACCCATGCTGCCAAGACAAACCTGCCTCTGTAACTTCTGCCTTGCTTCTACCAGCACCCAGACTTGGTCATTTCCTCCCTCCAGGAAGGTCACCACCACCCCACGACAGCAGAACCAGAGCCCTGGCCCACCAATCCCACCAACCTTCCTGCAGGCGGAGCTGGCGCAGCCGGGCTGCCCCCAGCGTGGTGCTGTGGCTCTCCTGAGCCGAGCGGTTGTTGTAGAGGTAGGGGAGGAAGACCTGGGACATCCACACCCAGAACTGATCCGACCTGCAACAGGGAAAAGGCATCAGAGCTCTTGGGGCAGCTCTGCTGGGGTGGTCTCTGCACGTCTCGCCCATGACCAGCCGTGTTCCATATGGAGTTTTGGAGGGCTAACCCAGGCTGCCCTCCTCCTGGCTAGCAGGCAGAGGCAGCATTCCCATCCATTCCATGATGGGCTGGCACCAGGGAGATGTTTATCTGACATGCAAGACCTAAAGGTGACTGAATCCACTTGACATCTGAATGAGGATCGCACCAGTGGGTCTGCTGCAGCACGGTGGGAAAGAGATGATATTTAGGACTAGATTCTGCTTCTGCTCCACTTCCCCTCCAAAACTCCACCGATTCATTCCTCATTCATATTGTGTGAATCAGAGTTTCTGTGACTCTGTGTGGCACAGACAAGCCAGGTCTCTTCACACACAGAGCCAAGGGGTCTGCAGTGAGAGGGGTACAAAGACACCATGAACCCCAGGCAGCCGCTGTGCTGGTGGGGTTGGCAGCAGCGTGGGCACTCAGCTGGGAAAAACTGATCTAGTTAAACCATATGTGCAGAGCCAGGAAGGGAAGGACTCAGTATTTATATAAGATGTTATTTTTGGTTCTTGTGACGTGTTTATGGCTAAACCCTACAGTTGTAAATTCTGGAGACAAAGCAAACTTGTGTGCTTTAGAGCAGACGGACTCCTGTAACTCACACAGTCCCTTCCCACTGAGGAAATAATTCAAAGAGATTAAAGCTCAGGTTCCTCTGTCCTACAGGGGAGAAGCAGAATAACGGGGAGCTGCTCACTGCCTGCAACCATAGAATCCCAGATGGGTTTGTGTTGGAAGGGACCTTAAAGCTCATCCAGCTCCAACCCCCTGCCACGGGCAGGGACACCTTCCACTAGAGCAGGTTGCTCCAAGCCCCTGTGTCCAACCTGGCCTTGAACACTGCCAGGGATGGGGCAGCCACAGCTTCTCTGGGCACCCTGTGCCAGCGCCTCAGCACCCTCACAGGGAAGAGCTTCTGCCTAAGAGCACATCTCAATCCTCCCTCTGGCAGGTTAAAGCCATTCCCCTTGTCCTGTCCCTGTAGGCCCCTCTGATACAAAGCAACATCTTGTTCCTCCCCATCCCCAGGGACTTCGCCATTACCTCTTGATGAGGAGGAATTCGTTGCTGCCCAGCTGCTGCTTGATGGAGCTCTGCAGAAGGAAGGCTCTGCTGTTGCGGGTGGCATCTCCGTAGTTGGTGAGCAGGATCACCAGCAAGAACATCATGTAGATGAGGAAGTTCTGGCAAGCAGAGAGCAGAAAGGGATTGCACCCAAGCACAGGAGGGCTGGTTCCCAATCCTGCAGCAAATCAGTGCTCTCCGCTGCCTGCCATGCAGCGGGATCAGCACCCAGAGCTTGCATTTCTTCTTCCATATGGCAAGCAGCTTAAAATGAAACCCAGACCACAGGCTCATAACAATACTCTTTGTTCAAAGCAGCCAGACAGCACCACATGTTTCAGACGACATGCACTGCACAACCTCCCTGTACGAGCTCCTATATACCAACAGCTCAGTTCATACAATGATGGAAGGTCCCATCCTTTAAAGGGAAATCACTCAGTTAAATATAACTCCATTAAAGCAGCTGTGTATCCCCAGCACAACTGTGGAGGATTAGTACTGGATGAGCTACAAAGAAGCTTCTGCTCCTAGACAGGCAATTAAGTGTTTCACAAGATTCAACTAATGAGTTTCCTTGTGCCAGGTGGTGTCTGCACTGCATTGCAAACCTTGTCCTAACCTCCAACACCTGAGTTAGAGTCAAACACAGCAGCTGCTCCAAACGAACCCCCTCATGGTTCTGCTTTCCAGCCCCCTCAGAGCTGCACAGAGAAGAAGAAAGTCACTGCCTGCCTTTTACAGATAGGGAAACTGAGGCAGAAACTGGAGACATGCACCTACTTGTTCAGGAGATCACAGCTGGATTGGGAGGACCTACATAAAGATGTGGCTCAGCCCATGGAGGCAGCACTCTGCCCCTGCCCTAAGCACCACAGGCATCAGGAATCATACAATGGTTTGGGGTGGAAGGGACCTTAAAGCTCCTCCAGCTCCAACCCCCTGCCACGGGCAGGGACACCTTCCACTAGAGCAGGTTGCTCCAAGCCCCTGTGTCCAACCTGGCCTTGAACACTGCCAGGGATGGGGCAGCCACAGCTTCTCTGGGCACCCTGTGCCAGCGCCTCAGCACCCTCACAGGGAAGAGCTTCTGCCTCAGAGCTCATCTCAATCTCCCCTCGGGCAGGTTAAAGCCATTCCCCTTGTCCTGTCCCTACATCCCTTGTCCAAAGCCCCTCTCCAGGTTTCCTGGAGCCCCTTTAGGCACTGGAGCTGCTCTAGGGTCTCCCTGGAGCCTTCTCTTCTCCAGGCTGCACAGATGTCTTACCTTCAGCATCCTGTGTAGCAGTTTGACCTTCCTGGCCTCCTCCTTGGCCTGGAAAAGGGCAAACCCCTGGGGGGGTCGGACTTTGCTGATCTTCTCCGAAACATGCTCAACAAAAGGATGCTCCACCAAGGTATCATCTTCCTCTGGGTGCAAGCGCTTGGCAACCAGTGAGAAATAGAGAGCTTCCAGCAGGACCTGGGGAGACAGGCAGTGCTGTGAGCCCGCAGAGAGCCGGGACACCAGAGCTGCCATGGGCAGCAGCTCCTGAGGGCCTTTCAGCACAGACAGTGAGCACAGCACAGCTCCTGAGCACTCTCTTGGGGCAGCTAAACCAAACTGCCACCAGCCCTACCTCTCCTACTGCCACTGGTGTACTCATCCTTACCTTCAGGGGCTCCCAGACCAAGAAGGATGCCAGAAAGCTGAATATCCCTGAGATGAGCCACATGAGGGCAACGCTGGAGGAAAAGCCCACCCCAATCCACACGGAGACGCCCGTGGAGGTGGCGAAGAGGAGGAGGCTGATACCATGAGCCAGATAGGAGCACCAGGGTGGCAGCAAGCGCTTCCGGAATGTTTGGTCTGCGACTGGGAGGAGGAGGGAAAACAAGTGTAAGCATTACTGCAAAAGGATCCTCAGGGGCACAGGAAGGGCTGAGCACACCAGCAGAGAGAGCGCCATCAGTCCTGGGTGAGTTGTGAGGGGTTATCCCAAACATCTCCCACTCAGCAGCAACACAAACACAGCCTCAGAAGAGCAGCATCTATGGGCTACAGGGTGGGGAGGAGAAGGAGGTGGGTTCCTGATCTGGGTAGTGGGATGGGCTCCCTTTCTCTCAGAGCCCTGGGACGTTGGGCATTCCCAGCTGGCTGGAGGTGCTGCTGGCAAAGCCATGGAAAGCCACACAGATGTCTTGCTCTGGCTGCCTTCAGACTGCCAAGCCACCCTGCCCCGGGGCTCAGCACAGCTTCCTTCACCCACACATGCAAATCAAAGCCTGCACAGAGATACCCCCACCATTCATCAACCAAGGAGAAATGATGGATGTTAACAGACCCTACAGGAATGCTGCTGGGTCCAATTTTCCAGGGACAGCCTGCCCCAGGGAGGCTGTGCCTCAGGAAGCCAAGAGCTCATGCTAAGAGAATTGATGCTGAGCTTCTCCAGAGGACACCCAGGCACTTATCACCCTCCAGTCCTTGCAGGGCCTGACAGTGTGCTCCCTGCTTTGTGCAAGCCCAGCTGGCTGCTGTCATGCTGCATGACCCAGTAGGAAGCATCTCTGCTTTGTTGAGTTGAACCTTCCTTGGCATTTTAACCCCTTTCCCCTCTGGTTTCATACAGAGACTCTCTCATACTGGATGGCTGAAGGGACTGATGGCTGCAGAGGGGTGCAGAGAGCAGAGGAACTGGGGAAGCAGTGAGCAGAGCTTCCCTAAGGTGCACAGTAGGGACTGTCACAGCACAAGCGATGGACTTAGTGACATTCAGGCTCCAAGAGCAGTAGGCAGGACATAGCCAATACACCCCAAGCAGGGGAGCAGCCTTTCCTGAGGCTCCATTTACCTGCCTGTGCCTCCCAAGGGCTGCTCCTCCTGCCCATCCCACCCTCGCTGCCCTGGTACCTGTCCATGTGGACTTGGCTGATCTGCTCACTTCCCGGGGAGGAGCTGCCATGCTCTGCCCTTTGTCGTTCAGCTTCTGCATCATGACAGTCTCCACCTTCTCCCCAAATACACTGGATCTGCCAAGGCGAAGGGGTGATGCTGGTGAGCTGTGGCACTGGTGGCTCTGCAGGGAGCAGCCTGGCACCAGGGTGGACTGAACTCCAGGGCTAACACCAGTGCAGCAACACTGCTCTGTGTCTCATGGAGAACACAGTGACTCGTGACCAGGCTGCCCCAGGCATCCCCAGTGCCTCAGAACCCAGCTCACCTCACACCCTGAATACTTACAGGCCTGAGATCAGATCTGTTTCAGCCCTCATGTACGGCCCCAGGTCCTGGGAGTGGGAGATGCCACTGGCTCCATCTGCCAGGATCTGTCGGATCAGATCCTCATCTGGGGAAAGAGAGAGTGCAAACAGGGTTGGCAGGAGCACAGCACCAGCTGTGCACCAGGGCATGTCCTGCATTGCTTGAGCTCAGCCACATCTGTGGAACTGGGGAGGAGGAGGGACAGGGTGAGGCCCTTCTCCATGGGGCAGCCCTCCCCTCCTCCATGTCTTCTAGCTCCTGCCATGCCCAGCTTGGCTGCAGAGGTAACTGCTGGTATAGGAGGCCAAGTTCTTCTTCTCCAGGCATTTACAGGGGTCCAGAGACAGCCTGTGGCTTTGCAACCAGTGAAGAAGTGCTGGTTGCTTACCACATTCAGATCCCATGGGAACACATCTCTCCTTGCTCCCTGTCTGATGGCAGTGTGGTGACCACTCACTTCAACTGATCCACATCAGGATTTCTGCTTTCCCAGACTGAAACTCTCATTAAGAAAATACAACCCTCCTCCTCTGCCCTGCAGATTGAAGCCAGTGGTGATGGTGGCAAAGCTCTGCTATTCTGCCTTCTCCAGAGGTAAGCAGAAGGCTCCTAGGGACCAGATTGTTCCTTCTGCACACCCCTGGGGCATTCAAACAGAGGGATGCTACCCCAGCCCCACCTGATGCAGAGAAATAGCGAGGCTGTCCCTGGTGAACACCAAGTGACAAGCTGTCCTCCTCGGTGGCCAGTGGGGCCTCGAGGCCGAGGTGGCGGCTGGCCCGGCCTCTCTTCAGCTTCTGGATGGTGTTGCCCATGATGGAGGGGTCGCTGAGGAGGTCTGGCCAGCTGAGCAGGGCCTCGCTGGACGGCCACCGCACGAGGCTGCGGGAGAGCAGAGGAACGGGGCAGTCAGGGCTGTGGGGAATGGGAAGCATGAGAAGAGCAGCTGTGCTAGCACAGAGGGGTTCCAGAGGGAAACAGCCGTGGGAGCACAACCCCAGTAACCAAAGCAGAAAAGTACATAAAACTCCAACTTGCACCATCCTACTTACCTTTTGGAGTCCTCTAAGAACAGATCTGTTTTGGTCTGCTCAGAGAAGGCCTGTGGAGGAAGAGGAGGCAGTTCAGGCACATGACACTGGTTTGTGCCTCATTAAAACAGCAGGTTCTTAACATCAGGGGTCACTGGTAACCTGGAGCCTGAGCTGCCAACAGCCCTGAGTCCACACCTCCAGGAGCCTGCTCTGCTCCAGAGATAACCCAAGCACACTGGGAATGTCAGTGCTCACAGACACAGAGCAGTAGCTGCAGGCAGCTTGTGCTCAGAACCTGGACTGGCCTTAGCAGATGAAGGGCTGAGGCTCTCCCCCATCACCAGGATTTGCCAGAGGCACTAGAGTGCATCAGTTCTTGCAGTGAGAGCTGTGGATGGACACTGTGTCCATGCAGGGGAGCACACAGACCCATGCGGCATGTCCAGCTTTCGGGTGGGAAGCAGGTTACCTCTGCCTGAAGCCCGGGGAAGGTGGGGAAGGAGCTGTCAAGGATTGAGGAGTCCAGGTAGTTGTCAATCTCCAAGGACTGCTGGTCTGAGTGAGTCAGAGTGTGGTTGATGGAGACCTGCAGGAGACAAGGAAGGCTTGAGCAGACAAGGAAGGAATAGAGGTGACAATGGCACGGGGACTCAGTGCCATTGCTCAGTGGATCCCATCAGCTCCACACTCGTGCAGGCAGAGCTGGGATCCCAGGCAGGGCTGAGAACAGACACATGCACATCCTCCACTGCCTCCCACTTGTCTCCACATGTACCACAGCCCAGTGCCATCCAGGCTGTCCCAGATACAAGGTCCCAAGAAGCCTGGTGAATTTACAACCCCCTGCAAAGCAGGGAGTGCTTCCAGGGACAAGAAGTATCAGGCACATGTGCTGCTCATCAGTCACTGAGCAGCTGGCTGCAGTCCTTAATGGGGCTGCTAATTGTGCCCAACTAGTCATGAAATCCCCAGCTAATCCTTTCACAGCTGCCTAACCACGGCTCTGCTCAGAGAGCTGAATGTGTACCCAGGGCACGCACTGCATTAGAGATGCTCCACTAAGCATTTCCCAAGCTCCTGCCAATAATGGGCTGTACCCTTAAATGGCATTTGGGTACCTATCCCATACTGATATCCAGAGCAAGCAAGTGCCTAAAAGCAGCTTTTAATATAATCTATATTAAAAGGGCCTATAATCTGCCCTTCTGGTCTCTGCTCAGAGACAGCTGGAGAAGTGATGGATCACAAAGGGCAAAATCTAGCCTCAGATAAAGCAAGACACCCATCTGGGCAGCCTGCAACTACTCCTCCTCCTTACCTTGCCACGAGCCATGCGGAAGAGAAATAAAATGACCAGGTAGAGAGGGTAGACCACCACGCTGGACACCAGCCCAACAGCCACCGTGTCCACATTGACAGGGATCAGGTTGGAAACGGCCCCATTGCTGGAGAGAATCAGGAGAGATCAGAGGCTGGTGTTAGCAGGAGCACTCTGGGTTGCCACCTAAGCAAGGAGCCCAAACTGCACCCCCAGGTATTTCAGATGTGCAGAGAAAGAGCTGGGCATGGGCTGTACTAACAGATGACACAGCAAAACCAGGTAAGGGGGAAGCTGATCGGATTGTCCTTCATCATCCATGTCCTGGTCCCAGATTCTTTGGAATGGGAAGGATAGATGCAAGGCCACAAGCAAGGCACTCATGGTCTGTCCTGCCCTGTGTGATGGGAAGCACAGCAGGGGCCCTCAGGAGGTAAGGGATGCCCAGAGCACCAAGGGACACAACGCACCTGAGGTGCACGTTGCCCACCATGCCGTACCACACGGCGTTGGCACAGAGGAAGAGGAAGATGAGGAGGGAGCAGCAGGTGGCTCTCTGGACGCGGGTGAAGCGGCTACGTGGTGGCCGGTCCCACATGGACAACCAGACATGCTTCTCGAAGAAACCTCGCTGCAGCTCCGCGCGGAAGATGCGGGAGAAGCTCCTCAGCTCTGTCTCACCTGAGCACAAAGAGAGAGACCCTCAGGCCAGCGGCACCACTGAGGGGAGCCAGCTGGACCTGCCATGGTCCCTCCTTCCAGACTGGTAAGTATCCACACTGCATCTATATGGTCCCTCCTGCGCAGCTGGGTCCTTGCCATGCCTTGTCCTCTAACACAAAGGACCCACAAGGCATCAATGCAGCGAGGAAGAGCCAGTGTGCAGGCTCCATGGTCCCTCTGCAGCCCCCTGCTGCAGGCCCTTCCTCAATGCAATAGAAGTGCCACACTGCTCATCGACCCCAGCCCCACACCTAGGGAGTGAGCACTCACTGGCAGCATAAACCTCCTTCTCCACCATGCCATCGTTGTCTTCACTCTCCACTGACAGCCAGTCGTTCACCAGGAAGAAGTAGCTCTTGCTGCTCTGCAGGTCCCGGACTATGACGTGCTGCAGGTACCAAGAAGGGCTGAGTCCTAGAAGTTAAAAGAGATGAAGAAATGTGTTTCGTGGCAGCCATTCCCTGGGTGAACCTGCAAAGCTGAGAGGGCAACACAAGAGCCCATCAGTGGGTCAGTAGCAGTTACCCTGTGACAGTATCTTCATCTATGGGAAATGGCACAGCCAGGTCACCTCCTAGGCTGGACATTCACACACACTGTCACAGCGCACACTGCATCCTATGTGTGTGGGACTGCAGACTTCCCATGATGGAGACTCCATGTCCAGCCCCCCGGCAATCCTCCCCCAAGCCAGTGGGTCACCCTGGCCTCCCACCAGGGTTATTCCAGCCTGTAGACCCAGGCACCTCTCTCCTGCCCAGGTACCAGGCGGAGCAGAGCGTGGCTGTGCCCTGGGATGGGTGACGGGCGCCTCAGCCCTGCTCACCCCCCACCTTTGTTGTCGTGCCAGACGCGGATGCGCCAGATGCTGCCCAGGCTGCGCTCCGTGGCGATCTGGAACACGTCGAGGCTGTTGCGGTGGAAGGCGTTCTCTCCATCCAGATGCCTGTGACCACTTTTATGGTCCACTCCATACAGAGCGATCCCCACATGGGCTGTGGTACCTGGAAGAGAGAACAGGGCTCAGTTAGGGAAGGCCAACCAAGGCGGAGCTGCTCCCCAGCCCTATCTGCCTGCCAGTGACCTGGTACCAGATGCAATGGTCCTTCAGAGGGGCCACTGGAGACTGGGGAGGAAGGAATGTGCTCAAGAGCCATCCCACACCCAGGTTGCTGCTCAGACTGGTGCATGGCCCTTGGCAAGCTCATGGTTCTCTTTGGAAGGGACTAGATCTGACATTCCTTGCCTTGCTAATACCCTAACAGGAGGAGATGTTTATTCTGGACGTTTTTTCCTCCCAAGTAGTTGGAATACTTTTTTCTTTGACTTCTCTCCTGTACCAGTTTCCAGATGCTCCCTGGGTCATCTGCTCAACCTGGATGGTCCTTGGGGTGGCTTCAGGAGGAAGCTGCTGCCAGTGAAACCAGTGGTTATACTAAATCAATGGCAGCGTGTTTGTGGCATGGTAGCACTCTACCTCTGTCCTTGCTTAGAGCTTCCACATCCCAACTGCCTGGATTTCCAAGTCCAGGATGATGTTTCTGGCAGCTCTAGCTACAAACCCAGCCCTGGATCAGAAAGCCAACCTTTCTGCCTTCATGCCACTGGAATTCAGACAGCAGAACAAGCAATGGATGCTGAAGGGCAGCTAAATGGTCACCTAAAGGGCCCACAAGACTTGGATGCTTCTGAAGGAGAGGATGTGAGGAACAATCTCTGCCTCTTGAGCTGTTCCTGCAACCACAGCCCAGCCAGGAAAGCAGGGTGGGGGGTTTCCATACTGGTGGTTCCTTCACACCTTTGACTTGCCCCATTATCACCCCATTTAAAGTGTGAATGCTGTGGGAAGCCCTGCACTGTCTGGCTGCTCAGTGCTGCTTCAAACGCCAGCTCAGCTCTGGGTCCTGTAGGAGGACACTTGGTGTATGATGTGCTGAGGTGAAATCTCAGGGGAACTACACAGATGTCACCCGAGGAATCACAGAATTGTATCATAGAATCTCAGCCTGGTTTGGGTTGAAGGGACCTTAAAGCTCATCCAGTTCCAACCCCCTGTCACAGGCAGGGACACCTTCCACTAGACCAGGTTGCTCCAAGCCCCTGTGTCCAACCTGGCCTTGAACACTGCCAGGGATGGGGCATCAAGAGGATGAGACCATGGGCTAACCTGATCCTCTGCCCCAGCCAGTTTTCACCAGGATCTCGTATTTGTAGAGCCCGTTCTTCCCGCAGAAGGGAATCACCCCCACGCGGTTGATGTCGATCATGTCCAGCTTGTGCACGATCAGTGCAGCCACCGAGTAGGTCACAAAGCAGACAGCACATGTCAGCAGCACGATGTAGTTGAGACCAGGGCCTGGAGCCTAGAAGGACAGAAATGTGTTGAAAGGCACTGTCCTTCCTCAGGAGGACCCTCCTTTCCCTAGGAGCCTCCTTCCTGCCCATCACCATCATTCACAGACACGATGCCACATGCAGATAGAGAGCTCTCCCTGCACGGACCGTGTGGAGTGTCCTGCAGCAGCTGCTGAGAGCTTTCTGCTCCCACTTACATCACACCAACAGAGCTAGGGAGAGCCTGAATGCCCCTGGGAAGCAGGGAGCAGCTGGCTGGGATAAACCAGTGCTGGGTGCCAGCTGGGAGGAGAGCTTGGCATCTCACTAAGAGGTGAGCACACTGCGAGGTGCCCACAAGAGAGGATAAAGCCATCTGCAAAGGTCTGTTTTTAGCAGCAGCAGCAGCAGCCAGGATTCATGATCGGAGGACACAGCCCCTCTGTGAGCAGTGCCCATGTGCAGCTCCCAAAGGCTCCCAGGTGCTGGTGCTGGTTTGCCAGCTGGGCACAGCTTGAACGTGAAGCCAACAGGAGGCCAAGGCTTTCCTCTAGGTGACAACCATCTGCTCAGCACTTGGTGATGCTGCACAGCCTCTGCTTTGTTCTACTCACAGGGAAGATGAACTGGACGGAGTTTGGGGGGACAAAGAGACTGGCCCCAAAGGCAGTGAGGTGCTGGGTTAAGCAGACAGCCTGGTCTGGCCTCGTCTCTTCCAGTGGGATGATGCCTTCTGTCTTCCAGCGCTTCTCCCGCTCACTGAAGTACTGGCACAGGGATGTGTACAGCCCCAGAGTCACCTCCACAGGGGACCAGCTGAAATGGTTTGTGATGTTGAAGTAGTACTTCTGGATGGTGTCATCCGTCCTGGAGGAGGGAAAGGCAGCAAGGAGACATCATTAATCCCACTGAAGGAACACCAACCCTGTTCTGATGGATGTGTGCCCAAGGAAATACGCTGCTGAGGGATGGGGAAGCACCCATTGAGGAGGAAAAGCCCAGTGAACGTGGTGTAATTTACACCTTTGGTTGTGGAGAAACTCTGGGGTTCCACAGACCCCTTGAATTCTTCTTTATCTTTGTATTATTTCAGTATTGGGAGCACTACATTGCACATCCTCTTCTCTGTGCTGGCAGCCTTGCACAGGTCTCCCAGCCGCCCATCCCTGTGTCCCACTGATCCACAGGACACTTCCACAGCAGCTCTGTGATTCTTGGCTGGGAGCACATTCACTTATCAGGACGATTAATCCCTCTTTGAACATCCTGTTACCAAAAGCCATGGAAGCTGCATCAACTCACACAACAGTGGCTCCACTCTCGCCCCACCTATTCCCAAGCTGCCTATCTTTTCTTCTCAGATAATGCCTAGGAATGGCTTGGAAGTAACACAAGGCATGAACACACACGCTCCTGGCCAAGGCAGCAACTGAAGTTATAATGACTGCTCTGATTAAAAGAAGAGCTTTGCTCCAAAACCCAACAGCACAACAGCAGTGCTCTACGAGCCAAGCAGCGTGGATGGGAGCCCATGAGGAACCTGCAGAGAAAAGGGCAGTGGGGGGGACTCATCACCAGATCCCGGGTGAGGCTCATGATACTCACAGGGAATGGGATTTACAGCTCTAAAAAAGGGGAACCCTTTCAGGGAACCCCTATAAAGGGGATCTGAAAGGCAAATCACAGAGCACTGAGCTGCTTTTGCACCAGAAGCAGCAGATGTGTGGGAAGGAGGAAGTGCCAGAATAGACGAGGTGCTGGGGAGTAGGAATGGCACCTTGCAGCTCCCTACCCAGGAGAGCTGGCTCTTCCAAGGACAGAGGAACACTGTGATAGCTACAGCAGCACCAGTCCTGCAAAGCGGCCTGGTATAAACCTTAGCAAGACCCTGAGCATCCCTCACACTCATCCATGGGACACCCTGTAAGCGACAGGGATTATACAGGAGGCTTCTCTTACCTGGGAGAGGTGAAGAAGGTGTAGAGCTTGTGGTCATTCCCAGCCAGGGCATCCAGGCCGATTTTCTTCGAGGCAGTGCAGTTGTGCTCGTTGGGCTCTGGTTCATGATGCAGATAAGCCATGATGAATGGCTCAGGCTCGCTCGCGATGTAGTGATCTGGGTGAGGAGGGGGGAAACAGAAAGTACTTCATAAAGACCAGGGAGAGCTCAGCCACAAGCCTGCTGCCAGCACTGGGTGTTAAGGGAGGAGTATCAGGAATGCAGGAAGTTGGGAGAGATGCTTTTCTGGATTGCACTCTCTCAGTCTGGAGTTCAGAGGAGACTCTGGATACCACCACACCTGACCAAGAGAGGGACTGAAGGTGCTCCCTCCAGTGCTAATGTGGCTCTACAGAAAGGCTGGGAGAAGCAAAAGGCTCCTCAGTGCCAGAATCCACTAGCAAGGATTACACTGGGGACTGGATAACACCCATGACAGCCAGAACCCCAACTATGCAGTGTGGAACTTGCTGGATACACCTCACATCCCCTCCCATAGCAGTTATCTCGACAGCTCTCTTTTGCTGTGACACCCAGCCCTTCTCTCCCATGGGAAGAAACAGCAAAGAGCATGAAAGAGGTGGATCTCTCTACGCTACCATTGAGGACTCTGTACGTGAGCTGGAAGTGCAGTCCTGCTTCTCTGTTGTTGCTCTCCATAACCACAATGAGGTTCACGGATGTTCTTGCCTCGATGACTTCAGTGCCAGCAGAGAGGTTGTGAGCATCTGTGTTGTTTGACACCATTACAGTGATGGCTTTCTCTGAGTCCAGGCTCCCAATGGGGATCTGCACCCCGTTGTGTGTCTGAAACTCCATGGAGGCCACCTTTGTGGACACGGTATAGTTGCTGATGTAACCAAAAGGGAAAGGATTGGAGTCCACTTGGAACATGACTTGAATGACATCCGTCAGGTTGGAAAGGGTGGTGTTGAATGCCTGGGGGATGGAGAACTGGCAGTTTGGTGTGTTCTCGTAGCAAAGCAAGTTAAAGGGATCAGACCTCTTGCCTGTGGCCTTAATTTCTCCTCCCACCAGCTCCAGGGGCTCTTCATTCAGCACTCGAGATTTCATGAGGATGCGCATCAGGCTGGAAGACAGGTTGTAGGCTTTGGGAGCTAGCAGCAAATTGTGGGCATCAGCAAGCAGCTCCTGGGGCTTGGATTCCTGTGAAACCGTGTTGACAAGGTGAATCAGGTCACCTGCAGGAGAGAAAGAGAGGTGCAAACAGAGGAAGTGGTAAATAGCCTACATAAAGTGTTAGAGTCTAGATAACATCTGACACCTTCCCAAAGCAATCAGACAAGTGTTTCCCCACTGTCTTCTCACTGTAACTCTACCCTGTGCACATGACTTTCTGCTCTGAACTGTTCAGTAGCCCATAGCTAAAAATAGAGCTGTCAGCAATTCCTGCAGTCTCTGAGCTAATGTGCAGAGTTTGGTGGTGAATACTAATGACAACAGGCTTTATTTCCCTCCTGCATAGTGCTACAACAGCAGATTGGGAAAGAGGAAAGAAATGGATAAAGCAAACATATGTCATTAAGTTTCTGCACTTAGAACCCCATAACAAGGAGCGTAAAGAAGGTGTCTGCTTCCTCCCAGGGTAATCAGGTGGGAATTCCCACAGAGCGTTCATGGGTGCCCCGGTGAAGTTTGGCACCCTCAGTCTGCAACCAGGAAGGCGAGCATCTGGAAGCCATAGCTCTTACTCATTGTTTACTAAAAAGAGAAATCCCTGGAGTATCAGTGAGTTTATTAACAACTGCTGTATTTAAGTGTCCGCAGGGACGGCTGCCCAAGCCAGGACAACCCTGGGAAAAGGGCAGGGAGAAGAAAGTACTGAGCATGAAAAGGCCAAACCCCAGCGGTACAGAACTGACCTGTGATGTTGAGGATGTTGTCAGCGATGCCAGTCGGTGTCACGGTGCCCTGGGTCGTTTCCCCTTGTAGGATGGTCATCATGGTCTCCAGCTTGTTCAAGGTCCTTGTCAGGCAGGACTTGCAAACCAGTTCCTTGCTCACCATCTGCAAAGGGAAACACAGTCTGAGGCAGTGGGAACATCCCAAGGGAAGGACAAAGGCAAGTTCAGCTCCTCAGTCCTGCAAAGACCTGAGCATGTTTGCCCAAACACCATTTGCACTCTGAAAGTCTCTTTCCAGCCCCAGGGAGGTGACTGCAGAGGCCACGGCTGCTCTGCTCCCACTGAGAGATGATGCCAAGAAGTTGATGGTGTCTCCAAGACTCTTTCACCCACTTCCCCTCATGCTACAGGCAGGCACGTGGAGTCTGATGGAGGACGCATTAGGGTTGGAAAGAGCAATAAAGGGCAGCATATTCATGTTCCCTGGAGTTCACTTGTAAGGACCAAGCACGTCTCCTGCTGTTGCATCTCCTGAGCACCTCTTTGGGGCCACACACTATTCCTACAGAAATCAATCAGAAGCAGCTGGATGGGATCCCTCCATCCACTCCGCTATCTTCGATGGAATCAAGATTTAGCCCTAACTGAATCCACTTCAGTGTCCAAGTACTCCTGAAGGCTGTGGGAGGGATCCTGCCACTCAGGCGTGATGGATCTCCCTCCCTCTGCTCCCAGATGTGTCCAAGAAACAGAATGTTCTTGCCATGGCCTGGAGCTCCCAGCACTCTCGAGGCCTGGATGGGAGGGACTGAGGCAACACATGGAAGCTGTTACCACAACCCCGTTCCTTGCTCTTATTCATCTTTTTTTCTTTTAATCATCATAGGATTCAGACGTGATTCACCATATGTTTTGGTGGAGAATCAAAACAGCATCTGCAGGTCTAGAATTCCCCCTTTTCTGCTTTTATTTGTAAGCTATGGGAAGCGAGGACATGCTGTTTAAATTGGAGTCCATCAGGCACGGTCAGGTATCAAAGAGGTGGGGAAGAGAAAGATTAAGGGGAGGAACCACTCAAGAGGAGCTACTGCTTAGGAGAATTGACTAAGGAGAATTGACTAAGATTGAGATTCTGCTTTTCCCTTCCAGGATAAATCAATTCTGATTTTTCCTCTCCCCTGTAGGTAAAATCAAATGAGTATCAGCACTGATTGACACTGCTACAGGAAAGGAAACATGTGAACCCCACACCAGGCTCAACCACTTGGGAAATTCTAGATTACTGTTTTTCTAAGCTTTTCATTCCAATCCAGAGCACAAACTAAACCTGGAACATCAGCTTTTCCCATGGAACTAAACCTCTATCTCTAAACCTGAGCTTCCACAGTGAGATCAAGTTGCAAGGCAAAAGCACGTGGAGAGACAGACACGAACCAAATCCAGCATGGGAATGGGATGTGCTGAACCCCAAATCTCTGAACAAAGGTGAACAGAAAGAAGTGATTTTTGAGGTTTACAGCCTTTGAAGCAGAGAAAGGAGCAGCAGAACAGGGACTCTGTGGGTGGGATGCAGTAGTCTGTCCATCACTTTGCTGACAGCCTGCTGCTGACCTGGCTGGGGAGACAAAGCGCAGCCAAGGCCAAGGGTGCCCGACTCCAGCCCTGAAAGCAAAGATTTGGGAGGAAAAGCACGCCAGAGCGGCCTGGCTGACCACCAAACCCCAGCACATTGTATAACTGGGCTCTCTTCCCTTTGCCCATCTGACAAAACACAGAAAGCCACTCCTAAATCCACCAGGCAGCAGCCCCAGCACTGGGGAGCTGAAGCTGCGAGCTGGCTGGGGAACTCAGCGCTTCCAGTCAGCCGTGGAGCAGAGCAGTGTTTCTAATCTCATATGGTAGAAACAGGGCTGGAAGGAACACCAGTCCTTGGCATTGTCCCCTGGATCAAGACAGATCCTGCTTGACTTGCGTTAATGCTGATGGGAGTCCAGCCTGTCTCAGAGATCCTGAGACTCCCCCAGCAGTTTATTCCAGTGCTTCTCCAGTGTGTCAAGGCCTCTCCTATAGCCTCCACCTGCAAGTGCAGGAACCGACCTGCTAGCAAGCTGCCACATCAGGGCTGATACCAGAAGCTGGAGAAGCTTCTGGATAGAGAAGCAGCAGCACAGAGTCCTTAAGTGCTGTCTTCCAGCACATGAATATAAGATATCACCAGCGCCTGCTAGATTGGTGGCACAGCAAGGGGCAGAGCAGACAACACTTAGGACATCACCAATGTGATGTGTATCCTGTCCTCTGTTTGGTGTGTAAATGGAAGTGAGACAGGGAAGCACAAGAACTGAGAAGCATCCAAGCTGCCCCTGGAAGAGCAGAGGCTGGAGGTGGTGATGGGGAACATACCGTGCACTGTGCCAGGGCAGCTGAGATCTGCTGGATGTCATCAACCGTGTTCACGTTCAGTGAGTTCAGGGTCTCTGTGATGTTGTTGCGAGTCCAGGTCCGGAGTTCAAATTCATTCCCAGTCTCAGGTTCCAGAAGCATGGATCGCTCGTACTGGGAGGGGATAAAAGCAGGTAGAGTGAGGACAGGTATCAGGTTGTTTCAGCGGATGCTGAAGTCTGCTCTTCCCTGCACTCTGCATCTCCCTGCTCTGCTCCTCTCAGAGGTGATCTAATGAGCTGGGTTTTCAGTAGAACTTCCTCAATTCCACTTGTGCTCTCCAAGCAATTATCTTAACAGCCTGGCACTTGACAGCTAAGTAGTAAATCACTGTGAAGTCTGTATCCAGCCCAACACAATGCCTGTGCTCAGGGGGATCGCCTCTGCCTGGCATCTTCCTGCAGGCTCTTACTGGGCAGGAAAATGTGAATATAGACTGAAATTCCTGCCCTGCACATGGAGGGACTGGGCCCTACTTTGGGTAGGAGGGAAAGCGAATGCTGCCAGGAGGATTAAGAGCTTTGTGTGCAGGCAGAAGATCTTTCTAGCTCAGCTAGACTGCACTAGCTCAGCAGTCAGAACAAGGAGGGCTCCTTAGCACTCAGAGCATCACCTGAGAAGCTACAGGAGCTGCTGAGTTGGAGTGCAGTGGGTGGCTCAGGGGAAGTGTGAAGGAGGTGGGAGATTAAGGCTAAAATTTCCATTTCTAAATCCAGTGTTCAGGCTTGAGTTTGACATTAAAGAGGAAAAAACATATGTGAACATGAGGGCAGAAAGCAGGGTGCATGGGAGACACCCAGGCCACTGCCTTCTCTAGGACCCCCGTTTTATTTTGCAGACCCTCTGCTTTCCCTGGTCATTGTGTGTCTGGAGCTTGTTTTTCTTTCTGATGCATGAAAATAGGTCCAGCCCAGCTCCCAGCATGCACATGCACGGATTTACATGAAAAACTGTAGCATTAGTCATTTCCCTGCATTGCTGCACGAAATCTGGCCAAAGAATATCACTGGTGATTGCAAGGCCTTCTGGAGGCCCCTCTTGGGCAGAGAATGCTGCTTTTACCTCATTTAAGATGGTGATGAGGGCCAGAGAGTACTCAATGACTTGTTGAGGGTCCCCTTGTTTCACTAAGCCCTGGAGCACGGTGTCAGTTTGATTGTAGAGCCAGTGGGAGAGGCTGGGGAAGCCCTCGGGTAAGCTGATTTCCATGGAGCTGCCAAGGGAAAGAGGCATTTGGGTTATTCAAATGGGGCTGGAGAAGAGAATAGACTCTGCTCTTTAGCTGGGAGGAGCTACACTGCTTTTGGGGTCTGAGGACTAACTGGGACACAGATCCTCCTCCTGCAGGCTTTGCAGGACCGTGGGCTCCAGCCTGAGAGGATGAGACCACAGCTTGGTGCTGCCAACTCTCCTTTGAGGGCTCCTGATGCAGAGGAGGTGGCAGAGCACAGAGTATAGAGATGTGAGAAAGTGACACTGTGCCTTCAAAGCAAGGTGTCACCAGGGAATTATGGAGGTGCTCAGGAAAGCAGTAACTTATGAGGAAGTCTCCCCTTTGTGCGATAACCCACAAGGGCTGGAATTCTTGTCGCACTTCTGCAGAGCCTCCCCTCATCTTCCTGCTGAGCCCTTCAGGACGGGGACCCAGTGGCCAAGCCACGACTGTCATTCAGGAGCCTGGAGCTGCCACAAAAGCCCAGCCTGCGAGCAGTGGCTCTTACCGGTTGATGGCCACCACGGTTGCTCCCAGCTGGTCCTGGACAAGGACTGACACGGCCACCAGGAAGCCACTCTCATGGAATCCAGGGGGCAGGAAGGCGCTGTGCTCGGCACGGCTGCCCTTGTACACACAGAACTCGTGGTAGTGCCCGGCCCGGTGCCGAGATGCCATGAGGATGTACACCAGTGGTCCCTCCGCATCCTCTGTGTCCCGCCAGCCTGCAAAACAAACCCAAACAGGGGCTCTGAGGGGGGGCAAAGAAGCCATCAGAGCTTCAGCTGTCCCTTGCAAGGGATCCCCTGCTCTGGCACAGGGACAGGCTGTCCCCACAGTGAGGACAGCTTGAGGACTCCACCAGGCTGCAGGGATGTCTTCAGGGCTTGCAATGCAAAGCTCTGACCCTCTTTGAAGGTTTCTGATGTTCAGGGGTGTGTGCCCAAGTGTTTGGGTGCTGCAATGCTTAAAGGGATTTGTGAAGAGTTCATGAGCAAAATGAAATGGGAATAACTCTGCTGGGGCTGGGAATGGCACTGACCCAAGGGCACAGCTTCTGTACAAGCCCTGCAAAGCTTGGCATTAGACAGAGGCTCAGAGCAGTCCTCAGGCAGTTCAACACCTCAGAAATAACTGAGTCAAGGATAAAACCTGCACACAGGTTTCCTTGGAATTCTGTGGAGTCTTGTGGGAGCCGGGCAGTTGGGAAATTCAATGGGTGTTGTCAGTGAGCACAAGTGAAGGTGGATGGACACAGACCAGTGGGTCTGTAGCCTGCACATTTCACTTCAGCTTAAAAACAATCACTAAGAGCTCCAATTCCCACCACTCCAAAGAGACACTGATTTCATCATTATTCTGGGTACCTCAAAACACACCAAAGTTACAACCATATCATGCTGAATCCACTTCTGCTTCTGCCCCAGCTTAAGCCAGGCTTTGGTGACCAGCCCTCCCAGCCCCAGCAGAATTCACCTCCTCTGCAGCGTGGCTTCCCAGCATTCATGCATAGACAGCATTAATCTCTGACACTAATCATTTGGGGAAATCTGGTTTTCAGAGGCACTTACTCCTTGGCCCAAGGCTACAGGATGTCAGCCAGGCCACTCTTCCAGAGCTAGACTCATTGTTGCTGTCTCTGCAGCTGGTTGAGAAGGTAACTGCCGACGGGAACATCCAGCCCACATGGCAGAGGAGGCCCCAGTGCTTTGTCTTTTGACTCTTCCCACATACGTGTGACTCAGTTTCAGGCACCTATCTTCTTTTTCCTGCACTGAAAAACCAGTTTCTCCTGCAAGTACTGTCCTGGCCTGGGTATCACCATTCGACTACATGAACTAGGAGAAAAGAAAGTGCCTGGCTGCTACCATGAGTTTTGGAACTCCACGACTTGGGCACACAAAGCAGCTTGTGGCCAAGCTTTGGGGATCAGAATGGGAAGCAGGTACTCAGCACTGTGAGCTGTACGCTCTCACCTGCACACTCAAAGTGCACCTTTGCCATCAGCGCCTTGAGGGGTCCCTTGGGAGACAGGCGGCAGGATCCTCCGACTGGAGGCTGGTTCGGGAGCAGGTCGATGGAGGCGAATCCTTCCTCCCCCGTTGTGAGGTCAGTGATGTGCAGGGTGAAGGTATATCCCTCCCCATCCTTCAGTGCCCCTTGCCTCAGGACCAGGTTCATTCCTGTGTCACCAGTGGAGGTTGTCCTTTTGTCCAGGATGAGGGACTTGTTTTTAAAGCTGTGTGCTGCCCATCGCTGTAGGGATGAAGAAGGGAGAGACAGGAGAGGTTTTGTCTCAATCTGAACTTATGTCCTTAAAATGGTTTCAGATTTGAGTCTCTTATAAAAAGTAACAGATTTCCAGTGGGAGCGTCTGCCAAATTTGCAGTTGATAATTCAGCTTTTAGTCTTGTGTGCTACAGCAACAAGAACTGGAGTCTTTCCCAAATGTCTGGTGGGAATATTTCCACTGTGAGATCTACTTCAGTCTCTGGGATTACATCACCCTCCGACAGAGTATTTCATAATACTGAATACAAAACACAGGAAACAAATGAAGCACTGGTGGAGTCTCCACGGGACACCACATTTTATGTGCCTGAAGCTGAACGTGTCCTGGGTGGTTACTGTTAATAGCACAAATGTACAATTGTGATAACAAGAGGAACAGGGAGATAGCCCACCAGAAAATGTCACACAAGGACATGCTGGGAGCAACATGGATTAGCTCTCACATCAGGAATTCCACTTCTGAGACCTGCTTCATTCAACAGGTTGCAGAGATGCTGTGCAGTGGAATGGGTAATTACAAGAGGGCACAAGGAGCTTGGGGGGATCAGAAGAGAGTGAACAACCTCTGCCTGAACACCAGAATAATGGGACAGATGCCAGGCAGCAGGAAAAGAAAACACTTTGCACACTTATTCTAGGAAAAAAAGTGGCTTTTGTGTGGGAAGAGCTGGTCACTCATGGGCTTGGCTTGGAAATGACCCAGCCCTTGGGCAGGAGGAGACACTGATGGAGGACTGACAGGCCATGAGCCCCACAGCCTGCAGGCACAACCTGGGGTGAAGGAAAGCTCTGGGCATCTCACAGGGGTCCAGTGGTTACAGGACATGAGGAACCTGCTCCACAGGCTCTCCTCACCTCCTCCATGCTGCTGAGACATGGCACAGCACATGGGAGCTCCATGTCACACCAGGCAAGCTCTGTGCAGGGCCTGCTTCAAGCTTCCAACTCTACAAGCCAATCCTGCAGCCAGGTTCCAGGCGCTGTGATGAAGAGACTGGTACCAGCCAGCCTTCATCCCCTCAGCCTGACCCAGCCACTGCATTTATGGTCAGAGATTGTTTCTCCTCCTTGTCTCTACCACAGTTTAGATCCAGGACTGTATTTCTTACACAGCTCTTTCCACCCTGTCCTCTCTGACTCTCCCCCTCTCCCTGAAGTCCACGAAGCTGAAGCAAATACCAGCATTACTAAAGACTTTACCCCAAGCTTGGAGTCGTTGTGACAGTTCTGGCAGGTCCCCTCCAGGTAGACGTAGGAGCTCTTGCTAACTTCATAGACAGACTGAGCCTTGCAGGAAACACACTCCAGGGACACGATAGGGACTCCCCCCCTCTTGATGAATACCTGGGAAAGCAAAAGGCTCCATCAGAGCTCTGAGACAAAGATACAGATACCTAACAGGCAAGCAGACATCCCAGCATCTGGTTCTGCAAGGAGGAATCATTCTGCATTAGTCCAGTGATGATTCTGGATTTACTAGCTAATCTAGGTAATTCTGGATTTACTTATTTACACTTTTTAACATCATAAATCACTTCCAAAATGTCCCTCTGGAACCCTGTGCTGAATTCCCAGCATGTCCTGCTCGTGCTGCCAGTGGGGACGATGCCAACCAAAGCTCTTTGCTCTACAGGACATCTCAGGACAGATGGGATCCAGGTTAGAGTCTGGGAAAGAGGAGCAGTGTAACGGAGGAGGAAAGCCTCCAGTACAGCACAGACCAAACATCTGGTGAACACCTGCCCTGGGATGTGACCACAGCTCTCCTTTGTCTTCTGTGGGCTCAACTCTTGGTCCTGCCTCTGCAGCTGTGGACGTGGGGCTGTGGGTCCTGTCCTTGACTTGGAAGGTTGATAAATGGGAAGTGTTTATGATCCAGAGTAACAGAGGGCTCAGGGTGAGTCAGGGCTGACTGAGGATGTGCTGCCCTGTGCACGGTCCCGCTGTCTCCATCCCTGCTCCCATCCATACAGCCTGCACTAGAACCACATGCCATGTTTCAGAACCCGAGCCCTGGGCTCTCATTCATCATTTCTGACACTACTCATATCCCTGAGAGACAGGAATGATGACCAAAATAGCCAGAAAACACAGCTCCCACTGCACATCCAAAGCATTTTGCCCTGCAGCCTGGAAAAACCACTTTTCCAGAGAGTGGCATGTCATTCCAGGCTTTAGCTCAACTCTAAGCTGCACATCTCAAGAGGTCCACCACACCTCCCTGGCAAAGCACCCAGAGCCAGCAGAGCTTTAAAAGCACCGATGGGTCAGACACCACAGCTATCAAGCTCTGACCCCTGCACTTTGTCTGAATTCCTTTAATCCCCCTGGAAAAGGGATTGTCCAGCATTGGACAGAGCCCTCTGCCCTGGCATAATGAATCTGCTGAATTCAAAGACAGACAGCAACGAAGACATTGTTTAATATGGCAGGCTTTTAAAAGAGGATAAATATTCCCAAGCCCTGGGCCGGAGCACAGTGAAGCTCCATTCATTCCTACAGGATTTGCAAACTTCCTGCGACACTGGCCTGGCTGTTTTGTGCTCCTGCATGGAAACCAGATAGTACGGAATGTCCTTGACAGACTATCAATCCCCATTTTTTTCTCCCTTTTTATCCTCCAGCCCTGGTTTAAAACCCAGGCAGTAAGAGTTTCCACTTCCAGCCTAACTACATCTCCAATTGCCAAACACACCACGATGAATGCTTCTGACATAAACCATAACTGCTGCCGGGCTGCAGATGCGTTCAGCAGCAGCCTTAATCCGACATAAACAACATGCACTTCAGAATAGCCTGCCTTAAATAAGGTCAGAATGAGAGAAGGGAGTTGCTGCTGAAGGTAAAATGAAGCAGCAGCTCTTAGGAAGCTCTTGCTGGGCAAAAACCAGGGAAAAGCCCGGTGCTGTGGCATGGGAAGAGCCCAGCACTGGAAGAGCTACTGACCACAAGCTTCTTCACTGTCCTCCTACAGCAGATCTGCGGTCACAGCCTCTCAGTCCCAGGAACTATTCAGGGCTGGGTCCTCTATGCAGCCTCTGCACAGAGAGACACACTAACACAAGGCCTAAAGGAAGGAAGGAACTAAAAGGACTTGGCAGGACGAGCAAAAAGTGCTGTCCAAGGCAGCATAAGATGAATGTATCACAGAAACACCAATGTCTGTTCCTGCCAATGACCTGGGTGAGATCATTTATGGAGCCCCAAGTGATGCCCTAAAACCTGCTCTCAGGTGCTGAGGGGTGCAGGAGGCAGCAGCAGCTTCCACACCCCCAGTTGAACTGGTGCTGGCTCTTGGGATGGGGATGGGGATGCAGGCCAGGGAGTCGTTGTGGCTGGACACCAGTCCCAAGCCAGCAGCACTCTCCTCTAGAAACTTCCCTAGGAAAAGAGCCATGGACTTCCAGCTCCTGTGTCCAGCAACAGGCACACAAGGACACACAGGGACAGTTGTCTGTGGTACGTACGGTTTGATTCGTTGCCTCGGGGCTCATCCCCTCCTTCCTGACGGTGAGGTCGAACGTATACTCCACATCTGCTTCTAATACAGCTTTGGAAATTGTGACAATTCCTTCCTTGGCACTGAAATTCAGAGAGCACCCTGCAGCCGAGCTCTGCTTGCAAGGAGAAAAGAACTTTCAAACCCTCCTTGGTACGGGTGACCATCGGGTTAGTCCACAGCCAAAACATGCAGGTCCACACAACGGATCTTACTGTGCAATGCCACCACTGGCATGGGAGGAACAGGGTGGTGTGTGGACAACAAAGCACAGTATTCTATTGCTCAGGTTAGTAAGCAGCACTTGGAATACTCCTGTATTTCATCTGAGCTTCAAAATCTTCTTTTATAGCAGTTAATTCATCACTAAATAGCTTACAAATATACCCAATCAACACAAGAAGCTCACATTGAACTCAAAAGTCTAATCCACACACACTCTACATCCATTCTGAGGTCAAGGTAGAAAACAATGACTTTTTACAGGCAAAAGAATCCACATTCAATCATAAATGCTCCTGATAAGAATTTGGATAAGAATCTGAAGGGCAGTTCTGCCTTGTCCTTCCACCACGGTAGGGACAGACCATGAGGACAGTGACCTGCTTGTGACTACAGTGACCACAGCTTGTGGTCACTTGACTCCTTCGAAGTCTAACTGCTGAAATTAGAGACATTGAACTATTAATGCGAGAGGGACCAGAGCCCTCAGCACCCAGCTGCAAACAGCAGCTCTCTAATTCCTTCATGTTATGGAGGCAGCTGCACTGAAACCATGAACCAGAGGCCAAGGGCAAGGGAAGCAGCAATGTGAATGCTGCAGTTCCCAGTGGGCAGCACTTCTGCTGTGCATGGGGACACTGCACAGCACTGCAGGATGCACTGCACAGCTCCTCACAGCAATTTCTGTACCATTGGGAAGCCTTTGCAACCCTCCTTCTGGAGCAGCTTTATTAAAGATGCTCACAACGCCTCCCTCACCACCACTTCAACCCAGACCCATGTTCATAGAGGAGCTGACGTGCAGTTGGAGCTCCCAAATGACCACCCTCTCTGGCTGTGCAAAACTGCTCTTACCTTGGAGGAGTAGGTACAAGACCAGTCGTATAACAACGGGGTCTGTTCACCATCATCCAAATTTGGGTCATAGGACTTCTCCCCATCCAAGATTAAGTCCTGAGTGTTGGACCATACACGGTATGACCCTCCATCAATGATTGGGACCAGCTTACTTGGTATCACAGTGACATTGGCAAAGATGCTTTTGGACAGTGGGGTATCTCCAAAGGACACAATGAAGATGAAGCAGTAGTTCCCAACTTGCAGGCCAAGCTTCGGAATAACCAGCTGGGGCCTGTTCACATCAACATTTGGCAGATGGATCCTGCTGGAGTCATCCAGGTTCATGCAGCTGGGTGCTTTGTAGATCTCCCATAGGTGCTCTGTCTGGTACTTGATGCAGCCTCGGAGGTCAATCTGTGCCTCCAGGTAGTTCCTCTGGGACCGTTTCATGATGACTTGCGGGGGCAAGGCCAACTCCACCTCTGGCTCCTCACACTCCAGCACTCTGACAGTGACAGTGAGCTGGGCTATGAAGAAGCTGATGAGATTGGTGGCGTTCACCTCCACCAGGTAATCCCCAGGGCTCAGGTAAGAATAGTTGGCTGCTGCAACCCTGGTTATTTGAGTGGAAGAGCCATCCCCAAAGGTCCACAAGAACTCAACGCTCCTGCTGCTGGGCACCACTATTGCTTCAAACAGCGCTGTCCTGTTGACAAAGGCATTGGAAGCAGTGAGGGACACTTGGACTATCGGGTCTTGGACCTGGATGGTTCTGGTGACATTGATACCTCCCAAGTCGTTGAAGGCACTGAGGTGAATCTCGAGCAGCCCTGCAGCTTCTGGAGTGTAGGAAACTCTCTCTCCTGCCATGGTGACCACGGATCGACCCTGCTCCTTCCACAGGGAGAACTGCCAGGAGAACGACACACGGGAGCCACTGCCCACCTGAGCACTGAAGCTCTTCTCCGTGCCCGTGGCTATGCCCTGCTCACAGCAGTTGAGGAGCCTGACATCACGGATGGCCTCCAGGACAGAGATGAGCACCTGGGCATGTGCGATGCTGATCTGGTTCTGCACCGTCACCGTCACCAAGTAATCGCCGCTCTTGGTGAACTCGTGAGTGTACTTGGACCCGTTGAGCACCACGGAGTAGTCCCCACTTATGCTCACCAAGTAACTCACCGAGGTACCTGACGACATCCTGATCACAAAGGTGACCTGTTCTCCTGGCTCCACCACCTTCTTGCTGGCAAGGATTTCCAGTCCTTGAATCCTGTCCAGCACTGAGATATTCCTGCTGGCCAGAGCCCAGCTCACATCGTTGGATGCATTCAGATAGACTGTATAAAACCCTGCTGTGGGGAACGTGACAGCCACGGACTGGCCACTCAAGGTGCCATTTGGTACCTCCCAGAGCCAGGTCACTTCAGTCCCTCTCTGCAGCTCCCCCTCAAAGACCACTGTGGAGCCTGATGAGACATATCTGCAGTCCAGTTCTGCAGTGCCTATACTCAGCCCCTCTATGATCTCCTCTACACAGATATAAACTGTTGCATTGGTTGAATTCAGCTTGTTTTCTGCTCCAACAACGACCTCTATCATTCCAGGGCTTTGGAAGGAGTGTATAATAAAGGGTTCAGAGGTAACAGGAGAGAAGCCATCCTCTAGGTACCAAACATACGTGATGCCAGTGCCACTGGTTATGGTGGTACTAATGTTAACAGAGGCATTAATAGCAACTGGGTTGGGGAAGGCATAAGGCTTTAGAAGACCGATGCTTTCAATGAACTCCAGTGTCCTGTTAGCAGTTGCACATCCCAGCATGTTGGTGGCTTTCAGATAGACAGTGTAGTTTCCAGCTTCTAGGATGCTCAAGGAGAAAGTTTTCCCAGCAAAGGTCTGCACAGCAGTGCCATCCCTTTGGGCTACCCAGCTGTAAGAGATGTTGGTTCCCTCTCTCACCACTGCCTGCAAATGGAGTGTTCTGTTAGTTGGGAAATAGATGTGCTCCACCAGGTCACTGCTAACCACCTGCAGGCCTTCAATCTGCTCCAGGACATAGACATAGATGCTGTCCTGCAACGAGCTGATCTTGTTCTCTGCTGTCACGATGACATTGAACGTGCCCACGGACCGGAACGTGTAGGATATTGTGGAGAAGCCCTGGATGGGAGTGCAGCGATCACATAGGATCCACGAGTAGCGGATGGCGGTGCCAGCCACGAGCGTGGCCACAAAACTCACCGAGCCATTTAATGGCACCACTGTCCTGCTGGCATTGATGGTCAGCCCCTGGAGCCGCCGTTTCACTGTGACCTCCATGGTGGTCTCATTAAAGCTCACCTCATTCCTGCCCATCACACTAATAGTGTAATGGCCTGTGTTGTTGTAGGAGTGGGTAGCAATCTGCCCAGGCTGGGTAGTGCCATCTCCAAAGTCCCAGCAGTAGCTCACTTTGGTTCCATTCATGCTGGCAGAGAACAGGTATATCTGATTCAGCTCCAAAACACTTGTCCCATTATATTCAATCTTTGCTACCCCAACTGGTTCCTGGACTTCCACAAATGCTGTGTCATTGTTGAAAGAGACGTTGTTGGAGACAGTCACTGTGACCAGGAAGACCCCTGTGTTCTTGTAGGTGTAGGTCACCTCAGTCCCACTCGATCTAGTGGACTCATTGTTCCCGAAATCCCAGCGGTAGCGGTACTGGTACAGAGGCACAGCACTGACCTGGAAGCTGCTCTCTTCACCAAGCCTCACAAACTGCTTGGAAGGGAGAAGGGTGACATTGACTATCTCTGGCTCCACACAGACGCTGGTGAAATAGTGCGCCTTGTTAAAGCTGCTTGAGAGAGTCAGGGAGAGGGGGAAAGTCCCGCTGCGGGTGAAGTTGTGCATCACCACAGGGTGCCCCCTGATCGTCACATTGGAGGAACCATCTCCAAAAGTCCAATCAAAGACATATTCCTCAGGATTGCCCGTCACGTAGGCAGTGAGCTGCACGTCCGGCTGCTCCAGGATGCAAGAAGTAGGTTCTATTTTGAGCACTTCCAGGACAAATATCCGAACGGGGACAGTCTGGGAGACAGAGTTCACAGGATTCACAGCGGTCACGTTGACAGTGCAGTTGATGTCCTTTATGTACACGTGTTCCACCACCGGCACCTGAGTCCTCAGCACCGTCCCGTCCCCCATGTCAAATATCCAGGTGATGCTGTCCCCTGTCTGCACCGAGGCGTTGAGGGTCACGGATGCTCCCAGCTCTGCTGCTTCATCTGCAGAAACCCGGAGCCCCGTTATCTCCTCAAACACTTGGTAGCACTCGACTGTCTCCACGCTGCTTATGGTGTTGTTGGCTGTCACGGTGACGTTGTACACCCCTCTCCTGGGGTAGCTGTATGTCACTGTGGACTGGGTGTCTGTGAACAGTGAGGACCCGTCCCCAAAGTCCCAGGTGTACAGGACACCGTAAGGAGATGGCAATGGGTTGGCTCTGAAGGTGACCGGGCGGCTCACGACTAGAACATCCTCCTCTGCTTCCATCTTCACATCAATCAGGTAACTGTGGATGTGAACCGGGGTCAAGTGGGTGAGGTTCTCAAACTGGTTTGACACGAGAACCACCAGGGCATATTCTCCTGCATTGGGCAAGAGCAGAAAAGGACCAGTCATGAGGACATGCTTGGGCAACAAGCTTGTGGCACAGAAATGCCTGAGCCCCTTCTTCCCCCCAAGAACCATACCTGGGTCTTGGTAGACGTGTGAAACATTGTGCTCAATTACAACCTCATGGACACTGGGATCAGGAACAAGGAAAGATTTGTTGTAGGGAGGTTTGAACAGGTATGTCTCCTGGATGCCATCTCCAAAATCCCACCTGGAGAAACATGCAAACCACGTTACACTGCACAGCGGGAGAAGCATGGAAATCCCAGAGGAACCCTGGCCTGGCCTAGGGCTGTCTTTTAGGCTCAGGGCTGGGGTTTCCAGAGAAAACATAGGAAGCATAATGCCAAGTATCAAAGCAGGAGCTGCAGAACTGTCACTGTGAGAGGAGAACACCACCGGTAAGAAGAGGAGGAACCCAATATTAAAGCAGTGTTGCAATCCTTTAAAAGAAAAGCATTTCAGCCTGAACCAAAGGTCCCAGCCAGTGTGACTGAACCACACTTGCAGGGACTTCAAATCAACTGGACAGGAGCTGAGAAATGGGCCCTGGGAAGAGAAAGAGTGCAAGCAAGTCTGGTAAGCTATGCACAGCAAGACCCTGAGTTTGGGCAACTTGCAAAGGACTCACAGGAACATAGCATCCACAGCTGAATCAACCTGAACTCTTGCTGTAAGCTCCACAGTGCTGTTCTGAGGCAGGACAGGCAGGACACCCAACACCGTCAGGTTCTTCATCTTATTCATCATCTCCACAGTGACATTGTAATTGACTGTAAAGTTACTGACGTGGTTGGAGGCGGTGAGCTGGGGAGGACAGTGGGACAAAGAATACATCTGGGATCACCTTGTGCTGCCCTCTCCTGAGAGTGGGGCTTCACTGTGCTGAGGGGGTCCCACCAGGCAGGCGAGCAGCTGAGGTCAGAGAAGAGCAGCCTGAACGGCACTGGAGAGCAGCACAGACTGGAAAGTCACCTACCTGGTGAAGCCACCTCTGCTGGAACCACCACATCTTCACCACTAAAGCCAGCCCAAGGAAGGACTGGTTCTACAGCAAGAGGACAAGGAGAGGAGCAGCTCATCCTGAGACTCCTCTGGCTCTGAACATGCCAGTCACCCTTTTGCCTGCTCCACACTGCCTCCAGCTGCAGAGCCCAGGCACTTGCTGGCACCAAGGGGACAACAGCCACCCGGTTTCTGTAGGACAGTGGTGGATGAGTGGCTCCAACCACAGAGAGTGGGGATGGGAGAGACTCAGAAAACCAAGCACGCCATGGGCAGCTCCAGCATCCCGGGTGCAGTGGGCACAGAGAGGGAGAGCAAAGTTGGGCAGAGGAGGGAAAGGGAGGCAAGAGACTGAAGAGACAAGACAGAAGTAGAGCAGAATCCTCAAGCTTATCTAGGTTTGTAACACAGACATGGCACCTAATGATGAAGCATCTTGCCACCTCCTCACCTGCAGGAGAGCTGAGCTGCTGACAGAAGGATCCTTCACACCCACTTGAACTGAGACCTCCCACCCCAAAAGGTAATAGGAGTTTGTGTCTAGGCTCTGTGGGTCTCTTACACTGAACCCCGTGGGCTCCAGACTAACACCACCCTCTCAGCTCTGTAAGTGGAAGCAATCCAGGCTGTCAGCACAGGCCTTCACCCAGTAAATTAGTGCTGCTCAGCAGCGTGCTGCACCAAGCAAGTTAGTGGCAGCATGCCCTCGAGCTGGGCTGGGTCTCTGCAGGAAGCCAGCAGTTACCCTGCAAAGGGACCGAGCAGCTTGGAGCCAGACCAGGACTCTGCATGGCAGAACAGGGCACGGCACAGAAAGATGTTCTGGCCAGAGGTACTGTTCCATAAGAGGTACCTCCCTCTGCCCAGCCTCTCTGCTCTATCCTCCTTCTGGGGTCATGACAAAACCCAAGCTCCAGTCTGCATCAGTCGAAAGAGAACAGGACACAGACCAGATGAGTTTGTGGCAGAAGCTCTGTCCTGCCTTCTAAAGTCTTATGTTTGCATCCTGCCTCTGCTTGGTTCTGAAGCCACATCTGCCTGCCAAAGCAGTGACCAGCACCCTGCAGTGCGGCTCCCTGCCTCATTCCTGCTGGAGGAATAAGGACAGACACTCCATGAACAGAAGGAGAACACGGAGAAAGGAGAAAGCAAAGACAAGGAAGGCGGGGAAGTCAGTTGTAATGGAAGAACAGGAAGAAACTATGTGCAAGAGCAGCTCAGTGAGAAGTAGCAGACAAGCTCATTAGGTGCATAGGGAAAACCTCGACTCTGCCTTCTCCTCTCCCTGCTGCTTTTCCTGCTTAGTTTGTTGGATGAGATGGAAACCCAGGATTAAAATGGTACGATGGGAAAGGCCTTGGCTTACCGAAAGCTTGTACACAGCTGGGCTTTGGTAGATAACGTTGAAGACAATATTGTAAAAAGTGAAAGATGGTTTATCATCTACTGTCCATCGGAAAGTCACATCTGAGCCAGCTTCCATCACTGGGATGTAGCTCTGAAAGGCAGGAGAACATTTCACAGTAGTGCAAGAGAACAGCATGCACAGCACTTCCCAGGAGATCTCCAGCTGAACTGGAGAGGGAGCAGGGCCAGGCTGGAAGGCATCAACCACTGTAAGACAGGACCCTCAGAGCATGACACAGAGGTGCCAGACCATCCGTGCCTTTGCTGCTGGTAAAGACATGCATAGGACTCCATAGATCAACAGCAGAGCAGGGAGCAGATCCCATGCTGCCTGATCCCATTCCCTAGGGCTCTGCTCTTGTGATCAGGTCTTTCTTGCTGGCTAGAAACCCTTCTGACAGCTTTACAGAAACAACTCAGCTACACCTCTAAGCTGAGTCTCTGACCCTTGTCCATGACCCAAAGACTAAAATGCCCTGCACTGGACTGGGTAGGCTCCCTCCTCATTCCTACAGTGCTTCCTGAGCAGACCAAGGGTGAGACCAACAGGCATTGCAGGCACAGGGTTCTGCCATAAGCAGCCAGAGCTTGAGCACAGCATTTCACAGACACCCATGGGCAGTTCCTGCTCAGGTTCCGAGGGCTTTGCTGTAGATCTGGGGACAAGGGACTGGAGGAAAACAGACTGCAAACACCAGAGTAACTTCAAGACTTGGAAGGATAGATGAAACCTTTTCATAGCTTCAGCCAGCTGATGTAAGGATTTAGTAGAGCAAGTCTAAAGGAATAACAACCTTGACAAGTCAGAAGAAGTTGAATGCTGGCCTTTCAGAACACCTCCAGTCTCCTGTGGAACTGGAAAGCAGGTCGCAGGAGGAACTGCCTTACCTCTGAGGGAATTCAACCTACAGCTGAGCTGTCTCCTGCTGGAGGGCACCAGTGCTTTCTGCCACATGCCCCTCTCTGCAGCAGCGCTTCTGCATGGCCTGGGAGCTGGCGCTTAGCAGCAAGCAGTGCTACACCCCACCAGTGTGGAGCTGAGCCCCAACCTCCTCATCAGCCACACACCCCGCTAGTGCCAAGGGCTAAAACCACTGCTGAGGGATGAACCATAGCAGTAAGCACTCACCACTCGTGTGTTTAGCAGGACTCTGCTCTCGGGGTCAGGGGTGGCCCGCAACCCACGGATGGGCTCCTCCACTTTCACGGTGACAGTGATGTTCTGGGTGCTCACGGTGTTCTCTGCCACAAGCACGTGGGTGCTCACTCCCTCCCTGAGGCCGCTCAGGCTGACCACAGCAAACCAGGTATCGTTGTTCTCCCGGGCACACTCTGCTGTCAGTGGGGCAAGAGCTGCTGGGCAGGACCCCTCGAAGGGGAAGGTGCGGTTGTCTCCCAGCCAGCTCGCTGTTGCATTCACCCCTGAGGAGAGCTTGATGACCAGCGTGGTGTGGTTGGATGGCAGGTAGACCCTGCCACCTTGAGGAGCAGGGTGGATGACACGCAGGCCTGACACCATGGAAGTCACCCAGAAACTGCAGGACACGTTGGTGCTGAAGACCCCGTTGTCCACGTTGGCTCTGACCGTGTAGCGACCGGGATGTTCCAGCCCCATGTTGTGGGGGCTGATCACTGGGACCAGCTGCTCCTCAGCGTAGCGAACGCGGAGAGAGCAAACAGTGTTGTTCATCCAGGAGGCACCAAAGAAGCCATCAGCCAGGCCAAGCTCCCACTCTGAAGAGTTCATGCTTAAGATGTTGGTTCTGTAAGGGGATGTGGCACTTGGCTGGCACTGGAGGAGTGAGCCCGAGCCTGCACTGTGCTGGAGACTGAAGACATCCTCAGCCTTGACAAAGATATTTTCTTTTCTGAATGTGACCTGCAGAGAGAGGAGACACTTTTGGATTAATGCTTCAAGTTGTAAGCACTCAGCACCCAACTCCTGCCTCGGCAAGGCAGCTGGATTTACTGCCAAGCGGAAACCAACCGAAAAGCCACAGATCCAGACACAGCATGGGGACACATGTCACCACTCCACTCTCCCTGGCCACTGTGAGTCAAATGTGCCAGCACAGAAGCCAGCTTTCTGCTCTATCTCCACTGCTTAATTGCAATGGGAATGGCTGCACAGCCTTTTGAGCAACTGTGCTATTGCAACAGGTTCCTGCAGGGAGCCCGTGGCTTGGCGTGGTGGCATGTGCGACACAGGGCAAGTCATTTCATTTGAATGGACTTCAGTATCTCCATGTGCAACTTGGGAACAACTCTTTATTCCCCCAAAGCACTCAGGAGAGAAGTGCCCCACTTACTCACTGGTTACAACAGCTAGTAAACACTGACCAGATACTGGGAAGAAGGGCCGGCTGGGATTGTAAAGAGGAATTCCTTGATGAGTTCGTAGCTGAGCTGGCTGTCATTGTGCAGAGGGGAAAGGGGGGGACGGGTACTGGTGAGAGAACTGTTGGCACACTGGGTCTCATTGCAACAATCGTTCAGTGAGGAGCACAGATTAGTCAAATGGCACCACTGGAAACCAGGAGGACATTCAAACAGCGTCCAGTTCCCATCGTCCTGAGCCATGTGGAATGGTTCTGTAGCATTTCTTTCCTCCTGGTAGTCTGGAAGAAGTGAAAGGCAAAGCAAGGATCACCATTCTGACCAGTAACGCTTCTGCTGCACGTGTCCTTTGCTCCAAATTGGCTCCACTCTCAGTACAAGCTGCAACTGCAACACATCCTGGTGCTACACAAGACCAGCGTCTTGTTTTACTGGAGAACTTCACAAAGGCACGAAGACCATTAATAACAAAGTCTCCTTTCCAATGAGAACACACCAATTTGCAGCCTAAAAGAGAACTGTGCTCAAGAGAAAGCAAGGCCAGAGCTGGCTTTGACACTGAAAACACATTAAGCAACTTCTCTAAGTCAATGTTTTCATGTCAAAAGTATCTCTTCAGTGTCAAAAAATATCCTTTTGTAACCAGCCAACCCTATGGCTACAGCAAACATTCTGCTGCTAAGTTAACTGCCAAAACTGTGACTATGGAGCTGTTGTACAAGGAATGAAAAGCTTATTACATTATCTCATCCATCAGGAAGAAATGGGCCCAGGGAAGTGTTCTTCCTTGTTAACCTGTGGGGCCAGATGGACCAGAACACATTCCCGTTTGACATGTGATGTCTTCCCAAAATATACAAGTATCGCTCAGAAGATTAATTCACTTCAACACATGTTCCTTACACTCATATTTTCTTCATGCACTGAGACAGGTTTCTCCCCCTATTAATTTCTCCAGGACAATCACTTCTCCAAGGCAACCTCAGGCTGTTCACCCAGACCTGCAGGTTTTGCACTTCAATCTCCTCAAGAAATAGAACCAAATCTCAAGAAACAGAACCAAATCTCTGAGGCTTCAAGGCTTCAAAGCTTCCACTTTGAAGTAGAGGAGCCACAAGAAGGCCACATAGTCAGTCTGACACAGCCCTGGTGAGGTTGGCTCTAAAAATACCCCAGGCATCGAGAGGAGATGTCTCACCTAATCCCTCTATCGGTCTATGCAGCTGGAACCTCACTTGAACGGGTTGGTGCAGTTCCTGCGTCACAAACTCCAGGGCAGTCAGATATCCCTCGTGCCTGAACGCCAGCTCAGGGAACACCATCACCTGCAACACAAACACAGCTCTTGCCCTCCTGCATCTCCCTGGGCTCCCTGGGCAGCAGCAGGACGAGCAAACCCTTCTCACCTCCACAGCTTGCCACGGAGCTGCCAGCACATCTTCAGTCACATTCCTCACTGCCTCGTGTGTGTCAAACACAGGATCTCCCACAAAGAAGTTTTCGGCGTTTAAGAGAACTCCTGTTTACAAAGGAAATATGTGAGCAAAGCATCGAGACTCAGCAAGGCCTGAAGCTGTTCCCCCCTCCCTGCTCATGCTGTAGCAGGGCTTGGAGCACTCAGGGATGCTGCAATCCTGTAGTTTCCTCCTTCTTCTTCCAGGTGTTTTGGTTTCATTCTCATCCTGCACAAGCAATGTTTGCATTTGCAGTTCTCAGCTATTTTGCCTTCTAGGAACTGCAAACACTTCTCCCTTCCAACACCCCACGGTTTTACTTCAATTTCTGAGCATGAGGTGCACTCCCCATCCTCCCTGTCCCCCTGGACTTCATGGCCAGGACCAGCCGGTTTGCACCAGCAGCAAACACCCCTGGCTCATCCACAGACAGGTCAGGCTCTGGGGACTGAGCACATCCAGTTGATCCTGTCCATCCTTCCAGGGCCAGTGATGGCTTTTCCTTCTTACCTAAACCTCACATATTTCATGCCCTTTCTGCTTCTCTTTGTTACTCCTTACACGACTTGGGAGACTGGGAGGCTGCACAACACAAACCTGCAGAGCACACACCACATTAAAGCTCACCTAACGATCTCCAGTCTTTCTAGTCACAAAACCCCAACATCTCACAAACTACACAGGGACAGCAAGAGCCACCAAGGCAGCACCAAACCCTGGCAGCAGCAGAAACTGCTCAGATAAGAGGGAAAAGCTATTTCCAAAGCTTTGCCTCAGAGCTTTGCTCCTCTCTACTTCTATTGATGGCAAAGGTTGGAATAGGCCAAATTCTTCCTTTGGGCTAAGCCAGGTTTCTCAAACCTCTGCTGGGAACACTGTGGTTGCTGCCAGTCCCACTTCTCTGGGTGATGCTCTGGCTGACCCCATCCATGCAGCCCTCTTTTCCCTTGGCACACGCCAGCAGGGGAGAAGCAGAGCTCACCTTTTGGCTTGTACTCGCAGACGTAGCTGTGCTTGGCCATGCACAGGTCTGTGTTACACTGGCCTGTTGGGCCCATCCGGACACAGTGGTCAGCGTTTGAGGGATGGGGCTCTCCTGGCAGCCAGTTCTGACAGCTCTCCAGATTAAATCCTTCGCCTCTTTGCTGTGCTCCAGTGCTTGCAAAATCATTGAAGCCGATCCAGACATCGAGGCTCCTTCAGAAAGTAGAAGGGAAGGGAGAGATTTCAGGAAATCATGAGTGTTGGAGAGACCTGGGACAGATGCAATCTATGGTTCTCTATAGAAATAATAATAACAGCTTCATCCAGGTGTCACAGGCTGCATTTAATGGAGCCTTTTAGCTACTAAAGGATTTCAGCATCCATTCTACCACCAGAACCTGGCTCTTCAGTAGCAGCTCCTCCATGTCACACCATCCTCTGTCTACCTGCCCTTCAAACCTCTGTCCTAGGAGTGACAAAAAGCCACCAGCACTTTGATAAGCTCAGCCAAAAGGATGCAGACGGAGCATTCAACACCAGCACTGCAATGCAGCAAAGGGGAACACTGTGCAGCTGAGTGAGTAAATGATTGCTGATGATACCCTCAATGATTGCTGCCCCACAACTTGAGTCACCCCATTCCCCAAATGCCAGTCTCACTCCAGTTACAAGAGGACACAATTACTGCCTCTGTCAGCACCACAGGGCTCGTGACACGGTTGTAAGCACTGATTCATCTGTGCAGACCTGTGGAATCTACACTCAATTCTCCCCTGTAAGTGGAACGGGCACCAGAATTAAACCTTGGATGGTGTCATGAGCTCCTGTGCTCCTTGATGCAGGTGCTGGGAGATCATCAGCTCCTCAGGCACTACCAAGAGGCCAAAGCTCTGCGGGCACATGAATCCCAGATACACAAGCAGCTGCCAGGATCATTATAGGAAGACGAAATGTCCCTTCCCCATTTGGAAACTGGCTGAATCCCAGCAGCAATCCTGGTGGAAAGTGCTGAGCGCTCTTTCATAGCCACAAACAGCCTGGACAACTGTTTCTAATAGCGCCCAAGCAGAAAGTGAGGCTTTTGTTCCATATTAACTTGAGGAGGGGGGAAACAGCCTCATCATGCACCCTTTAAAGCTCCCTCCTGCAGGCTGCCATCACTTCTGCATGGCCTTCCCCTTGCTCCCAGGGTGGTACAACTGCTCTCAAGAGCAGACCAGGGAGGTCACTGGTGCCTCCCCACCACCAGGCTCACAGCAGATGAAATGATGAGTGAGGTCATGCAGAGGAACGACATCAGGAATAACTGCTCCGTGAATGAGGAGTTTTCATTGTAAATAAGATTAGAACATAAATAACCGCTCCTGACCCACTGGCAGGGATTAGGGAGAGGCAGAGGTTGGAAAACCGCCTCTTTGCTGCCATCAGTAAAGCTCGGTGGAGATTTTCCTTTTCTAATTCCAGCTATGATCTAACTGCAAGTCATTAAACAAAAACCAGAAAAAAAGAAGGGGAAAAAATATAGGAAAAAGCTGGCTGGTTTCCCACCTTGCCCAATGCCTGGTCATTGCCCTGCAGAGAGGAACCAGAGGGCTCTAGACATCCTTTTTAGAAGGAAGATGTGAGCACCCCTCTGCCTCTGAGAAGGAAGCAGCAGGAGCAAAGCCTGAGGAGGTTTGGAAGGGGACATGGGCTCCCTGTGCTGCCTCCAAGGGGAAGGGGTATGTGCTGGAGCACGGGGCTTCGGGAGGTGGGGAAGGACCCAGCTCAGCACATGCTGCTCCTGGGAAGGCCTTCAAACGACAGGAGCGGAGGAGAGGAGTGAGCAGTCCTCGCTGCTGCAGCTCTAATGGGAAACAGATCCCTGCTTCTGTCCTTTTCCCACAAGAAACCATGGATGCTGCATGCTCCAGACAGCCGCGGCTCCGCTGCTCTGCCTTTTATCACCAGGGAAATCGCATCCCGGAGCTGCCTCCTTCATGTTTATCTGAATGGATTAATAAAATAAATAGATGCAGTAAAGGGGCTGGGGAGGAGAGCAACGAGGGGCAGCAGCTGGGGAACAGCTTGGGCGGCTTGTTCCCTTCCAAGGTCTCATGATTTCCTTGTGCTGCATCCATCAAAAGCCCTGCACGCAACGCCTGATACATCAGAGCACCGAGTGACCAGTGCCTAACCCATGCAGAGGGACAGGCTCCTCTTGTGATCTCAGGACAAAGCCCAGGGTGAAGGGAACAGAGCAAGGATACAAGTTTGGGAAGCAGGGGCTGTCAGACCCTGAGCAGGACCGCTCAAAGCCCACATCACACACAGCTGTTCCCTTCACTGTGCTGTCTGGGCTGTGGTTATGAAGAGGCCACCTCCAACATCTGCATCTGGGAGTGCTGACAAGAGCTGTCAGGCCCCTGAAAGCTCTCCTGGTTGTTCTCCCCCCCCCCAAGACGGCCGGGTGCAGAAAGGGTCCTCCAGGGGTGGATTTCATCAGAGGCTGACACTTCCAGTGCTCTCTGTTTATAAAGCCCAGTTCCTGAGGTGGAACAGATGCTGCTGACACTCAGAGAGGAGCACTGCTCCCTCTCAGGATGTCAAAGAAGAGGGGAAGGGGTCTGGGATTCAGGCTGCAACGTGTCTGGAAGGGTGCAGGATCCCAGCTGGGATCTGCTTTGAGCTCTGCTAGAATGGCTGCTCCATGCCACAGTGTCACACAAGGGACAGTCCAGCCATAGCGCTGATGGAGCACAAGGTGGCCTTCAGGCCCTGCCTGGCAGCCAAACACCCTCCGGACACGAACACTCACCCTCTGCACCCCCAGCCCAGATTCTGCTGCATTCCCAGGTGGAAGCCCTGCTCAGCACAGCCCCGGTTCCTCCTGACCCTGCACCTCTGCACCATTTCAGATGCACCCACAGGCACAAACATTGGGTACAAGATGCCCAGCGGCAGCAATCCCACAGCTCCCAGATGTCACTTCCAGCCTTCCTGCCCCATTCCTCTTCTTCCCTTCACAGCCTTTCAGCAAAGCAGCCAAGCTCAGCAAGGGCTCAAGCTCTGCTGATTCCTCCTCTGCCCTCCATCTCCCTGTACTCATCCTGGAGCCATGGATCTCCCCAGCCTACCTGCCTGCTGCCTCCCTCTGAAGCCCTCTGTGGATGTGACCCCAGAACACAGACCTATCCCTAGGAAACCTTAACCCTTACCTGATGACATGAGCAACCAAGAAGCTCTGGATCTCGGGGCTGCTCACAAAAGCCAGCTCTCCATTGCCATGCTCCTGGCAGTGCCGCTGGGCCTCCAGCCACTCGGCCTTCTCCACCACCAGCTGATAGCAGTGGTTGTTGCGCGGGAAAACCAAGCCATCAGCGGGACACATGGGATGAACTGCTGCAGGAGGGAGAAGGACACAAGCATGATGTCCTTTCTATGGGCCCATACACCCCAACCCAACCCGGGGAGTGATGCTCCAGGAATGTCCCATCCTTCTTGAAGCTGATAAACCCCCTTTGCTGCTAAAGCACACCCTGTGCAGTCATCTTCTAGGGCAAGGTCAGTGCAAATCACTGCCTGGTGAGACAGGGGGGCCAAGAGCACCCAAAGGAGTCATTCCTTACTCTCTATTAGGAAGAAAGGGGAAGGGAAGGCCCAGGAGCCAGCGCCCAGCACCCACCATCCAACCCTGCTTACCTCTGCCCAGGTCTCCAGCCTCTGCAGTGATACCGTACGTCACTGCGAGGCCAGTGCCTCCTCTGTTGCGGATCCGTATGTCCAGGCTCTCGTTTGTCCTGACCAAGGAAGGACACTGCAGTTCTAACTGCTGGGGTGAAGCCACCACCTCGATTTCTGCCTGCACGTATAACACCTTGGTGCCCACAACAACGGTGGCAGTGACGTTGTACTGCCCAGGTAGGGCATACGTGTGGAGAGCTGCATTTCCAGTGGTGTTGAGAACCTCTGTCTGGTCCCCAAAGTCCCACAGTAAAGTGCTGGCAGCAATGGGAATACTGACGTTGAAGAGCACGGCCTGGTGTAGGCTGTACCGGGGCTGGAGTCCTGTGAAAGACACAGCTAGCTGTGCCTGGAAGGGAGAAGGGACGAGGGATGGGCCACCACAGGCCTGCCCAGACACGTGCTCAGTGCAAAATGGCAAACAACCAGAGGAAGAGTTTGTTTCTTGGGCAGTACCACACAAACACTGCCCCTGGGCGCTGAATCCTCCGTAGTCCTGGTCTTCAGCATAGCAGAGGGCACTGCAGGTCTCCTCAGTGAGGTTCCAAGCGTGAAGAGATGTGAAGAGGATGACACGTTCAGCCTCTTCTGTGTGGTTGCTTGTCAGACACGTTATGTATTGAGCTCCTGGGGGACAGAACACAAGATCCTCTTGCAAACTGACACTGTGAGGCCATGGCCTGGTGAAACCCTCCAAGAAACACCATCCCACACTGCTGGGAAAGGACTTCTCCTGGGCAGCTCCTGCTCCAAATGTTTCCTTTCTGAGCCTTGCCTGGGAAATCTCTAATCCCTCAGCAACGATTTCCAAACTCTTTCTGCTAATTGATGATGACAGGAACAACAAACCAGTGCCGCAGATTTATGGAGCAGCAACACTCAGTAAATAAAACGGCTCTTTAGAGAGCCTGACAGTCCCATGGGACATGGAGCTGCTGAGTCTGACCCTGCATGGAGCCCTCAGGACCAGCCACCAAGGAAGACCAAGCCAAGAGGTTGTCCCTTGGCTGTACCTTGGCTTGGTCCGGTGCAGAATGGTTCACTGCACGTTGCCTGGGGCTTCCAGCAACCATTCTACAACCAAACATACTTGGGCAGAGTGGTGCATGGGGGAAACACCATCAGACCCTCCACCAGGCCCACGCCGGAGCTGGGCAGACACTGCAGCCTCCTTGAGGAGAGCAAAGAGCTTCCCACCTACCTGCAGGCTAGAAAAGGTGCTAGAAAAGAGGGAAACTCATACAGCCTGCACCCGTGGGGTGTGAGGGATGCACACATATGTGTTCAGGGGAAGGATGCACAGCAACAACACATGCTGGTGCAGGGAGCACGAGCACACACGTGCATGGACACACAAGCACACAGGATGATGGCAGCCACAAGAGCCCCATTCTCAGAGCAGCAGCTCATGCCCTTGGGTTGAATCCCCCTCACTGGCTTGCAGGGGGTGGAGGTTTCTCCACTATGAGCCCAGAGGCAGGGCTGGGCCCTGCGGAGCCTCAGTGCAGCTGGAACTGGCCTCCTCTCCACCCCTACCCACGCGGCACAGCCTGTTTGCTCCTCTGTTTCTGCTGGTTGCTACAACATCTCCCCCCAAACATCTCAACAGCTCCGTGATCTTCCCATAGTGAATCCATCCAACTGCTCTCTCCAAATGTTTATTCCTGAAAATATTGAGCCACTTCTCTTAAGAAAAGCCCCATGAGGAGGACCACGACATGGGAACTGCTTTGCCTTTTAACACCAGCCTGGTCATACTTCATCCTTGCCGGTCAGTAGCTGGCAGGCTGTCCCCAGCCTATTCCCATTACACTGAATTACCCCCACGTTACTGCTTCCACACTAATTTTAAGTAGTTCAAGAGGTGAACAACTAATAACCAAGGGGAATAACAGTGCTGGTGTTATTCCCCTTGATAATTCCTGCAAGATGCTGCAAGGCTGTGGTAAGTCTGCTGGGGAATGAGGAGCAACCACAGTCAGGATTTGGCCCTGGGGAGCTTTGCACTTCACCAGCGCTGGTTCCTTCAGCCCTCATCTCTGCATCCTCCTGTCATGCATTAAAGGAGATGCCTGATGCCTGCCAGGGAGCACGCACTCACCCTCCCTCTTACTGAGATCACTGCACATCCAGGCAACATTAGTTTTCTCTGGGCTCCCCCTTCCCACCTTCCAGTTAAACACTGCCCAATGTTTCTCCTGGCCAAAGCAGTCAGATAAATGCACCCAGGGCTGTAGATCTGTAGTGTTCATTCCACACTCCCCATGTGGAGCCCTGTCACCTGCATAGATTCAACTTGGCATCCCTTCAGGTCCCATCAACTTCAATGAGGTTTCACTGCTTAAAGTCAGGCTATCAAAAGCTTGAGAGAATGAAAGCCTGATGCTGGAGATCATGGAGCTGGTGTCACCTGATGGCTGCCTGAAGCTTGGTCTGTATTGAGTTTGTTGATCTCAGCCCTGGTGTGACTGACTCAATCCTTAAGGCATCAGAGTACAGTCATATGCTATCATTATTTGATTAATTACATTAGAACTGGTGACTTGAGGTCTGAAGAGGCTGAGATGTGATCCCCAGCTGCCCCTGGGCCCAGTGTTTCCATAGCTTGAATCATCTCCCGTCCACAGCCCACAGCGTTTCCTTACCACAAGTAGCATTGAGGAAGGAGATGTGGAAGAGGGACAGGTTTGCCACCACAGGAGGGTGGGCACATCGCGTGTCTGACGCCTGCAGGACTTTCACCTTCCTCTCTTCCACCCAACGGGGCAACCAGGACAGTTTGCAGTCACAAACAAATGGATTCCAACTTAAGTTTCTGCAATGGGAGATCAGACACAAGTTAGGCTTTAACTTGCCACGTGCCAAGTGTTACTTACAGCAGCGTGTGGATCCCTCCCTCCTCCCATCTGCACCATCCACTCAACTGCTTCAGAAAGAACAGCGAGGGGAGTTAATGAATAGGGAATCAAGCAATAATTAACATCATTTTTCCAGAGGCTAGAATTAGGCAAGTGCTCCAAGTGCTTTTTTAACTCTACAAATAATTGTTGCAATTAGAAGCAAATGACAGACACAATCTTCTCTTTGAAATAGCTGCCATCTAACAGCCACGGGGTGGAACGCGGCCTCTCCAGGCAGGGGCACTATTTACAGCCCCATTAGAAAAGAACTAAGAGAATCAAATTGATGTGTCGAAAAAGAAATGCAAAGTCAATGATAATCTTTCCATGTGGCAGCTTAATGAAAAGATGGAAACTTTAATTGCAGCTAAGCTGGATCCAAATTACAGCCCTTGGCACTCAGCTGCGAACGGGACAGAGATGGAAAGCTGTTTGTGTAGCTGACGCCAGCTGGGCTGGGCTGGACCCAGGATCTTCACACTGCAAGCAGCACTTTGCTGGCCAGCTTGAGCCTGGGTCCTTTGCGTCCTTGCAGTGACACTTGCAGAGCTGAAAATGCCCTTTGTGTCCCGTCTTCAAGGAGAAAGAGTGGCTGAGCTGTTGTCTGGCTTGCCAAGAGCAACTGAATGGGGTTAATCCTGTGGCTCATTCAGCTACAGAGCTGCCATCCTGTGCTATGACTTCATGTGTGTCTCCTGGAAATGTGTGGCTTCCCCTGGCCTCCCTTCACATAATGCACAGATCTTAATTACTTCAATTCAAAACCACTGTAGGCCTAAGAACTTGAACCGCTAAGGGAGAACATCTTCAAGTGTCTTCAAGCGACTTGGACACTCAGTCAGGGTCTCCCAGGTTGCAGCTCAGTGCCGTTTTCGTTAGATCCCTGGTCCCAAAGTGTGACCACACCAAAAGAAACACTAAGTGTGACCCACAGCAAGACAGAGACAAGAACCTCAGCAGAGGTGGTGTGGGAGAGAAGCAGGGACACCAAGAAGGCAGCAGCAGAGGTTGGAGGTATCCAGGAGACAGAAGCAAAATCTAGCAAGAGGTTTGGCTTGAAAGGGACCAATAGGACCCAGGAGAAGGACAGAGCTTGAGGAAGAAACTGGAGAGGGTCCAAAAGGCAGCTGCTTGGTTGGGTATGTGCCCCGGATGTCCCCAAGATAGCACTGCATCCGACCCCACCAAGGTGCTGCATCCCACCCCACCAGGGTGCTGCATCCCACCCCAGCGGGAAGGGAAGAGCTGTTTCAAGGAAAGGTCTAAATAATGAGCTGGGAAACAAAGAGGATGAACTTACATTTCACTTAAATTAAATAAATTATCAAATATTCCATCTTCTAATGTAGAAATCTTGTTGTGGCTTAAATCTCTGCAAAAAAGGGGAAATGCAAAGTTCATCACATATTGGTAAGAGGAGTCCATGGGCACATCTACGTGGGGCCAAGCAAGAACAAGGCTCCCTTATGCAACCCAAGCCTGTGTTCTAGGTACCAGCTCAGACATGCACGGTGAGCTGGAGGGCTGGGAGGGCACGGGGTGTACTCACAGTTTTGCCAGAGAAGTCAGGCTTTTGAATATGTGAACATCTAAATCACTGATCTTGTTATTGGAAAGATCCCTGGAGAAAGAAAACACCATTTTCAGCAACTTCATTTTGTCCTTCCTCCATTACTAGACCTTCGAAGAGCCTCTCTCCAAACTCCACCCCAGGCCCCAGACTGGAAGGGTTTGGTGTGTTGAAGTGGAGCATTTCTCCCAGCCAAAGAAAACACCTTTAAAACCATAAAGCATCTGCTGCTCCAAGCTTTGCACGAGGTGTAGGTACAGATTAGGATTATCACTAGACACAAACCATCCTGCGGCGAAAACAGAGCAACTACAGGCTTGACAGATGCATCACTAAAACGGATGTATCCTTTCAAAACCTATTCAGGTCTAATGTATGTTCAAAGAAGTAATTAAGAAGTGATTTGGACTAAATAGTAATGAACTTAAAGACAGATTTATGAGGAACTTCCAAGTCCACTTCTAGTGCCAAAGAACAGACCGTTAATAACACAACTGATGGGCTCAACTCTATATTTTGAAGATCTTTTTGTCTCTCTTTGGAACAGCTTAAAAGGAAAGAAGAAATAACAACGAATATTTTCCATTAAAACCCAGGTTACATTGTCCTTATGAAGGGAACACTGGTTTAGAAACCTCTCATTGCTCCCTGTAACCCCAACAGCCTCCAGCTCATCCAGAGCAGAGCTGTTCCTGTCTGCAGCCCGGCTCTTTGCACCCCACACTCCTCTGCTTCAATTTAAAGTGTCACTCAGTTAAGAAGTAAGTTTTGCTGCTTGTTCCCAATAAATTTCCCTCTTTGGTTTCAGATGAATCTCCTTTGGCCAAAACCTTCTTTTAGCAGCATCAAAACACTTCTCCCGAGCCCATGCACTGGTTATTATCCTTCAAGGATTAATGGCAGAACTCCAGGGAGGCGGATGGGGCTGGATCCGCTGCAGCCGTGTCAACAGAGACGTTCCCTTCCCACCTCTCTTCCCACCTTCTTTCCTACCAGCACATCCTGTACCTTCTCCTTGCTGCCTCACCTCTTATTTTTATCCCCACACCAATTAATTCTTGATTTCATCTGACATTTAAACTTCATTTATCCGAATGAAAAGAATCCTGCCAAACTGGCAGGAAAATGACGTATGGTTCCAGGAAGCTGGGGGTAAGGAACAGGATGGATGTCTCTTTAAAAGGTTTATTTTCCCTGATTTTGCTGTCCTGGAGTTCTGTGCCAAGCCAAGAGTGGATTCAGAAGAGTTCACCAGCAACAGCACCAGAGAATTACAAGAAATGTGCAAAATAAAAGCTCAATAAATACACTTAAAAGAAGGATTCTAGCACAAGTATCTGATCAAGACAACATTCCTTTGTCTTGGGGTAGGTGGGACAATAGTTATAGCACACAGAACATCCTTTGCTGGAGCAACACGGACCACATGGGAGTCACATTCTGCACAGGGACATTACAGGCACTTCCAGACCCGATTCCAGCTCCCACTTGCAAGACAAACACAGCTTGGACTGGGATCCCAGCTGCTGCCAGGCAGGTCAGCTCCTTCCTCAGGGAGGCTCCTGCTCCACTTCTCCTTGAGGATGTTCTGTGAATTGTACTCCTCTGCTCTGCACCTCCTTGCATTACTTGACCAGCTTTGGACTGGACCAGACCACCAACCAGTTACCTTACAGGGAGACCAGTGCAGCTATTTCTCTTCTTTGAAATACCTAGGAATAACCCATTTAGTTTTTAGGCAGCACCTCAAGCCCAAGCCAGAAGGAAATGGTATTTCAGCTCTGATGCCTTCTTGCCCCAGACAAAGAGAGACCTCCAAACCAAACCAAACCAAACCAAACCAAACCAAACCAAACCAAACCAAACCATTCTGCTGCTACAAACCCAGGGCTTTTCTATTTCAAAGAGCCTTTCAAAAGTGCTGTTTGGCTGCACAGCAAAGCGAGCACACAGGGCAGGATGAAACTCTCACCATCAAGTGGGCACCTGAACCATGCAGGGTACTGGGATACCCAGCCCCAAGCCTCACTGCCTTCTCTGCAGCCTCCTCTCCATCTCTCCCACTTTGCTCCTTCCCAAGGAGGAAGCGAAGAACTCCAGCAGGGCAGGTCTTCTCTTCTCCATCCCTCTGCCATAGTGCCAGGCATGGAGGGGTTGGTCTGAACCTTCCCCAACCCTTATCATTATTTCCATTTCATTATTCCCTTCAGATAAGTGAAGGCCAAGACCCCAAATCCTCAGCTCCCTGGAGTCAGTCAGCTTCATTCCTACCCAGGAACAGGACCAGGGACGGCCATGACCCGGTACCTGCTGCAGGAAGATGCACAGAGCCAGGGCTGCTCCCAACACCAGGTAGAAACTCTAATATACAGGCAGCAATTCCCCACTCAGTGCTGCTTTTACACAGTGTGTAGGACTGACACTAGATGTCACTGCCTACTGAGCAGCATGCTCAGGGAAGGAGCTCCTGGTGGACAGGAGTGATCCAGGACAGGGGGTGCAGAATGCCCAGTGCTGGGGATGCAGCCGGTGGGGTTTGTTCAGGAAGGAGCTTCTCCCCTCAAACTAGTAAGTGACAACCCTCAACCCTCTGATCTGCTGCTTTGTGTGGCCAGGTGGCTTGTGAGGCCACTGAGACGCACATCTCTGGGGTATGAGCACTATCATGCCCATCACAGTGGAAGCACTGGAGGGGGCTCCTGCCCCTTCTTCCTCTTCTCCTGCTGGTACAACTAGGCTGTCATTCTGCACACACATCACCGAGCTCATGCTGCCAGATGTTATCATCTGAGCTCACACATCTATCCTGCACACACTCCTGCCATCCAACACTGACTCACAGCCCAGAGGAGCTCCACCAGTGAGCTTCAAAGCAGAAAGCTGAGGCTCAGCTCCCAGAGGCTGTGAGATGCTCTGAAGCCCTGGAGCTGTAATTAACCCAAGCTCTTGTCTGTACCCTGACACTTTGTCACTTAACTACAACTCACACGCTTCCCAAGGCATCCCAAGACCTTGACACTCCCACCTTCTGTCTTCCACAGCCTGAGCTCCCATCAGCACCATAGATGCTGCTGAACTCCATCCAGACCATGCACTAGCTGGCAAGCCACCAGAGCCCAGTTCCCTTGCTATTTTCTACCCTTGTCTTCACGATCTGATGAGGAACTGGTGTAAAACCTCCCAGCTTTCAGCATCCCCAGACCTTGGTGCAGAGCCTGCAAGGGGAGCAGAGCTCCTGTTGACAGCCTGGAGAAGCGAGGACCATGGTGGATGCCAGCGCCTGCCACCTCCAGCTGCGACTCAGGGAGCTGGGCTCCCAGCTTCCTGCTTGCCTTCTCCCACTCCAGCTTGTATGGAAAATCATACTATGCCTTCCCGGCATGGGAAAGATGGCTGGGAACCAAGCTAGGTTGCAGGAAAAAAAGTAGAGATCAGGAAATAGTGAGCAATAAACCCCAAGGCAAAAGGCTGTGGGACTGAGCTCAGCCTCCCGGTGCCACAGACTGCCACGACTGTGTTTTCCCAGCCCACTGCCAGGCTGCAGGAAATTCGGAGCAGGTTCAAAGCAGACTGAAGCCAGCAGAAAACAAGGCTCCCCATTGAAGCACTCAGCACACGCAGACTGCTGCCCTCTCCACGGGAGGAAAGGAAAACGGAGCTTACTGTGCCACGGGGGATGCTGAGAACACGCTGTGCTGCCTGGAAAGGGGCAGCTATGGGCAAGCGCATCCTGCCTCAGTTTCCACACCTGTAAAAGGGAGCCATGTAGTGCCAGAGGCTGGGAGAGCTGGCTCACACTCTGCGGGATGTGGAGCACCAAAACCCATCAACAACTACAGTATAAGACCAGAACTGAGCACCAGATACCTTACAGAGAGCTCCCCTCGCAGCTCCCCAGCAAACACAGACACCTTTAACATCCATGCCTAGCAAAGGAAGGTTTGAAAACACTTCTGGAAGCAGAGCTGGGGAAGATGAAGCTTGGGATAAGGGAACATTTAGTAATGAGGGCGTCAACCTGAGCCTTGGGAGCCTTCAGCTCCACCCCAGCCCTGCTACCAGCTCCCTGCGTGATGCTGCGTGTGCTTCTGACCCTCTCCAGAGCTGTGTGTGCCACAGGGATAACAACAGCCCTTCTCACCGAGAGCGTGAGGATGGATCAGCCTCAAATGCCTCTGCAGATGGGGTCAGGTAACTTCTGGGGGTAAAAGCATGAAGCACTGGTGTTCCCTGGCATGGAAGCTGGGATGGAGCTGAAGTGTGTGCTCTGTGGTGCTCAGACGGCTCCCCAGCAGCCAGGGGTGATTCCTGCAGCTCTGTGCCGTGCTGGATGGGCTGGGTTTGGTGCACTCCTGGGTTTCTCTCAATACCACAGAACATATAATGTTGAGCAGAGTATAGCACGCCTCCGCCTGCCAAGCCTGATGTCATGCTCCCATTATGTCATTTGTGGGCCCGCTCTGCCTTCATTTCACTAAAAAGGGAGGAAAGGAAAGGGAAGGGGAAGGGGGGCAGTGGTGGCTTGTGCCTTCGCAGCCCTTTTGGTGCATGGAGCCAGGCCAGAACAGTAATGGGAAAAGCATCCACAGACGGGGAGAAGCGTCTGTGTGGAGAGGAGCTGCTGGGGAGAGCAACAGTGGCTTGGTACAGAAACATCTCCAGGTCTGTAAGCCATGATCAAAGCTAAGAGTTTGGTGGGTCAGTGAAGCTCCAGAGGTGCAAGGGGATGGTGACAGCTTGGATGCAGTTGTATTTCCACCCAGAGTCTGCACAGGAGCCTCTACAGTGGCCACTAAGGGGTCTGCAACAGTGCAGGAGGGATAAAGCATCTCCAGGCTGCAGCTTTGCAGGGAAGGGAGATGCTTTTCTACCTCCCAGCCCATCTTCCTGAGCTGACATGGAGGACCTGCAGCAGAGAGCAGCAAACTGCCCAAGAGCCGAAACACCAAACACTGTCTTACGTGTTACCATGGCAAACGCTCTTCTAGCCTCCAGGAATAAAAGGCAGCAAGGTGCCCCATGCAGCTGGTACCGCCTGATGTACAGAACAGACTTTCCAGAGGAGACGAGGAAAAACCCTCCGTGTTTTAACAGGCTTGAGCCAGGAAAAAATATAGGGTTTTGCTGATGTGATTCCTTTTTTTCTTCACCTTTTGGCTTGCACCTCTCTTAGGAAGCATAGCAGAAGTAACAGTGCCTGTGTGCAGAGCGGGGAATAGAGGATCTTGCCACGAGGGCTATGGAAATCTGAAAAACCATGGAATTTTCTGTGTGCCAGACACGGGGAGGGAGCAAGGCTGTGGTCCTGCACTGGCTGGCAGGAAGTCTCAGCAGCCCTCCTCACGATGAGCTCTCTGACTTTCCACGTGGCCAGGAGAGCAACAGCATATGCAGATCTTCATCACTAGCTACTGGTTAGAATCGCATCGAAGCAGGGATTTTCCAAGGCAAAGGGATTCCAGCTCCACCACACACCACCTCCAAGAGCTGCAGTTGAACACGAAGAGGGGCCTTTCACTGGTGGGTTTCACTCCTTTCCTTCCCAGAGCATGCAGCAGCGGGTCACTGTGAACGGATGCATCCCACTCCAGAGGAACTGCATTTCATCCCTGTGTCCAGGACTCTGCTGCAGAGATCAGCTTCTAAGGAATCATAGAATCATAGAATGGTTTGGGTTGAACGGACCTTAAAGCTCATCCGGTTCCAACCCCCTGCCACGGGCAGGGACACCTTCCACTAGAGCAGGTTGCTCCAAGCCCCTGTGTCCAACCTGGCCTTGAACACTGCCAGGGATGGGGCATGCTGTTAGGGAGCAGATGCAGGACATGGAGGGATGTGCAGGGGAAGGCTCATGGAGAGCACAGAGCACCCTCATCTCCCCGAGGCTGTCACACCACAATGACAATGTATTTGTTCATTCTGAATTTATGAGTGTCAATGCTGGCCAAAGCCTGAGCTCCCTCTCTGAGGAATTTGCCCCGAAAGACTTCTTCATAAATATTCATTTCAAAATGAAATGTTTTTCTTCCCACAGCAACATCTTAACTGTTGATAGAAAAACAGAAGGCGAGGATACAAGGATACAAGTGTACAATGTTCTGTATGCTTTGTGCTCTCCCGGGAGAACTGCAAAGCACTCTCACAGATGCCCTTGCAAGGAGACATGACAATAAGTTGGGTTTGACACAAAGCAGATCGAGATGTAACTCATGTTCTTCCTGATCCCACCAAGCAGCAGGTGGCACAGGGCAGTGTGAAACACTCCCTGACGCCCTGCAGCGAGCTCAGGGCTGAGCTGGGCACAGGGTGTCTGTGTCCCTGCTGGCAGCTGAGGAAAAGGGGGTGTGAAAGCCTGTGTCCCCACCACAGCCAGGGCATCCTTATCATGGCCAGGGTGTCCCCATCATGACCAGGACGTCCCCACTACATCCAGGGTGTCCCCATCATGACCTGGACATCCCCACTACATCCAGGGTATCCCCATCATGACCTGGACATCCCCACTACATCCAGGGTATCCCCATCATGACCTGGACATCCCCACTACATCCAGGGTGTCCTCATCATGACCAGGACGTCCCCACTACATCCAGGGTGTCCCCATCATGACCAGGACGTCCCCACTACATGCAGGGTGTCCCCATCATGACCAGGACGTCCCCACTACATCCAGGGTGTCCCCATCATGACCAGGACGTCCCCACTACATCCAGGGTGTCCCCACCATGACCAAGAAGTCCCCACTACATCCAGGGTGTCCCCATCATGGCCAGAGCATCCCCACCATGGCCAAGGCATCCCAAACACGGCCAGGGTGTCCCCATCACAGCCAGGGCGCCCCAACCATGACCAGGGCATCCCAACTATGGCCAGGGCATCCCCAGAGTGTCCCCATCACAGCCAGAGCATCCTCAACACAGCCAGGTTGTCCCAGCCACGTCCAGAGCATCCCCATGCTGCAGGTGGGAGCTGTGTGCAGCGCAGCCGAGACTCCACGAGCACTCCCTGGATCCCTGCAGCCAGCAGCTTTCCGCAAACTTTCCCAAATATGGGTATAAAGCCGGAGCAGGGATGCAGCCACTCGAACAAAGGGGACACGTTACCTCATGGGGTGACGTTATGCTCTGGCAGGGCCGGACTGCAGGCGATGGCATCACGCTGCGTCCCGCTGTCCCGGCCAGGAGCTGTCTGACACAAGAGGCTCCAGCCCCCAGTGCTGCCTGCACAGGGACCCGCAGCACGACTCACTTTACACGTTGTTCTTAGGCTGCCACTGACTTCATCTCCTCATTCCCAACCCCAAAACACGGAGCCAAAGGCGAGGGGGGCACTGGGGAGTCACCAGCATCCTCCTGTGCTGGTGGAGGTCAGCAAGAGCGCTCCGGTGGGATGAGGAGGCGGCTACAGGGATGGCCACTGGTATGAGAGAGGCTTTTCACACCATGTCCCACCTCCTGAGCCACCAGGCACTGAGCAGAGCTGGCGCTGGATGTGGTCCTCCACTGCCAAGAGGTGACTCAATGTGGCACAAAATAAGGCTTCAAGCATCAGGCATCACCCAGCCCTGCTCTGCCTCTGCAACACAGAACCACAGCATAGCTTGGGTTGGAAGGGACCTTCAAACAGCACCCGAAAAGATGAGAGCAGGGAAGACCTTCAGCTTTTGGAAAGCAGCAACCCAAATATTTGAATGAAGTTAATGTCTATAATCAGTGCTCCACATAAACAAGCTCTGTGCAGCTCCATCCAGCTAAATGTCAGCCCTGGAAATACACATTTGTCTCATGGAAAGTTTGCAAAGACACCAAAGATGTGATAAACCCAAGCATTATCCCAGCACACGCAGCAGAGCTCAAGCAGCCCAAATCCAACCACTTTCCACATAGATATCCACTTCTCCCCCCAAAAAGCATCCGTCCACAGAGCCCCATGTCCTGTGGCACTGCATTCCCACACACAGCTCTTCCCTCTTCCAATGCCCAGCTCTGGGCTCCTGAAATCCCAGAGCGTTTCCAAGTCAGCATGTCTGGAGCTCAGTGAGATTTTATTTTACCATGCAAAGTGAGCCCTCTGTAAGCTGTAATTTAGGAATTACACAGCTGAGCTGCTAAGTGCTTAATCTTCCTCACTGAAAGTGAAGAGTTTTCAATAGATGTTTAGGTATTATTGATACTAATCCACCACCAGGACAGGGGATGGAGCAGATAATCTCTGAATCCTGGTTTTGTATTATTCTATTTGCATTTATTTTCCTGGGAGGCCTCTGCCTGGACAGGCAGCCTCTAGGGATGCTATTTCTCTATAAGAAGTAATAAAGCCATAATGCCATGTTTCCCCAGCACCATAAATTCTGGAATGCACAACAGACAAGAGGCACAGGCAAGGTCTGCAGGATGCAGGAGGCTCTGGATGCTCTTGAACTGACAAAAGGGAAACATCACTGAGGAGCTGGAGCCAAGAGATGTAGAGAACTCCAGGGAAGTCTTCTCCAAAGCACAAATCCAGTTTGCAGCACTGACACAGAATGGGAAAATATCTACATAGCCAGTTCCTCGGAAACCTTCTGGGGCACCTGGGTTTTGTATCCCTAAAGGAACAGTGGAACAACTTGGACATGAATATAGCACAAGAAGCCACCTAATGATCCAGAATCAGAGAATCCCAGACTGGTTTGAGTTGGAAGGGACCTTAAAGCACATCCAGTTCCAACCCCCTGCCACGGGCAGGGACACCTTCCACTAGAGCAGGTTGCTCCAAGCCCCTGTGTCCAACCTGGCCTTGAACACTGCCAGGGATGGGGCAGCCACAGCTTCTCTGGGCACCCTGTGCCAGCGCCTCAGCACCCTCACAGGGAAGAGCTTCTGCCTCAGAGCTCATCTCAATCTCCCCTCTGGCAGGTTAAAGCCATTCCCCTTGGCCTGTCCCTACAGGCCCTTGTGCAAAGCCCCTCTCCAGGTTCTTGTAGCCCCTTTAGGCACTGGAATTGCCCTGAGGAGATTTGTATAACACTTAATGCCACTTCATAGCTGGATCCAGAGCGCAAACCAGCAGAGAGGGAGTGAGGCTGATAAGACAGGATCAGATCAAAAGCAATCTCTTTAGAGAGTTGGGAAATAATCCTCTCATTCCTCGCACTGGGAGAACAGTCAGGATGTTGCCAGGCTCCACACAGCACCAGCAGCACACAAACTAGAGGAAAACAAAGCCACAAAGCAGGAAAACCTGGGGGTTCACGAGGTACTGAGGATTTAGGAGGAACATCCCCCATCAGCCAAAGCCTCCCGCACATGGCAGGCACAGATCACACAAGAGGGAATCCTGGCTTCAAATCGGTCTGAGAACAGATAAAGTCTCATGGCCAAACAGCATCACCATGTCCCTGTATCCCTTCGGGTGTGGGAGCAGCACAGGGCGAGCTCCAGGCTCTCAGCAACACCCTTCAGCACAAAGCATGGGATAACACCTAAAAATAGCCAAAACAGGGAAAAGGGCAAGTAAAGACCAGGAAGACTCCCCCAGGTCCAGGCCTGGCAGTGATGGAGAACAACTCTGAGCCACACGCTGCAGCACAGCTTGTGCTGGAGAGATGTTGAGCCCCTGAACTGATTTTCTTCTTCTCCAGAGAGAAAACACTGGGATTTGGGCAGAACTTGATAGTTTTAAAAATAGCACAAAGTCAATGGTGCTGCTCTGTGAAAACAAGGATGCTGAGCACAACCACAGAGTTCACAGCCCACTGCCTGCGACAGAGAACCCACAAACCCGGGGAGCCTGGAGCAAAAAGGAAAGTGCAGCATGATCAGGACCCCAGACCTGGCCAAACCACGGCTGCAGCACAATCCCGCCTGTGTTTTCCTTGCAATCCTGGTGTTATGTCTGCTTGCTGTGGCCTCCTCCGTGAGGGATAGGCTCTCCAGATGTTCTGAAGCGCTGGGACCTACTCAATACACGAGCCAGTTTTGGGGAATGGGGGAACAGGACACAAAGCTACTAACCCTTCCCTTCTGGCACTAACACAGAGCAAGAATGACTCACAGTTTGAACACAGCCATTTATCCCAAAGACTCACATACTGCTCCTCACCTCCAATTCCCGCATCAAGCCTAAGCAAGCAATTCGCCATCCTTCTAGAGAACATTCCCATCTCCATATAAAGGCTCCCAGGAATGGGATGGCCACCACCAGCTTTGGTGAGCTGTTGCAGGGTCAGTCAGGCTTATTTCTGGTCTGAATGTGCCTAGCTGGAGTTCTCAGACATAGGATTCACTCCCCCTGTCCACTAAACTGAGGGTCCTTCCAGTATGTTTTAAGCACAAACACTCCCCAGGCTCTCACCTTCTTGCTGGAGCAGCGAACACCATCTGCCTCGCAGGAGACAGTCCTTCAGAGAGCCTTTTGATTGGATTCTGCAGGACATCACTACCTCCATGCAGCGAGGACACCATGAAACACAACCCCGCTCCTCCACAGCTCCCTGTTTGCACATCCCTGGGTTGCACTCATCATCTTGGTGCCCATATCCCCACCATACACCGACCACCACACCTGCGCTGGCTGCATCCCTGCCTTCCAGGAGGCTCTGTTCTGTGGCCAGCTCTCCAGCCACAGAGCTCCTTCTCTTCTCTGTGCTCTGGCAACCCCAGTACAGGCTCACTAATGTTATCTCTTCCCTCCAGCCTGTTGTCAAATACACTACGGAGGCAGCCTGCAATCAATCCTCGAGACTCACTGCAACACAGCTCCTCCTGATGACTCCACTTTATCTTTGCTTTCTGAAGCCAGGATTTAATCCCCTTGATCTATGTAGTGCTTACTGGTTTTCATTCCAATTTCTGCCCAATATATGGCACATTGAGTCCAATACCTTACACAAGTCATATGTGTATTACATCAACGTCATCATCTTCATCTACTCCATCTGCAAACTTACTTAAAAGGCAAGAGGTTCATGAGATCGCTTTTCCATAAGTGAATTTTCCATGTTGATTGCCACTAATTACACCATCCCCTTTCACTTGTAGCTGATGTCGATGCTGTGCACTGCATTGTTCCTCCTTGGGCTAGAAAATCAGGACACATGCTTGTACCATCCCATCTCCCTTCTGTTAATACTGGTACTGTGTCCATTTCGATCCAGTCCTTGGGAATTTCCCTAATGCCCCCAAACCCACTAAAAGTGACCATTAATGGCCCAAAGGGCTTTTCAGCCACATCTTTTTGAATCCTTGGATGCAAAATACCTGAACTTGCTGGTTTCAGAGGGTCTGACACTAATAGCAGCTGTTTAACATCCTCATCAGTTACTGTTGGAGTGGAAAGCGTTTCATCATCCTCATATGACACAAATACATCACCTGGCTTTCTTCCAAACAGAAAACAGGAATATTTACTGAACAAGCCTTTTCTGTATTGTCACTGATAACTTGACCATGTCCATCTATTAACAGACCAGTATCATTTCATTCCTTTAGTTCCCAACGTACTCTTTATTCTTCTCAACTTCGCTATCCACAAACTTGTCCCTTCCTGAGACTTTAACCCTCTTAGTAAAGAACTTCTGCCTAAGAGCTCATCTCAGTCTCCCCTCTGGCAGGTTAAAGCCATTCCCCTTGGCCTGTCCCTACAGGCCCTTGTCCAAAGCCCCTCTCCAGGTTTCCTGGAGCCCCTTTAGGCACTGGAGCTGCTCTAAGGTCTCCCCTTCAGGAGCCTTCTCTTCTCCAGGCTGCCCCAGCCCAGCTCTCCCAGCCTGGCTCCAGAGCAGAGCTGCTCCAGCCCTCGCAGCATCTTCTCTTAAGTCTGATCATTTCCTCTAACTCTGGTACATCCACAGCAACTGGATACCTGCGGGATGCTCATCTGCACCCAGTTAACTAAAGTTTTATAGCTCTTCCAATCCACCTCCAGAAAACAGCAATATGGGACATATTAAAACCCAATTACAGTAACACCACGTGCAGCTCCCGTGGGCTGCAGAGCAGGACCTCTGCAACCAGCCCATGCATCCCTGCAGCCCCACAGCAGCCCAGAGCAAAGCCTCCAGCACAGACCTTGGGCTTCCTACAGCACCAGGGCTCTGGGGGACATGCCCAGCACGGGCACAGCTCCACAGGGCGCTGTGTGTGTGTGTTTGTTTGTGATTTGGTGACTCGGGGCTGCTCAGCACGTTGAGTCCTCCCCGTGGGGATGATGTGCTAGAGCGGATTGGCTCGCTATTCCCCGAAGGAAACATCTGCACATTCCAGACACATTTGGTAACGGGAGTGAAACCCATCCTTGAAGTGAAATTTTACAGCCTCCACGGCGCAAACTAACGCTCGCTGGCAAGGAGCAGTGGAAAAGTCATGTTTAAAGTATTATTCCAGGGAAGCGGCTGCCAGAGGCTCCAATCCATCACCCGAACGTGGCTCCGGAGCGGAGCGGCGCGTTATGTAACGCTGTGTCCAGCTCCCATCCCGGTGCCACGCGCCCCGTCCTGCACCCGGAGCGTGGAGCAGCCCCGAGGGACACAACAACCACTGCTCATGGATGTGGGGATGAGCATTCCCTTCCATGAAGTCTCTTTCAAAGGGATTTAGCCAGATCTTGGGTCCACATCTTAGAATCATAGAATCCCAGACTGGTTTGGGTTGGAAGGGACCTTAAAGCTCATCCAGCTCCAACCCCCTGCCACGGGCAGGGACACCTTCCACTAGAGCAGGTTGCTCCAAGCCCCTGTGTCCAACCTGGCCTTGAACACTGCCAGGGATGGGGCCTTTACCACTTCTTTGGGCAACCTATTCCAGTGCCTCACCACCACCACAGTAAAGAACTTCTTCCTTATATATATATATATGTATATATATCTTTTATATATATCTATATATACATCTTCCAGGTGCCCAATTTCTTGTTGTATGGAAGAAAACCCCTGGGGAGACAAGGACAAGGGGTGTTTCTCCCACGAAAAGCAGTGTTTGCCACAGCAAAATGAGCACCAGGAGGGAGGGTTGGCTGCTTCCCACCGTGGTCTGCAGAGGAGGGGAAGCTAAAGGTCTGCTGGTTAAACCCTTTGGGCACCGCTCTCCAGCCGAGCTGGTGTGGTCCTGGCAGCCATGGGGCAGGACAGGGATGTTATCTGTGCAGCCCCACACTGTGCAGTGATCTCTAACTCACAGGATCCAACTATGATAAAAATGCAGCTGATGTTCAAAAAGAGAAAACAGAAAGAAGCCTCTGAAGGAAAGCAGGAACACAAACAGCACTGGATGCAGACACAGCTACGGGGGAGGAAGAAACAGTGTTTGGCAGCCTGTACCAGCAGCAGGAAGAGAAGTGGTGAAATAAGTACGTAAAGGAAAAAGTCCTGTGCTACAGCAAACAGAAGACAGCCTGCGGGCCCTCAGGAAGGGATGTTCTCTCAGCAGTAAGGAGGGCAAAGCTCTGTTATTCATCAGGCTGAAGATACCACAAACGTAGCCAGAAACTTTGCACCTGAGGACTTCTCCATCTCTCCTAGTTCGTAGCTGTGTCCGGGGATCCAGCCAGGATGATGCAGGCTCAGTCCAGCCTGTGCCAAACTCTACTGCTTCCCCCAGGAACACGGCATGAACACAGGGGTGGCATCACTGGAGCCGTGTCTACTGGGAGCCGTGAAGGCAGAAGAGACATGGGAATGGATGACTCCTTCCAGGGAACGCTGATGGGAAAGCGGGAGGTGAGGAGATGCCATGTGTGAGCCGAGGTGCTGGCAGGGACATCAGACCAGAGTGAGCCATGGGGCCAGCACTGGGACAACTGCAGAGAAAGACCCAAGTGCCACCGGGCTGCTGCGCCCAGTGTGCCAGCATGAGTTCCATTGGATGCAGAGCCCAGCAGAAGGGTTGTGGGTCCACAGATGATCAAATGATGTTCAAATACATTTTAACATGTACAGAAACAACCTGGGACTGTTTTTTAAATGCCTAAATATATGTTTCATTAAAGGATGCAGGCAAGAACTGCTGTGTCTATCAGCTAAATAAAACACTTCCAAAGGAACTGCCTTATGTGTGGCTCACATTCTGGTCTGCTGCACAGTGACAGAGATTTGGCATCACCCAATAGAGGTTTCCTCTATTTTAAAGGCAAAAAAAAAAGGCAAACCTGATGAATTAAGCAGCTAAACCAACTGGAGGAGTGCAGAGGTGTTCTGGTTGCAGGTGGACCTGAGCCTCGTGTGGTCTCCATGCATCACAGTTCCTTCGGAAGCTTCAGATAGTAGTATTTCCATGATTCCCAGGGAGAAAGGGCTTCCAATGTACTGTTTCACTGTAAACATCTCTCTAGCGCAAAGGCACCATAACTCAAAGTCAGGCCTGTGAATCCCTATTGGAACAGAAACGCTAATGGAATTCATGGAACAGCAGCTTTGGTTGACGTTATGAGCCATAAATCACAGGGCATATTAAAAACACAGGGCCAGGCTGCTCTGCAAGTGGACAGAGAGGCAGACAGAGAAGAGGAATGGTTTACAAGACACCAAAGGACAGGCGCTTCCTTAATCCTGGTGTTCCGGTGCCGATACAGATACAAGCTCCCCAAAATGTGGTTGTTTGGGTTGGAGGGCTCTGCTCTGAATGTTTTTGGAGTATGTATGTTCACTATAGATTCTTAAACATCTTCCTTCTGGAAACAGAAAAGAGTTAGAACCCAATATAGAGCGGCTGGTCCCAGTGCAAAATGCATTTGTGTGTTTCTGGCATTAGTAACGTGTGTGGTTGGGTTGCTTCCTTTCAGCATTAGCAAGTGAGTAAATCTGTGATGCAGTCAGGATATTTCTGCTCCAAACACGCGGATGTTCAGAGGCCCCAACGTAGGTACAAAGGGAAATGAGCAGCTTGGCTGGCCCTCGGCAGGGCCCCGGGTCTGCAGCATTGCTGCCTCCAGAAGACCTTGTGAACAGGATTGGGAAAGAGTAACCTGTTTGTCCCCTGCATGAGGTCTCCAGAAGAACAGCTCTTTGCTGTTGCAGTGAAAGAGCTGACAGTTCCTTGTGCTGCTTTAACAAGAGGGGACATGGGCACTGCAAGCTGCATGTGTAGGATGGAAACCACACAACACAGCTCCTCTCCCTGGCACCACTTCCACTGCCGGGATCAGAGTACAGGATGAGGAACCACTGCATCCTCCTCATCCTCCATCACTGAACTGATCCTGGTTTAGGTGCAAGTACAAAGGCTTCAACAGAGACAGCTGACCACACACCATAGGAACTGTCCAGAATTCCCTCTTGGGAGCTTCAAGGAAAAGCAGGAAGATGAAAATCTCCTTTCTCCTGAGGCTCCTCCAGCAGCCAGGTCAGACCCATCACCCAGAAGCCATCAGACGAGGTTTGCTCTGGTCACTGGCCATGGTTTGTGTGTCCTGGATGGGCTTTCAGGTGTGTGTCTTCGGATCCTGCTGCCAGCATGGTGGAGGTCCTCATCAAGCCAGATCGTGTGCCATGCCCAGTGCAGGTGATGAACATTCCTGGTTCCTTTCTGGACCACTGCGCACAGGAGTCTGCTCCGTGTCCTCCTCTAAACCCACGCTGGTTTTAGCACCCTTTGCATCACTGTCAGCTAAACTCTGGGCTTCACTCACATCTCCCTCATCAGAGCAGATGGGCCTTTCCCTGCTCAACCCACCCAAGCAGCCAACAACTGTTCCTGCTGAGAAGGGTAAAATACAAAACCACAAGAACTATATGGAATTTCAGGACAAGAGCTATCAAGCAGTGACGGGACAAATTCAGCCCTGAAGCCAGTAGATGTATCCCAGGAATCCACTCACTTCCATGTGCTGAACAGCTCCTCAATGTGCAAAGGGCACAGATGGCACAACTAGGCTGGAATGCTGTGAGCCTGACGGTGCAGAAAGGAAGGGGTTGGATCTCACGGGTTAAACAGGACTCTCACATCCAACTCTCTACCCGCTGCTTGGAAAAGTTAAACTCCAGATAGGAGAGAGCCAAAACCTTAACATGATCTGCCTGGGACCAATAACTGTGCTCGTTTCTGCCAAGTATTAACGGCTGATAAATCCACTGTGCAACATATCTGGAGGTACGGGGTGGAGAGCAAAGCACAGATCCCTGGAAAGAGCTCTGGAAGAACGCTCCCCATCACCCTGGGAAGATGGAGCTGACCTCGAGATAACCTGGTTTCACAGCGCTCGCCTCGGCTCAGCATTCCCGGTGACATGGGCTGACCTCCACCTGTCCAGAGCCATGAAAACCATTTACCTCCGACCCCTGGCTCAGGCAGGGGCCCTCCTGGGCTTGTCTCTGCTGGCTGCAACACGGCTTCTGTGCGGCTTCTCCGCAGCGCTCAAGCCCTCCGCAACCACAGACTCTCCTGCTAGAGGGACTCCTGCTGCAGTCTTGAGCTGGGGCTGCCTTCAAAAGCCACCACTGGCTCAGAAGGCAGGAGTGTGAGCTTCCCATTCCATGAGCGATGCACTTGCCATAAGGGAAAGACAGAGAAGCCCTGACCCTTCACAGCTTTGTGCCAGGCATCACCCCCTGTCTCAGCACTTGTGTTATCCATGCATGTTTAAATCACACATGCTCTCAGGTCTCTACACACATTATCTCTAAAGCATCTGCTTCAACACAGCCGGGGGAAAACCAGGAGGAAATCACAGCATCCACTCCACAGCCTGCAGGGAAGAGGCTCGGAGGTCCCAGCCTGCTCCCTCGGGAAGCTCAGTGGGCACAGAGCTGGTGGGGCAGGTTCTGCAGCCTCCTTTCTCTGCTCAGCTTTGGAAACGGGATGTCTCTCCCTCAAATTAAACACAACAAATTAAACGCAACACTTAGTCTGATTTTGTTGTGAGGGAACCACAGAGAGGAGACGCTGGCACAGGGTGCCCAGAGAAGCTGTGGCTGCCCCATCCCTGGCAGTGTTCAAGGCCAGGTTGGACACAGGGGCTTGGAGCAACCTGCTCTAGTGGAAGGTGTCCCTGGCCATGGCAGGGGGTTGGAAGTGGAGGAGCTTTAAGGTCCCTTCATCCCAAACCAGTCTGGGATTCTGTGTTTTCATTCATTCCAGACTCCAGATCATGGCAGTGATCTAAAGGGAGGATCACTGTGGTGTCTGCTCCTTTCTCCTACAGGACCAATACCTATAATCCTTTACTTAAAACATCATTATGTGGAATAAACTGCCTGGGGAGGGGGGAAAAAAGGGCCTTGCAACTCTGCTAATCTTCCTAATGATTTAACACCTGCAAACACTCCTGGGAAGTATTCCTTTCCTGATCCCATTCAAAGCTGCCGTATCAAACGTCCCACCACACTTCAGCATCCTCCTGTGGAGTTTGGTTTTAAACAAAGCTTGGGGGGGGGGGGTTTGCTCCCACAGCTCCCCCCCACACTTTCAAAGACCTTCTAAAAGCCTGCCTGGGGGATTCCAATAAGCCCTGGCACCGATCCTCCAAGTAGTAGCAAAGCTAAACAGGGTATGGCTGTTACTGCAGAGACCACTCACTGCCAGCACAAATACACACACTGGACCATTCAACCTCTTACAGTGGGGAAGTCACGGGCAGTTGATGCTTCACAATCTGCATTTTTCTTCTACTACAGGCACCCTTTTTCTTTCATTATTCCTTTTTTCCTGGCAAGCACCGATTCCCTGCAGTTTGTGTTAGGTATTTCCCCCCTCAACTTCTTAATTCTACTAACAAGAACAGGCAGGGGACATCCTGAGTCCACAGTTTGATCTCTGTGTCTGCTCAGACACCGTGTGCTGCAGCCCTGGGGAGAAGTCCCAGGTAAAGGCTGCTGTGGTTCAGTAGCATTCCCTGTGGACAAGACCAGGACAAGACCAGTGAACCATTCCTGCCCCCCTCAAGACCTCAGAATAAGTGGTTTCATGGGCTGTGTTCACCTGAACTACAGGTATTCACTGCTGTCTAACACCTACAGCCACTGCACATCACACAGCAAGTGTGTGTCAAAGCACACACCAAGAGAAGAGAGATGAACCATGAGAGACCCAACAGGGCAGATGTCACTGGAGCAGAGACAAACACCTTAAATAAAACCTTCCACTTCACAGATTACCTTCCCACTGTAAACACATCGATTTTGTTGTTGTCATTCCAGTTTCTGTGGAGTAAAACAGAAGCCCAAAGTTGAATCCCCTCTGTGGCAGTTTCAAAATGAACAGACAGTGCTGGTTGAGGAGCCTTTGGGGATGCTGATGCTTCATTTCAGGTTCAGGCAACAGCCTTGGACCATGTCTCAATTTAATCACAGAACCAAAGGATGGTTGAGGTTGGAAGGAGCTACCTGGGACCATCTAGTCCAACCCCCTTGCTCAAGCAGGGTCGTCCAGAGCTCAGGATTGTGTCCAAGCAGCTCTTGAGTATCTCCAGGGAAGGAGAATCATTTAATGATGAAGCACAAACTTACTCTACCCTATTCCAAAGATAAAAAGCCACGAGGCTGATTGTGTAAGAGGGTGTCAGTGGTAAATACAAACCACCAGTAAATTGGCTTTGTTTGGAATGGAAAGAAGAGCATGAACCCACGCAATGCCGAGGCACATGAAGCCCTGCAGACAGAGTGCCCCGCCAAGCAGAGGTGTGCAGCCTGCTCTCTGTGCTGTGTGATGGGCAAAGCAGGCAGCAGCGTGCTCTGTGCCCTGCTAGCACCATCCTCTGCCTCTGCTCCACACACCGCAGAGGCTGGAAGGCCACCAAGAGCAGGCTTGGCACTGCAGGACATGTAAATTCAGGCTGATCCCTTCTTAGGCTCCATCCGGAGCCTCTGGAGGGTTTCAGTAAACATCCTTGGTAATCTTTGGACACCGCAGCAATGTCAAGAAGGATCACATTCATAAATCAGACCTTACATCAGCTCTGCTGGCAGAAAGAAGGTTTGCCCGGTCCTCGAGCCCCAGACAGCATCATCACTCCTCAGGATTTATGGCAGACACCGAGTTAAGCTGCATCTTTGGTCTTACGTTAAATCACCTCCTTGCCAAGGCTAAAAATTGCTCCATGGTGTAATCACAAACTGCAGCAGTGGAGCGAAATAACAAATTTCGTTCCCATATAATAATAACAACAAGTTACGTTTCCATAGCACCCCTCTTCCTCTCGGATCCAAAAGGACATTAACTCACTGAGGCACGCTCTGCGAGCAGGGATCATGTCATCCACCCCTGAAATACAGCCACTGCTCTCTACGGGTGTGAGCCAGCACTGAAGTGGAGTTTAAGACAGAAAGAGGACTTGCCGGTGCAATGGGAATGGGATGCCACGGAGCAAGAATTGAATCCTCCATCATGCTGCTGGTGAGAGGACTCTCTCTGATCGATGGACTGCTCTCTGCAGAGCTGTCAGACAAGAGATGCTGCTTTCTGCTGACAAGACTAAGCCCAGATCTCTCTGGGACAATGACAAATGCTGGAGGTCCCTCTCTTTAGCAGCAGCCAAGAGGGCAGCATGACTGTGCCAGGCACACTGTGCATGCATGGGAGGGCAGAGCTGCTGGGAATGCTGTGGGAATGCTGGAAACGGCAGCCTGGGCACCTCTGGTCAGAAAAGGTTCTGGGTCATGCACTAAAAGACAAAACCAGGCCCTTGTTCGGGTTGGTGATGCTGGGATCACTGCCCAGTCGTGCCTATTCAAACAGGGTCAACGCACGCTGACTGCAGCCCCCTCTCAATACAAACAGCAGCTTGGACTGGCTGGAAGCCGGGCTTTGTGTTAGTGGCCTCAGGAAGACAAAGACCCCGAGGCTCTTCCCGATAAGTAGTCCGTCTGTCCCATCTTATCCCTTGGAAGGCTATCAAAGAGCTACTGTTCCCCTCAAAAGAAGATAAAACAGAACTAGGAGCACGTAGGGCTTAAGAGCCCAGCAGTGAATGAAGGGGGACTTCACAGAGGCAGCGGGACCGAGGAGCGGGTGATGCAGAGCTCCTCGGTCTGAGCTCGAGGCAGATGGCTACAGACTGCCTTTGCTCCGTTCTTCCTTTCCAGTATTTTCCACATCCTCCTGCCAAGAAAGCTCCGAGAGCTGCCTGCCATGTCTGGCAAACACTTCCCACTGCAGCGTCCTCCCCGCTAGCACACGTGTGTACACGCATGTACATGCATGTATGGAGGGACCCGCACTGGGGCTGGCTGCTGTGCTGCAGAGGGGCACACACAGAGCTCGGTCCTTGCTCCTCACCAAGAAGAGACTTGGGAGAGCAAGGGGTGACTGAAGTACACGAGGCATTTTGGGTCCTTCATGGACCTTCTAAGACAAGGATAACGCTAAGGTTGGCAGCAGATGGAGGGAAGAGGGAAGGCAGTGCACTAGAAGAGGGATAACCACTGCTCAGGCCTGGGTTGTAAATGCAGAAAGGGGTTTGTGCTTGTCACTAGTGCTCCCGTGTGCCACACAAAGGCAGATCTCTGGGTCTCAGAGGCCTGAGCTTCATAGATCTTTATGATACTCACAACCACCAAATATTGTGACATATCTGTGAAGGTACCTGGAGCCCCAGCTCCTGCACTCAGCCTACGCCGAGGAAATAAAAGCCTGCATCTCTGTCTTGTGAGTTTGGGGTTGTTTTTCATTTCCTGCTGTGTGAAACAGGGGGAGCAATAAAATCAAATCCTTGGAAACAAATGACAATTGTTCCATGGAGTAAAAATCCCACCGCCTTCCCAGGCTGCCTGTGCCCCAGCTACAGCACACAGGCTGCTCGCACAGGTAGAACAGGCTCTAAGTCTGCACTTCCTCACTTTTATGGGTTTAAATCAGACCCCACTAGGTGTTTAAGGCCATTGTTGAACTGCTAATGGGTTCTGCAGTGTGACTGACACCAACTGGGTGATTCTGCATTCTCATTTGGTCTTTCTTTTCACTCCATCTGCCTGCCATAACAGACAGGAGAACCAAATAGAGCAGCAGAGGAACAGGCTTCAGACTTGATGATCTTAAAAGTCAGGTCTTTTCCAGCCTAGTTGATTCTATGACTGATTCCATGACAGGTGAGTGACAAAGAGTGGGCTGGATGTGTGCAGAGCAGGGCTAAGAGTTCACCAGCAGATCTGTGACTATAGAGGTGTTGGGATAAGCTGCTGCATCCCCTGGCTCGGTGAGCAAAAGGGATGTGTAAGTGGCTTTCTTTCAGATAAAGGACAACTGCAACTGATGTGGCAGAAGGAAGAAGATGAAGAGCTCCATGTCGCTGCCATAGAAGTTAAAGGAGGAAGGTGACACCCACCATGAGGCTGGCATCAGCCTCAGCAAAGAGCTCAGGACCTCTCCTGCCTTACCAAGGCTCTCCTGCATCGGCGGCAATGCTCCCGAGTGCAATACTCATCCCTGTGCTTCCAAGAGGTTGGGGATTTTCTTCCTCTCTTTTTTCTTGTCCGAGAAATGAGCAGCAGATTTTGGCTGTCTGCACACACTGCCCAGAGCCTGGCAGCAGGGACAGAGACAGGCCCAGGCAGTGGTTCATGAAACACCCTGTGGAACCAACACTTTCCCCTACCAGGAAGAGCCTTTCGCAACTGGATGTCTCTGAATGTGGATCTGGGTGATTTCAGAACTCTCCCTCCATGACCTCTCCCCTTCCAGCCAGGCTGTGGCTGCTTCTTAACGGAGGAGGCAAACTGGGTTGGGAACATCACTAATGGCATGGAAAGAAATGGGAGAGACTTCCCAAGAAATGCAACCACAGAGCTGGTTCCAGGAGCTCCTCCCTGCACAACAGCAGCTCCCAAAGGATCCTGGAAACAGCCAAAGTGCTCATCCTACCTGGGATCACAAAAGTCTCCAAAAGAAGCTATCAGCAAATTAAGGCCACCCTTTTCTCACAATGATCTACCTTTCCTCACGTGGATCAGCCCCAATCCTACAACTGCTGGCTCACAAGTGGAGACCAGAACTACAGCAACATTTCCCCATCTAATGGCATCTGTACTCTTAGACAAATCTTCCTTGGATCAACATATCAGCAAACACACTTTAAAATGCTCCCTCTGCTCTCCCATTAACTATGCTGTCTAATGAGATGCCACGTGGGGAGTCCTGGTAACTTCCAGTGAGCAATTAGGAGGTGTAGTTTCAAATGGGAAACAATCAGCTACACAAGCAATCCATCCACGTCTGCTGTGTGCAGACACCCCAGGGGCTGGCACGAGCTGTTTCACTTGGCACTCAAAGGCTCACAAGCTCCATCGGCACAGGAAAATCTGACTCTGTTCTCTCATGTGCTCCTGGCTTAACACCACCGTGATCTTTGCTGTGACACAGACCAGAACCAGGCTTCAAATCACAGGTTTTCACCACAGTCCTGAGAAAGCATGAGAAAAATATTGGTAAGATGACCCTGTGGAACATGAGGAGAAGGTGAGGCTGGAGAATGGAAGAGACCTGAAATCAGAGAGGGAGCTGGAGGAACTTCCGTTCCCATTAGACATTTCACAGTGCTCTGATTTGGTGCTACCCACTAAATACATCCTGACCCTGCAGATCTCAGTTACAGTCACACCGCCTGGGTCTCGTCAGCACATCTGGCACAGCTGGGCACAACACATCCCCACCCTGCAACCACCCTGTAACCACCATCCCAACTCTGCAGCCACTCTTCTGCCTCAGAAAGAGGCAAAGCCAGAAGTTGAGGGATAAAGTTTCTCGAGGTCTGAGTGGTGTCTGGGAGGTGAATCAGGGCGGGAGGGAGAAGAGGACAGATGATTCCTGGATCCAAGGCGAGCCGAGCCTGGTTCAGTGTTCGGTCCAGCCTGGGGTTACCTACAAATTAAGTCTTTACCTCTAAAACAGCAGAAATGTCATACAACCCATCTGATCACATGATAAATCCTCCAAATTTGACTGTCAAGATTTCAACTGCCTCTTCAGCAACCTCAAAGCCTGTATCAACCTCGCTTGAATCCTAACTCCTGGTCCCATGGCATGTGGCTCTAGATGACCCACTTCTACCCCAAAAAGGCAATTAGAAGATACACTCAGCCTTGCTGTAAAAGAAGCAGTGAGCTTCCTAAAGCTGCCTCCTGGAACCACGTTAAATTATAACCTCTAGTTTTTTCCTTCCCTTTTATTTTGCTGAAGTTTCTCTACATTTCCCTACTGAGAAGTACAGATGCCTTCAAACATTCCCTACATGGGACTTCAGGCTCAAACCCCAGAAGGCAACAACATTTGGCCTTTTTTGGTTTATTTTTAATCACAAGCTCTATGAGGCAGCTGACTCACATTTTGGCTGGCAGGGCTGGACTCTTGTAAGTTATTGCATCCTCGCTATTTTATTAACTAAGATAAGTTTTCCCACTGGTGTTTGAGTTGTTGGCGATGCCATTGACTGCTGCGAGAACAACACACATCTTTGCCTTGGGTCTCAGGCAGGTGAAAGGCCAGACACTTCCTCCTTCAGCCTCTGCCCCAGGCATCCAGAGTGGAAGGTGCAGATAGATCAAGTTTACCAGCACTGCTCAGCTCTATCAGCTCATTCAAGCATCTCCTCCCAGAGGGGAGCTCCACCCTCAGCAAAAAGCAAGGAATCCTACACACACCAGGGCTACTGTGACTTGTTAAGTATGGTTTTGCTTCACATACCCCCATTTCCTTTCCAGCCATGCACCAAAAAAAACACTGAGGGGAGAGTTTGTAGCTGAGGAATTCAGTGAATGATTAACTCCATCCTACCTATTAACCATTGCTCTCCATTCCCTCGTGCCCCGCAGAAAGCCCAGTTCCGGGTAGCGAAGCCATGCCAAAATCTGATACCCCAAAGGTTTTGCTTGCAGAGTTGTCAGGTGATGCGGACGGTTCTAGCTCCGAGTTAAAACCCATTAAGTGCAGTAATGATTAATCCAGAACCCTGGCACAAGTTCATGATGAAATGTTGTTCCTCTTGTCACACCAATTGACATAAATGAATCCTGCTTCCTGGAGGTCACCATGGAGGAACGTTCTCCATGCAGGCCTGCAGAAGAGGACCTCCAGCACACCAGGAGCAGGGGCTAGTGCAGGGGCAGCTCTTCACCAGGTAGCCAAAGGCTACAATGACTTCGATGCTGCTCTCCCCACAAAATGAACCACATCTACGCCACACCGGGCTGCTTTCGGGACTAGGACAAGGCATCTCTGTGTGTCTGAAGATGCTTCAGACCAGAGGCAGATAGACGCATGTGCATCCTCAGCAAGGCACCTCACACTGCAAGATGTTCATGTCAGATTGGCCTCATGTGCACGTGCAAGCCCATGTGTCTATCACCCTCAGCTGCACCTCTGAAGACTGGGAGGGCTCAGGCACAAACTCCCTATGTGACCTCAGGCAACTCCCTCACTCCCTATGAGCATGAAGCTCTCAGAGCCTTACCCAGCTGAAAACCAGCAAAACTTCCTTTTTCTTTTGCCTTGTCTATTTTTATTCCAAGATCCTGAGGATAAGGTCTGTATGCAGTATGCCTGTCTATGGTACCCAGCACTACCAGGTCCCAATCCTGCCCAGGGCTCACAGCACAGCACATACAGAAACCAATTCCTAGAGATTTGGAACCCACACATACCATGGTACCATGCCATAGAGATACAACTGAATCTCTGCATTCTGAATTGGGATTTCTGGCACCTTTACATAGAAAAGATGCCAGCACTGCTGATATGTCAGGAATTTACTCCCCAGCTGCTTCTTTGTCACCCAAGGAGGGCTAGCAGCAGGCAAGAAAGCTGAAACTCTACTGTCAAGACTGAAAGTCTTCGGGTCCAACATTAGAAGCTCAGGTTTTCCTCCCACTAGAAGGGCTGTATAATTTCAGAGGCATATGCTGAAAGCCACACACCACCACAGCCTGTCACCAAAGCCCCTGGCATGGAGAGCAACATGTGAGTAAATGGTGCTTGCACTCCCGTTTCCATGCCTGGGTCTCATCAATTAGTGGTGCTGAGCCACTTGTGCAACCACAACAGGTATCTGCTTAGACTGTGCAACACCAGGACCCTCATGGCACACACTCAGAGCAGGGAGACAGCAGATAAAGCTGTATATGGCAACCTGAAATACATGGATACCCAGCATCCCAAGACCCAGAAACCTGTCCTTGCATTATGAGAACCAGGGTATTTCATGGACTCCACATACTGATGGCCAAGTGGGATTTAAGAGCAGCCCCTGCTCAGCACAACATGGTGCATCTGAAAGGGTAGGTGGGAAGAATCAAATCACTCCTCTGCAGAAGCCAGGACCTGATAGTGGAATGCCAAGACTCTGATCTGTCTGTGGCCTGCACAGAAACAGACTAAAACAACACAAGTCCCAGATGCTCTTTAATTCTGTAGATTAACTCAATTATATAAATCTGATGGGACCATTCTCATGGTCACAGCAGACACTCACACTTGCCCCTGTGCTGCTCCCACCCACACTGCCACTGATTGTAAACCCCTGTATTCCCCACAGATGGGCAATAATGGCTTTGCTACTGCCAGACAGCCTGTGAGCCGCCAAGAATTAGGAACCCAAGAAGTTAAACAAGTGTAGAAGTTGAGTTGCAGCCAGGAGGAGAATTGGGACCCATCCGTGTCACATGCCTGAGTCTCATCCCAACAGTAAGCCCGAGCTCCTGCTGAGGGCTTTTTCTTGCTCTAGATTCAATAAAGACACATAAATGCTGCTGTTGCTGCAATGCGTTTCCTATTGTAGAGGACAGAATCCCTCCCTCCGGAAGGCCGTGCTCTGGGCTGCAGCGGTGGCAGCACAGCGGAGACACGGCTCCTTGTGCCCTCCAAGTTTGATTAGGTAGAGGATCAAGACATCCTGGAACTCCAGTCGGAACACCGACATGCACCCTAAGGAGAAGGAACGGTCCAGTCTCCTCTCCCCCTCATCAGCCATCATTAAACAACCAGCAGGGCTCTTGTAGTACGTGCTACAGCCAAGAGCTACCAACAGCCTGGTCCTGAGCCCGCGGTGTCGGAAGGCCCAGCTCTGCAGCCCCACGGCACGGCTCAGCCCCGGGACACGGCAGGAAAGGAGATGGATGAGCTGGGATCTGCCCAAGCCCCAGCATAACCCTGCATTTCCAAGGGCTCATCTATGAGATGACACTGCTGCCAAGTGCCACGGCGGGGCCTGAGGTGCCACAGTGACAACAACAGGAACAGGGTCATGTCCTCCTGCTCATGGAGCCCATAGGAAGCAGCCACATCTACCCCAGGAGCTGGCCCCCAGGGCTTGAGCCAGCGCTGACTTCCCATTTGGGGCTGGGATGTGTCTGTTTGGGAAACTGACAGTTTGAGCTTGAAACTAAACATAAAGTTGGGCAGAAAACAAAACTCTTCCTTTTTTCAGCTGGTTTAAAAGAAAACCAATGGTTCTCTAGCTATGGCAGCACAGTGAGATCCTGCTGGCTCCAGTACCTGCCACACGGTACCAGTAAAGCACAAGGTTGTGTGTTTAGTTCAATGACAAGAGGTCGAAGCCCAAGCAGGGGTGGGAAAGCAGGACCAAGTTTACCAATAAACCTGTCAAAACAAGTACATTTTGCTGCCCTGCCATTTACCTTGCTCAGAGTGAAGACTCAGCTTCCCAAGAGCTGTATAGGACAGTGTTTTGCTGCCTTCTCAAGAGGATGGCAGAGCACCAGGCAAGGAGGAATTAGGAACCCAGGGCACATCTCCAGCAGCCAAGCACTGAAGCCCTCCACAAGCATTTAACTCCCATAAATAACCACTGCAATACTCCCGCGGGGTGAGGAAGCACCAGCCCCATTGCTCACACAGGGGAGACCGAGTGCAGATGAATCAATGACAGCCCAGCCCACACAACCAGGGTCAGAACTGAAAACAAAACCGAGTCCTGCTTTCCCCTCTGTGTTCCAGCTGTTAGACAACACTGCCCCCAGTAGCTCGGCTCTCTTCCCAAACCAAGGTATGCACTTCAATTCCCTGATTGCAGATAGGAGAAGGGCAAAGCGGGAAGCAAATCCTGGCCTTACGCACACCGTGCACAGCCTCCATGGCTGCTGCAGGATTAGCAGCTTCCAGGAACTGCACAGCAAGCCAATAAATACACCACCAGCTCCGCTGCCACCTCCCTGCTCGATGGGAATGATTAGGAATTGTGGTCAGTCTGCACAGGGAGAAAAAGGTGCTCCATGTTGATCAGACCAGCCTGGAGGAGGAGAGGACCTGGAGCAGGGCAGCGTGCACTCAGAAGATCCAGGACTCTTATGACTTATGGAATGTCTTTCCCAAGCAGCTCCAGAGCGCATCTACTCCAGGGCAAGCTCTGCATCCTGTGGGAGCGGGGGTGTTGGGAGATTCAGTTCCAAACGTTGCCTCCTCTCCCGGTTCTCTCTGAAGCTCTGGGATCAAGCTACAGACTTGGATGTGTCACAGCTAATGCACAGGAAGCCAGAATGCAGCAGTGGGCTTTGCTGGCTTGTTTTAGAGGTCTGATGGCTAGCTGGAATTAACCCTTTAAATGCTAAACTAGGCCAGAGGGTAATGCTCCATCTGACTGGCTGCATAACACAGGTCACTACACTCAGAGCAAAGCAAACCCAAGGCAATACAACTTCAATTCGTGGCTGTATCAGCTGCAATCTATGCAGCTCGTTCATCCCCTCAATGACCCAAGGCCAGTGCCATCACTACCATGTCAGCTTATTGCCCTGCCAGCACTGGAAAGGCAGAAAGCCCTGTGAGAAATGGCTACTTGCTGGATGCAATGAGTGATCAGAGGGAAAGCAGTGAGGGGAAAGGGCCTCAGAGTGCAGGGTCTGGCTCTTGAGCTACTGAAGTTAGTTTGTGTTAGATTCCAGAACCAGCGATGCTCCTGGCACTCCCTGCACAAAACGGGGTGTGCCTTCTCTCTCCATGAAAACTTGGGAATTGTGTTGTGTCAGTCTAGCACAGCCTCAAGTACCACCCAAACAGCTTCAGCTTTGTTTCTATGCTGCTGTCCTACTATGTGCTATGCCCTGTAACAGCTTTACTGCACAAAGGGGCAGCAGCTTTCTTTTTCCTAAGCAAAACCACTACTTACTGCTGGCACGAACACAACCCACCACGTATATTAGCTACGGCGGATTTTTTAACACAGCTGAAAGACTAACACAGTCTCACCCTTGGCCTCTTCCAGCTTTTGTCTTCCCACCTCAGTTTTGTCTACCCTGAATTCTTTAAGACTTGCGATACAAACGTTGCACTGATCCATGCGATCAGAGGTTGCAGATCTAGCCAGAGTTCAGTCTATAAAGCCAGCAACTTCATGTTTTCCCTCTGTAGGAGTAAAATAACGTTCCCACACTCTGATCAAAACCTTTGCTCTGCACAGATTTAATTCATTACTTATGAATCTCTGGCCAACGCCGCTGGTCGTTTCAGTGGCTCTCTACTTGCTGTCGCCTCCCGAGGACAGGGAACCCCAGGGAACCTTCTTCTTACCATGTAGTCAAGTAGCTTTGAAGGGATCCTGACTAATGGCTTCACCCACTTGCTATGTTAACAGTCCTCTTGCAGAAAATCACCCAGGTAGCAATAATGAGCTGCCCTTTACAACTGCTTTACAGAGGGTTGGTCAGGGGCCAAGATATTTTCCAATGGAAACTCTTCTCCCAGGGAATCACCCTTCATCGTATTTCACACGAGTGCTTTGTTTGGTTTTAGGAAACAAGAGAAGATTTCTTTTTAATTGTGCTATACTTAGGTGCAGGGCAGTTTCGTGACACAAATCACTGAGGAGTCACTGTGTGGCCTGCAGGGATCATTTATGAGGCCGGAATGGCAGCAGCTCTGCTAACACCTCAAAGGAAAGCCCAATATTCCAAGCTTATGCAGGATTGCCTGGACCACCATGCAGGACTTGGGTAGGCGCTGCCTCTTTGCTGTGTCTGCACTGTGCCTAAGCTATGAGACCCCACAGGTGGTAAAGGAATACAAAACACTAAAGGTACCAGTTGATTGCTCTTTCCGTAACCAAACTCCTCCTTTTGAAAACACACTCTTGCCAGAAGGCTTTCCAACCTTTTTCATCTGGAGAAGAGTGAAACACAGGTCTCTGCCAAGGGCCAGCTCCCTGCTCCAGGCAGAGCACAGACCCTTCCACAAGGTCTTCACAGCACTCCTGTGATCTGGCTGTGGGTGACACGGCGAGACACTGCCCCAAAACCCATCCCACTCCTCCTATGTTGAAGACATTCATCTCAAGAGGTGTCTGCGGGGGTTAAAGCAGAGCTGAGTGCAGGGAATGTGGCTGCACCACTTTTCTTAGAGGCTGCACTCTGCCCAGTTGCGGTTTCCAAGCGTTCCCTCAGCTCTCTAAGCCCCAGGAGAGGAAATGTGGCCCACAGGCTCTGCACTGGGAGCGCACGGCGCAGGATGGGGCCCGTCATTATTGTTGTTATCACCCACCCCACGGCCTGCCTGGCACTGCCTGGAGAGCGTGGCTCGGATGGGTCCCAAACAGCCTCTGCATGTGAAAGCCATTAAGCAACAGCACAGAAGCAGCTCATGAGGCAAAACCCATGAACATTCCCACACTGCCAGCGACACGCCGGAGTGCCAGCACCGGGCTGCACATGGGAGCCATGTATATTCCCTTGAGCTAAGGCTGGTGTGTCCAGCTCTGGTAGCTCCATACACGACACACAGACACTGGACAGCATCCCCCATGCACAGCCTGTGTGCCAGCGCTGCTGTCCTGCTGTTGGAATGTGGCATGTGGGAGCATCAGCAAGGCAGGAACTGAAACATCTGGTTTTCCCGAGCCACGCTTGGAAAGGATAAGCAGTATTCAACTCCTAAAACACACCCAGCCCAGCTGCGAGGCAGCAGATGAACAGAGCAGGACAAAATTAGCCACTTCTGTAGCGCTCTTTCAAGCAACACGAGGTTGCCCTGCAAAAATAAATACACAGGAAGGAACATCATGGGGGTTTCATCCAGCTGTTAGAGGGATTCGTGCGCTCACATCACTGCAATGATGCATCCCCTCGAGTCACAGCTCTGTGTGCACAGCGGATTCTCACCTCCCTGGGTCTGCCTGCAGTGCAGCAAGGATCACAGCCAGCCTCCCCACACCATCCCAGACAGGAGCAGACAGAGGAGCTCCCACCAACCTGACCTAAAGCAAAGCCTGCTGTTTGAGGCCGGGTTCCCTCCACCCCCTTCCCGAGGCGTGGCTTTGAGAGAGAAACCAACAGCTTTGGCCAACGCAGCTCGTCTGGGCTCTGGCGTTCCCAGGCTTAGCTGTTCCCCGGTTCCTCCCTCAGGAGGACTCAACCCACACCCTAGATCCTCTTTTTAGAGAGCCACTCCCACCTCTCCCTGACCATGAGGCATTTGCTGCAGCAGATCCTATTTAACCCATTCCCAGCAGGACCCGTGGCCCCTGGCCGAGCAGGGGAAGGTGTTTACAGCATCCCACACAGGCCTCCACACCAGGAGAGGCTTAACTCTGTGTCCTAACCTTAGCTGCAGGGAAAAGTGCTCTTCTGCTTCTGGTCTAAGTCCTCCTCCCTGCTAGAGGAGCCCAGAGCAGCCCCGATCCTATGCGACAGGGTGCCAGGGGATGCTGCAATGGAATCTACAGAGGCCATTGCTGGGGACCTGCGTGTACCATTAGTGATGTCTGAACCAGGAGGTGGGCACAGCCAGGACTACAAACTCCACCCCAGAAATCCCCATTTCAAAGCAGTGATTAGACCTCATGACTTCATCACAGACATGCAAAAATAGCATTGCTTGGAGCCTTCTGGAGACAAGGAGCTGTGTGTATAGGGGAGCAGAATGCAGGTTGCCCAGCTGCTGCTCTAAGAAGAAAAGAGCCCAGTGTGGGTGGCCAGGTACAATTCCAAATGAATAGGAATAGGTTGACCGAGTCCTGGCCTGGATCCAGAATTCATGTCCCTTCCAACCCAAAACACTGTATGATTTTATGATTCTATGTCAGTACAGATTGTCCCACAGGCTTGTCAAAAGGAAGAGCTGCTGCAGAGTGTGTCTGCTGCTGCCACAGGGAGCACAGTCTTGATGATGCTCAAGAGCATACACCAGCATGACTGCAGTGGGAAGAGAGTCCCATTGCCTCACAACACTGTGCTCTCAGAGCGCAGCCCGCAGGCCCAAACTGGAGGTAAAGCAGGGCCACACGACTGGAAAATGCTGTAGGTGGGAGATTCACCACCACAAAGTGAACATCATCATTTCCCTCCATCGAGTACTGTCGCCAAAGCAGCATCTCACACTATCTTAACAATCAAATCAAAACTGACACTTGCTTAAACAGAACACCACGAGACCATATGTCACATCTGAAACATCATCTCCAATCCCAGCTTAACTTTTTCATTAGCCTGTTGCAAGGAAGCCAAAGAGATGTACTCATTCCTAATCTGAGGGGACCTGGTTTTAGTGTTGGACTGACAGAAAACAACTAGTGAATGTTACACTTTGTTTTGATTCTCTCTCTTTAAATCCAGTGGCAGCACATCATCAAAAAGGATCAAATCTTTAGAGGGAAAGGGAGGAGCTGGGAAGTGAGGACAGAATCTGTTTTCTGGCCATGGTTCCTATAATATACCACAGATGCTATAGATGGTCAACTTTTATGTTGCTGATGCTCTTCCTGATGACAGCTATCCTTGGAAAAAAAACGAGAATGGCTGTAATCACATGGGTTTGCTTTTTGTGCCCTTTGCAAAGCGAAAACTAACGTTATGTTTCAATCTGACATTTTTAGGTTTGGCAATCAGAGATGCCAACTTCGCTTCGGTGTCCAAGTAAACAAGAGTCCTTCGCTACGAAAAACAAGCTAATTCTTTATTTTGCAGTAAAGAAAGTTAAAATGAAGCCAGTTAAGAAATAAGGGCTGGGGACGTCTGATGTGACACCCTCACCCTCCTGTCGGGACAGGCAGTGACCCTGGGCAGAGCACGTTCGTATAGGTGGCAGAAGCTGCAAGGGAGCTGCAGCTTTCCAGCCTTTAAGCTTGATCTCAGCAAGGCTTGGGGAGAAGGGTGGGCTGATGTGGGGTAGCAGCCATCCCTCTGAACAGCAATAGCACCGTTAAGTGCAGCCCACTAAGAGAGCTGCCAACTTTCCACGGTGGAAGAGACAGAAATTTTCTCTTTGAGCCTGACAGTGACTGCCTAAATCATTGTGTCAGCCGTGATGGGACTAATGCACAAGTTCCATGTCCCCCACACTCCTGTGTCCCCCACTCTTCTCACTGTAAGAGCAAGAACCTCTGTGCAGCTCGCAGCAGCTCCCCCCTGGCACTGGAAAGCAGGGCTTTGCTCCCGACCTGTCTGTCTTCACCCCTGCTTACTTTCTTATTCACACATGATGACTCAAAGAAATTTCTGAGGACATCTGGGGTAAATAAGAGACAAGATACAAACTCAAGCTGAACTGCAGAGATCAATCAAAGGACAACAGAGCTTGAAGGAATGGAGAAAGGATGACGCAGAACCGCATTATGGAAACCACAGTGCGGAGAACGCGGCACGACGAGAGAGAGAACAAGGAATCCCGTTAAATGGCAAACAGGGAGAGAAGCATTAACAAACCATATGAGTCCGTTTCATGCTATTTTCTGACTGATTCTGTTTTAAACCCCTCTTTGTGAGAGCAGAGTGAAAGCAGCTGGGAGAAACGCAAGAGAGACCTGGCAGGGTTTGCAGGCAGGAAAAGAGCAGGATCGAGCCCTCACTTTCACTCCAACAGGGAAAAAGCCACACATGGAAAAGCACCACGAGTACACTTAAAAATTGAAGGGAATACAGGGAAAAAATCAGTGCAAACAGAACATGGTATATATGCTATATATATACAGCAGATGTGAGAGGAACCCCAAAAGATGAGGTGAGCAGTGACACAGGCTTCCTCTCTACTAAATCTATCAAGGGTTGGAGCAGGCATCTGAGTCTGCCCAGGGGGCTGCGAGATGTGGAGCTCCAGCTTCTTAATGTGTGGTCTTCCATCACTACCAGGGTTTGTAGGTTGGGCTGCACCAAGCTGCAAATCCCAAAATCATTTAAATCCTGGGCTAACATCAAAGAAGCGAGACACCTCGATGCTGCTCAGGGTTATTTCATTGCAGGTTTTGCCACAGAGCAGAAACCACACCACCTCTGTGGTGGATGCCTTTTCTTACTGAGCAGGACTTTACAACCACCACCAAAAAGAACAGTTTTAACTTTAAAAAAAGAGGTGAGTTTCTCCATCACAGGCACAGCACTCAAATTCCTCTGAAGCTTTAGGAAGGAGCACAATAAACACCACAGACCTGCTCGCACCACTGCTGCAGTGGCCTTACAGTGACACTAACACCAGAGATTATTAATGCTCTGACAGAATAACACAGAATTGCCTCCTTGTTCAGTGCTTAAGCTGTAGTTACAGCTTGCTTCTGTGATTTGTCCCTTCCATAGGCTGAATGAATCTCACTTGTAAAATATTTACCTAGCACCTCATTTGGGCCTTTTCCCCCCTCCAGAATTCCTTACAAAAGAGAAGCCCAGTCTTGTTTTCACTGGGGATACAGCTCCTTGTAAGAATGGCATTCCAGGCTGCTTATGTTTTTCCTAGGAACAGCAGTAAAGCTGTTTTACCTTTGTGGACTGGACACTACGGTACAGACACTCCACTGCCTGTGGTTTTACCTGAATTGGATTTTAGCTTTAACTGACTTATTTCCCCACTCCTGATAGCTTTTGAAGAAATCCTGAGCCTTGAAAAGGCTTTTACTGCATCACATAACAATACCAAAATCTACTTATCGTTGCCAACCCTTGAGATTTAAAATATCACAGACTGCAGGTCCCTGAATCATAGGATGTGTGTATCTGAAGCAGCTTTGCTGAGGTGAAGTCACGGGCTGGGCAGTGGAACCCCAGGGCTCGCTGTCAAACCCACAAAGAACCCCTGGGTGAAAGTTGTGACCCCCAAATCTGCAAAGCTTCTGCAGGATTGTGGTGACAGCAGAGCTCCTCTGATTTCAGCTTCTCCTTCTTATCCCTCCACTAATAACATTCCCCGTTAGCGAAGGCAAAATAAGGGAGTTTCAACTCTAGTCTTTTAAATTGAGATTCTAATCTCCACTTCAGAACTGCCATCGTATTAAAGACGCATCAGAAGCAGTCAATACTTGCAAGGGAAAGTCAGAACATCTTTATGAGGTTTATTTGCAGTTGAGGAATGAAAGCAGTGATGCCAGCTTAGGAAACAGCCAAGGCTCCAAGTAAAGGCGAACAAACTCCGCAGAGCACTTGAAAAACCATCAGATCAGAGCATTTCTGAAATGGAGAAACTCAGAAGTGCAAATGCTGCTGTTTGAAGCGTGTTCCTCTTAAGTGCAGGGGTTTATGTCGTGCACTGCAGACTATTTGGAAAACCAGACTCTGCTCCTGATTCCAGCCAGACTTTGTGTTACGCTTCAAGAACCCAACTCTGGCCATGGGATGGGGCCAATATCCCCATTTTCTCAGCCTGGAGACTGCTCCAACCAGGTATGTAGTGTCTGCAACAGCAGAGCCCATTTCCTTAGCGATTCTTTGGATGGGGCGTTTCTTCTGTACTCCCAGGAACAGTGCTGCCGAAGTTGGCATTTGTTTCCTCAAAAGTTGCTACGTCCATAACATCGGATACGAGAGGAATTAATTCCCTAGGACTTTTCTCACATTTGGGATCACATTTGCTGAGCACAACTCCAAGCAGAGTCAGGGAGCTTTGGCGCTGGTGGTTTCCCGAACTCAGCCTTTCTAAAGGCTGTTTTCAGCTCAGACTAACAAAAAAGTAGTAGATACTGAAAAGAAAAGCTTTTCTCTAATGAGACAGTGACCATTAAAAGCATTATTTACTTTATCTGTCAGTGTTCAATAAAGGGAACATGAATAGACAAAACCACTTGCATAACTTCACTCTGTCATGAGCCAAAGTCCCTCGCATCCCGACATCCGTAAATCTGCCATGGCTGTAACGACAGCGCGAGTGCACATCCCTCCTTTCCCATCATCATCAGGAGGTCAAACAGGACTGTAAGCTTCTCCCCAAAGGAAACCCCTGTGCCACAGCAGAGTGCTTCAGCACATCTTATACCAGTCATCACAACATCACCAGCACACACTTCTTCAGCGGCGGCATGACGGCGCACAGCAGATGATCTGCTGCCTGACAAAGATGACTCTACAGACCGAATTCCAAAGGCGGCCACCCCAAAGCATTCCCCTCACTGCACTGCTCTCAACAGGGCTGTAAACAAGGATTTCTCCACCGAAATCAGAGGAAGATGTCAGTAACACTATCCTGCCATTGCAGGACATTTCCTTCACTGCATTTCCCCTTCCCATATTCCAGGCACTTTGTTTTGTTGACCTGCAAGAGCTTTACGTCCAACTCCAATTTGTCATTGCATAATAGGATCTAATCCAAAACGTTCTGGGAGCTTTTACAACTCAGCGCCTCTGAACAACAATAATATAAACAGTCTCAAACACTTAACTACCAAAATTAATAATCCCAGAAACACATTGTAATAATCCCCAATCCCTGAAAAGCCAAATGAAGGATTTATCATCACAGGATTCACAGGGCTGCTCTGCAAGTGACCAGCCACCTCGGTTGCAACAGCACATTCAGTCTCCAGAGCTGCAGATCCCCAAATGAAACTGACAACAGATAACGCAACGGCACAAACCCCTTAACAAAAACCAGTCCTTCCCAGTTAGGGACTTTCTGCCACAAACAATGGCTGGTTTGTTTGGAAAAGTCTAAACTTGTCTTCTAAGGAAAGAGTTGGAAAACACCTTGTCTGACGGATTTAGAGGCATGCGTTTTCCTGGAGTTAGTCTACACACATCTTGCCGACCCAGGATTTAATTCACTGCGGTAATTCTGCAGTATCTCTAATCTATATTAACACTGAAAAGTGGAAACTTAGTTAAGAACATCCAAACAGAAAAGCAGACCCTTCACGTATGGAGATTCTTCTACTGTGCTGGGCCCCACGTCATCTCTCCGACATGAATCACTCGACTTTTGTCTCTTCTAGAAATAGGAAAGTTACTCACTAAGGCAAACAAATTTAGGTTTGAAAATAAACTTATACCAAAAAAAGAAACCACTTTTCCCCTAAGTCTGGTTTTTGCATCATACAGTAACTTTATTTAAGTGACTGAGCACACCGACCATTCTAATGCGACTCGGAGAAACACACCTTTCTCCTTTCTGACTGATTGCATAAACCATCAACACCAGCACCTGGACACCAACACAAACACAACTGGCATCCACCCTCCCGCTTTCACCCAGAAATTATTATTTGAGCTTCTTAATGGAGTCATCTGGATTCTCTGTTAACAGCACAGCGTTTAAATCACATCCAACAGCTCATATCCCAGCATCACTCTCCTGTGATTCCCCCAGAACCTCAGAAACGAAACTCCCAGCTCAGAGCCTCCAGCCCCTCGGCACCACGGTCCCTCAGCTCTCTCGAGCATCCCCTACGGTTCACTCCACGGCCCCGCCACCGTGTCTCACGTTGCTCACCGGGCCCTTCACATTACCAACTCCTGCCAAGATACATGCAGTGTTATACCATCACCCGGGTTGGGCTGAATCCTGAAACCCTTTCTCCCATTGCAGACAGAGCCCAGCGCATCCCCACAGCTGGTTCCCCTTAGAATCAACCAGATTGGAAAAGACCTGTAAGCTCATCAAGTCCAACTGTTCCCCAGCACTGCCAAGGCCACCACTAACCCATGGCACTGAGGGTCTCGTCTCTTTTGAACACTTGCAGGGCCGGTGGCTCCACCACTGCCCTGGGCAGCCTATTCCAATGCCTGAGCACCCTTTGAGGAAGGAATTGTTCCTCATCTCCATCTAACCCTCCCCTGGTGCAGCCTGAGGCCGTTTCCTCTTGTCCCATCCCTTGTTCCTTGGGAGAAGAGACCAGCCCCCTCCTGGCTCCAGCCTCCTGTCAGGCAGTTGCAAAGAGCGAGAAGGTCCCCCCTGAGCCTTCTCTTCTCCAGACTAAACCCCCCCAGGTCCCTCAGCCGTTCCTCATCACACTTGTGCTCCAGCCCTTCTCCGTTCCCCGTCCCCTCGCCCCTGCCCGCCGCCGCCGCGCGGTGTCGGACCCGCAGGCCCACGGGGCACTTTCTGCTCCGTGTCCCCGCCTGTCCCCGCAGTCACAGCCGCCTCCCCACCACGGCCCGCGGCCGAACCGCGCTCAGCCCACACCCGCGCTTGGAGGCCCCTCCGCAGAGCCCCCCGGCCCGCCGCGCCCCGCGGTACTCACAGCGCCGTGGCGGCGGGGGGGATGGCGGCCGCCGGCCGCTCGGAGCCGCGGGCTGAGCAGTTGACGAGGCAGGCGGGGCCGGCGCAGGTACAGTCGGCGGCGCAGGGCTGGCAGGACGGGGCCCGGGGCGCCCGGGCGGCCGCCAGCCCCCCGCACAGCAGGGAGCAGAGCAGGCACCAGCCCGAGAGGGGCAGCCGCGCCGCGGGGACGCCATGTTTGCGCTGTGATCCAGTGTCTCCATTTCCCAAAGGCATCTCTCCCTACGGGCATGGCATGGCCCCGCACCGCCGCTCCCCCGGCCGGCCGGCCCGCCGCCGGGCCCGGCCGCGCCCCGCCCCGCTCCGCCGCTCCCGTGCTCCGCGCCCGGCTCCGCGCCCGGCTCCGCCGCTGAACTTTCAGCGCCCGCCCGGCATGGCGGCCTCCCCGCAGGCTGCGCGCTGCCCGGCCCGGCCCCGCTGGGCTCCCGCTCCGCCGCGCTGACAGCCCCGGCCCGGCGCCGCTCGCCTCTGCGCTCCGCCCGGGCCGCGGCCGCCGCCTCCCCCCGCTCCGCCCCCCGCCCGGCGGAAACCCGGCGCCGCTCCAGCCCCGCCGCCCCCACTCCCGCCCCGGGCAGCGGCGAGGGGAGCGCGGAGGCGCCGCGGGGCTCCCGGCCGGGCCCGGCAGCCCAGAGCCCTGCATGGGGCATGGGGGGGCCGGCGGGCAGGGGGGCCCGTAGGGTTGGGGGGGTTCCGCAGGGTTTGGGGGTCCCGGGGCAAGGGGATCCCGTAGAATAAGGGGGTCTCGGAAGCAGGGGTGTCCCGGGAGCAAGGGGATTCCAGAGGACAGGGGGGCATCCTATGGGATAGGGAGGTTCTGGAGGAAAGGGGATTTCGGGGGGCAGGGGGATCCTGTGGCTTAAGGGCATCCCAGGAGCAAGGGGGTCCTGGGGAGTAGAGAGGTCCTGGGAGCAGGGGGATGTGTGGCACAGGGATCCCGGGAGCAGGGGGGTTCCAGGGGAAGGGGGATTTTAGGGGTATCTCAAGAGCAGGGGGATCCCATGGCATAGGGTTCCCGGGAGCAGGGGGGTCTCAGGGAGCAGGGATCATCCCGGGGATCAGAGGCGCCCAGGGAGCAGGGGTTATCCTGGTGGGAGGCATCTCCAAACCCAGGCAGAGCAGACCACACAGCAGGGAGTGCTGCTGGAGGGATGCTTTGGTTGTCTGGGAATGCCAGGGGAGGGCTTTCCTGCCTCTGCCCCCCCGGGAGCCGGGCAGAGGGGAGCAGGAACAGGAGCATCCCTCTGCAGCCTCCCCGGAGGCTTCTGATGCTCAGCTCCCACTGCTGAACCCCATTCCTGTGGCCACTGCCGGGCTGTGGGATCCAGTGGGATTTGCGGGGTACAGTGTGTGTTACACACCTACAGCACAAATTCAGGTGTCTTGGAGGGACATGAAGAATGAGGCTGGTGCTTTTCAGTGGGTTTTATTAACACCATAGCAAAGTAATTTGGTTTCAATGCCACTTGCCACCGTGCTGGCCCAGGGCATTGACCATGGTTCAGACCTGGTGAGGTCAATCCTGTCGTGATATGAGGGATCTCCTCAGGGAACTGAACTGGTTCTGGTTTGAAGTGACTGAGGAATATGAGTAAAATAAAGTCACTATACAACCAAAGGGAGTAAAGGCAGCTTTCAAGGGAGAAACCACAAGGAGGAGAGGGAGCAGAGCCTCTCGTAGGCAGCCCGAGAGTGCATGCAGCAGGGAGCCAGGACGATGGTTCGGTACCAGCCGCACAACAGGACCCTCAGAGCTTCCTACCCCGCTGCTCCTGTGCTGAGAACAGACCTGGGGCAAGGAGGGACATGGGGGCAAACCTTGTCTGTCTCCTGTGTGCGATGCCTCTGTGTGTGTGCTCACTTTGGGGTCAGGTTCTCACCATGCACCATGTGATGGCTGCTGCGGTCGCACACAGGGGAAATGGGCATCTTCCCTTTGCCTTGGGGATAACAGCTGATCATTGCTGAGCTCCATCCTCTTTGGGCACGCTGTAACCCTAAACAGGTCGGGAAAGAGGAGGATCATTAGCCAAGGGTGTCAGTCAGTTTGGGTTTGAAATACATGGAACTTTTTAAGCCAGTTGTGATTTCGGCATGTGGGATTCTCCAGGGAATAAGGGACTGAGCTGTTAGCATGGGGTGTAAATCCACTGTGGGGTATGGAGCTGGTGTTAGACCTCCAGAGCTGCTCCCTGCCTCCGTGTTCAATCCAGTGGGCTTGATCCGGGATGGTCCCAATCCACCAAAGTCCATCAGTGTGGGTTTAGGCATTGTCCTGCTGAAACCAATGGGATGCCATTAGCTGGGGCTCTGGCTTTCCTTATCCAAACACAAACCTTAAACAAGAAGCCTGACGACATCCAGTTTCACTCCTCGAGATGGTACTTCATGTATGTGAGAATTCACTTTCCAAAGACATTTTGTGCCTTTTGGACTTGAAATCGACTCGAAAGACGCATCATTCCCTGCATGATGTATTGTGCCCAAAATAGCTCAGCGGTTACTACTTCCTCATGTGACTACGATGTATTTGTTTCCGCTCCCTCGATTGTAAATTGCTTTTTGGTTGTTTTTTCCCTTTCTTCTGTACTGATGCCCATACTTTTTGGGATAACAGCAAAGAGAAAATATCTTGTGTATGGATTGTAATGACATTAGATCACTAATGTAAGCCAGCAGATGTAATGGAGTTAAGGGCTCTCCCCCAAAAGCTCGTGCTGCCAAGCTGCAATGAGGGCAATAAACAAGGAAATAGGGATGGAGTGGGAAAGGAGGCAGCGAATCTCCAGACAGCTGCAAGAGAAGAACTTGTTCCCATCGGATCCCAGTTTCTGGTCTCAGAGGAAGGTTTTGTCGCTGAATCGGGTGGGTTTTAAAACATAAACTGCAGAAAATGATGGCAGTGGAAAATGTTCTCTGGGCTGGGAGGCTGGGAACGCTCCTTGTGGGGATGGGATTCTCCTGGTTCCTCCCACTGGCAAGAAACAAGAGTTTCTCAACGCTGTTTACTTGAAGCAGGATGAAAACCCCAACTAAGAGGGTGTTAATTCTCCCCGTCCCACCAGCCCTGCAGGCTGAGCGCACCCAGGGCAGATACACTGTGGTCAGCAAAACGTGACGGAGCTGCGGCTGGCCGGGAATGTCGCTGCTGCCTCTGGGCCCCTACAGCCACATCCCGAATGGGCCACAGATGTCTTCAGCCAGAGAGCCCTGAAACTCCAGTGCAGAAGGAGGGATGGAGTGAAAGAAGGAGGGAGAGAAGAAAGAAAGGAGGGAAGGGGAAGGGGAAAGAGAAGGGGAAAGGGGAAGAAGGGAAAGGGGAAGGGAAAGGGCAAGGGAAGGGAAAGGGGAAGGGAAGGGAAAGGGGAAGGGAAAGGGAAATGGAAGGGGAAAGGGAAAGTGGAAGGGAAAGGGAAATGGAAGGGGAAAGGGAAAGTGGAAGGGAAAGGGAAATGGAAGGGGAAAGGGAAAGGGAAGGGAAGAGGAAAGGGAACGGGAAGGAAAGGAATGGGAAGGGAAGGGAAAGGGAAATGGAAGGGGAAAGGGAAAGGGAAAGGGGAAGGGGAGGGAAAGGAAAGGAAAGGAAAGGAAAGGAAAGGAAAGGAAAGGAAAGGAAAGGAAAGGAAAGGAAAGGAAAGGAAAGGAAAGGAAAGGAAAGGAAAGGAAAGGAAAGGAAAGGAAAGGAAAGGAAAAGGAAAGGCAAGGCACAGCTTGGCTTTAGCAGGGGTCCAGGGGGTCACATCTGTCCCCATATGCAGAGATGCAGGTCTCCCAGGTCTCTATTTCTCCTGGGAGGAAGTGGCTGTTTCCATCCCTGCACGTTCCTGCTCCATGGCTGTGTGTTGGGTGATGCATGATGCTCTTGCCCTCGCTTACATGATGCTGTGGCCCATCCTGCAAAGAGGGTACCTGAAGCATGACCCCCACAACAGCCACCTCCTGCGTCCTGGCTCCTGCTTCCCCTCGCGGTCCGAGCATTCCCCAACCATAATCTGTGCCCCCGACAACTGCAGCCACATCCACAGACTGCCCATCGCCCCAGCCCTCCCTCACCGCGGCCTCCCGGCGCTGCGGGGCCGGTTTTGCGGGGCCCTGGCGCCCTCTAGCACCGCCTCGGGAGCCAGGACCGGGGAGGGAGCCTGGAGCAGTCCCCGGTGCCCTAAACCGGCGTGTCCATGAGCTGAGAGTAGCACAAGATCCATATAGTCAAAGCTATCGAGGTGTGATGGACCCATCGCTGTGCAGGGCGAACATCGCACCTCGACCATAAGGACAGCACATCCCGAGTGGGTTTAATCTGTGCTGGGTGAATGAAGCAGCAATCTGCCCATCAAACAGCTCCCCTGCACATCTGCAGGGTGCTGGGATGACACATCTGGACACAGCTGGACACAGCCCATGGACAAGGAGATGATGCCACCACCCAGCTTCAACCCCATGGTTGTCATTTAGTGCTGGGCTTCCAGCTGTGAGGGGCTGAGCTGGGTCAGCACCACCGGCACAAGACCCCGTTGGGCTTTTCCTGGATGATTTTTGGGGATAGTTTCAGCTCAGGAAGTGAGTTTATTCACACTGATCGTTTTCATCTGTTTGACTTGGTGGGAAACAGCCAAGCAGTTTTAGTGACACCACTTTGTGCTCAGTAACTGGTGGTGATTCCACCTTTATTTCCCAAACACTCTTTCAAAGCAAACAAACCTTCCTGGTTTCTCTCAATGCTGTCCAACATTCACAGCTTTTGGGGTCCTTGGCTGATGGAAGCACATTCCCATCAGGCTGAACTTGAACCAAGACTCCTGGTTTCTGGCTGTGGGCACTCACTGCTCATTCCCACTTGTCTCTCCCCCATGTCAGGAGCTGTGTGCATTGCAGGGGGATTTAGAGCTGCTGGGATTTTCCCATATGCAGGTCCCTTCCTGACAGCAAGGCAAGGTAACAGGGTGGCCCATGGCAGGGGGTTGGAATGAGGTGAGCTTTAAGGTCCCTTCCAACCCAAACCATTCCGTGACTCTATGATTCTAAGCGGAAATGTCCATCCTTCCTCAGAAGTTGCAGTGATGCAGTGACTTGCTCCAGCAGCAGCTTCTTCCCAACCTGGCCCTTAGCAGTTGGCTTATTCCCTGGAGCAGCAGTTTATGAGCCTCTGCACATTTCCATGCTCCCTCATTACTGCTGTTTATTATTTTACAGGGCCTCAGAGCACCGTGTGCATCCCAGAGCTGGGGCTCGCCCTGGGTATCTCTGTAGCTCTGCAGTGTTCAACTCACTGTTGCCAAAAACAGTGGGTTTGGGGGGTTTATCTGCTGAAGGAGACACCCACAGTGACACTGGCCACTGGCTGGGTTTGTGCTCCCAGATGTGGTCAGTCTGGTGTGCACCTACCTGGGATGGAAAAGGTTGACTGTGCACAGATAATAGAGACACCCTGGGACATTCCTACATTGCTTTTGAAGCCATAACCACGCTCTAACCCTTCCCCATCTCTGGATGCATCTGTGTATGGCTGCAAAATATCTGGGATAGTTTTAAGCTGAGATGTTCTATTTCTAAGCATTTAAAATACACCCAAGAGCCTGCGGATCTCTCAGGATCTGGGAGGCTGAGCAGTTGCTGCTCAGCCCTCCCTCTGCCTCAGCAGGACGCATTTCAAAGGCCCTTTGAAGGTCCAACTCGTTTGAAAGCTCCCGTGGGTGATGCTGGAGCCGGGGACTTTCCTGCCTGGAACCTTGGCTCGCTTTGATCTTGGCACAGGGAAAACTCATTTCCTGGCCTCAGCCCCATGCAGGCTCATTAGGATCTGGCACCATCACCTTGAGGGAGCAGGAGGGGATAGTGGGGCCCAGGGCAGCACCGCAGGGATGCCCATGGGGACATGCCAGGGCTGCAGGATGTGCCAGGCAGGGCCCGTGTCCCGCACATGGCTGGCAGGGATGTGGGATGTCACCTGCAGGGAGCAAAACCCTTTGGTGCAATGGGGTCTGTGTTTACTGGAGTTTGGTTTGGTTTGCAGTGTCAGCAGCAGTTCTGGGTGCTGCTGCTGCCTCCCAGTGCTGTGTCATGCCGTGGTGATCCCGGGATGCCAAAGTGGGAAGCTGTGCCATTTGCCAGCTTGAGGCACCAAAGGGCTCACCGATGGCGCAGTGCACTCAGCAGAACTCACCTTGCCAATAAATCATGGATTTGAATGCCGAGAAGCAAAGATTTAGTAACAGACTGGGCCCTCCAAACTTCCCGGGTGCTTCATAGGGAAAATGATGGTGGTGGAAGGCTGGAGGGAGCCGCAGGTGGAAGCTGCCCTAAAGAAGAGAGCAGAGAAGCGGGATGAAAACGGAGGGGCTGTGCACAGGAGAGATGGAAATGAAATAACCAAAGGAAGGAGGGTTGTGGTATAGGACTGGGCCTGACAGTGTAGGAGAGAGAAGAGACAAAAGCAGTCTCGCAGCAAAACTCTGGAAGTGAACTTTCACAGCTGCAAAAGGAAACAATCACTTCCCACACAAAACGTAACTGATGGGCTGTAATGATGGGAAGATGTCTGAGGAATTTCAATTAAAAGCCAGCGACAGAGGCAGCGAGATTGGAGTGTTCAAAGGTACGTGAGCGATGGGGAGGCAAAGACAATAAATGGCGAGGGAGGGAATGGTGCCTGCTCAGCACAGCGTGGGCCGGGCCCTTCCCAAGGTGGCAGAAAGCCCTTTCCTATTGAGCATATCCAGCACGTGCCCTGCACTGTGTCCATGCTCCCTGTGCCTCCTGCAGCCCCACACCTCCTGCATGGGCTCTGCTGCATGGGGGGGATGCTCACTGGAGCAGGCTGATGTCTCCAGTTTGCTCTGCCCGTGTGCAGTGTGAAACTGAACTCCATGTACTGAGTCAGCCCCATGAATGTGGTGTCACCTCTGTCCCCACTGCCCTCCTGCATCCCGGTGATGCTCACTGCCTTCAGGCCCTGTCTCTGCGGCCAGATTGGAGTGGGAGCTATGTGTGCCCTGTAGCAAAACAGAGAGTGGGAAGAGCCCCAGGTTGACCTTCGATTAGGAGAAAAGTCCCCTGAACCTCAGCTGGTGGCTCTGCAATAGGTGACCTCCACATTTCCAGCAGCACGTGGAAGGAGCCTGCACCGGTTTTCCCACAGCCACCAGGCAAAGGAGATGAATATCTTCCAAGACAGCGCAGCTGACATCGTGTCTGATGGGAATAGCTCGTCCTTGCAGCTTGCCTGCTGAAGAGACATCTCTGCTCCATCTGCGCTGGCAAAGAGCTGGGACCAGCAGGGCAGCAGCTCAACATGTTCCTGGGATGCTGGGAGAGGCATCCGGGATGAGGCGAGCATCCCTGGAGCAGCGACGGAGCAACGCGAGCCAGCGGGAGGAAGGAGGGATGTGGCCTCGCACTGAAATATCTCGCTTGGCTCCAAGCACAACGTGTGACTTCTGGCACACACAGAACCCTGCCGATTCCCATGCCAAGGAAAACAGCCACATTGAAAACCCCGGAGCACGGTGTCTGTGTGGAGCAGCTGGTCAGAGCCCAGTGCTCAGCCCCAGGGAAGGCTCTTTGTGTCTCCAGCCTTGCTCAGAGCTCTGTCCCCAGGCTGGGAATGCCAAGCCAAGGTCCCCATGGCCCTGGAGGGCCTGTTGGCACAGGCAGAAGCGCTGGCACTGGCTGCATTTACAGCCCCCATATGCTGCAATGCAACAGACCTCTTGGGTTGACAGCCCTGATGGGGACAAGCTGATTTTCTGCCTTGAAAAGCAGATTTACTCGGTGTTACAGATAAGCAGTGTCACGGCCAGCCCTGCTCAGAGCCCTGCCAGGCTCCGCAGCCCTGCTTCCCCACTGCACGCCGTGTCTTCAGGCGTCTGTTGCTCCATCAATCTATTTTTAGCAAGCATATCCCCCTTCGCTCGGCTGCAGTTATCTGATTAGTTCCTGTAACTATACGAGGAGCAACATCTCCAGGCGTGACTGCAATTGCTGAGCAGTGTCTCCACACACACGTTTGCTAAGAGAGAAACTTGCTGAAGATGCTTCTCCCTGCGGTACCCAGAGCTCTGCCACTGCTCCAGGAGGAATCTGGGGGTGCCGGGGTGTGGGGAGCAGCACTGAGTACACAACCTTTGGTAAAAGGAGTAACCAGGTGTGTTTCCCTGCTCCCGCTGCGATAAGTGGCCATCCTCCTCCGGTGTTGCCCCGATGCGGCGGTGATAAGCAGCTGGCTTTGTTTGCTCTGGAACATGAGGCTGGTGATGGAGATTTCCATCGTCACCATCGGCTGAGAGAGGGGAAAAGTCCCCGTGTACCAGCTGGGGGGGTGGACAGGGCGGTGTATCCTCTCCTGCGGGCAGGTAGCAGCAGGGAAAAGCTCCACCACATCCTTGTCGCCACTCAGGGACTTGTTAAACCCCCTCCAGACACACAGATGGCTTCAGCATCGCACTTTGCTCCAAGGCCTCAGCCTCTATTGACTGCAGCTGCCCTGGAAAATCAGATTACAGCGCAAAACACTGGCGCGGAGGCTGCTCTGGCCGGGCAGGTCTGCCATCTCCCAGCTGGATCATCAGGGCGACGAGCACACAAAGGGGAGCGGCGGGATAAGCCCCTTTCCCACCCAAACCACCCCAGGACTCCACGTCCCTGCTCTGTGCCAAACCCGGTGCAGCTACAGGGGTCCGGGCCCCAACCCAGGCTGCGGACACCGCTGAGCCCCCCCATCCCTCCCGCTGCCGGGGTCGGGGTCGGGGTCGGGGTACCGGGGGGCTGCAAACCGGCACGTGGGCGCGGGGCGGGGTGATGAGGCCACGCCCCCTGTGCGCTCCCATTGGTTGCGGGGCCGGGAGGGGCGGGGCTTGTGCCGTGCGGGGCGGGGCCGGGGCGGTGGCGGCCGGTGCATCCCGCGCCCCCCCCCCCCCGCAGCGGCCGGCGCGGTGCCGCGGCCCCGGCATGTCGCGGAAGAAAGCGGCTCGCAGCAAGGCGAGCGGCGCCGCGCCCTCCGCCGCGCTGCCCCCCGCACAGCAGGGCCGGGGCCGCGCCGCCGCCCCGCGGGGCTCCGCGCCGGCACCCGACCTGCCCCGCAACGGCGGCGCGGCGGCGGCCGGGCGGCCCTCGCTCAGCAGCAGCGGCGAGTTCTACGACCTCGCGTTCAAGGTGCGGGGCTGCGGGGAAGGGTGCGGGGGGCACGGGGATGGTGCGGGCATGGGGGCGGCCAACGGAGAAGTTCGCGGGGCCGGGACCGAGCAGGCATCCCTCCATCCGTCCATCCTTCCAGCCCTCTCCATCCCTTCATCCCACCGTCCTTCCAGCCCGGCATCCCGCCCCTCCTGCCCGCTGGGGCCGGGCGCGGCGGGGTGGCGGCTGCACCGGCGGAGCCCTCCGCTCCTGCGGAACTTTAGCAAGTGCTGACCAAAGGCGTTGTGCTGCGCTGGGTTATCGCAACCTCCTGCTTCCTCCGTAACAACGTCAAAATGCGGTTGTGGAGCGGGTGACGGTGCGCCCTGGGTCGCGTCGGGTCCGCGCCGGCTGCGGTTGAAACGGCTCCAGCTTGGGCTTTATTTAAGGGCTCCGATGGCTTCTTCTCGCTGCTTCAGATCCTGGCGAGCGAGTCACAGATGAAATGTGTTTGCACCCCCCTCCATCATGCTCCCAGCCTGGAGCTGCCTTAGTGCTTCTGAGGCTGCGGATTATTAGGCTTGGAGGAGATGGTGTTTGCCGTGGTAAGCCCAACCTTGGCACGCTGCATTGGGGAGCTCGGTGCTGGTGGCACTCGGTGTGGCCATCGTGGTGTTGAGATTTGGGACGTGGGGTCCAAGAAGTGGATTTGGTCGATGTGGAAGGTGGTTGGTCCTGATACAGCTGCAGTAGCGGTTCAAAAGCTTCCCTAAAATGGAGCCAGCTCTGTGTTCACACTGGTCCTCGGCTCCTGGAGCACGCTTCTCCCTGCTCACGCTGAGGCTTTCACTGGGGTTTGTCCCCATGGTGCAGGGATGAGCTGAACGAGGTCTTGGATAAGCCCAGATGCACTGGGTAGCCAAATCCCCTGCTAACGGTCTTAGTGGTAGAGAGAAATGGTTTTGTATTCAGCAAAACCTGGGCTATTAAACTCTCTCCTTCCCCTATCCCTCTCTTGAGGCTCCCAAGCTCTGCTAGGGCAGTGGCCAAACATGAGTTCTGGGAATGGGGCTGGATCCTGACCATTGAGCCCTTGCCATAAGCTGGGCCCCGGGTGCTGCCATGTGCCCTGGGTGAGGTGTCAGCAGTCCCAGGCAGGGAGCAGCAGCTTTTCAGGGTCACCCTGCTCCAGAACAGGGGTTGGGAAGTTTAAAAACATCAATACTGGGATATTGTACTAAAAAATGACTGTTCTTTCCCCCTGCCTTTGGCTCCCCGACCCTGTTGTGGCAGGGCTCAGTGTGCGGCTGTGTGTGGTGCTCCGGTGGGACACTCGGTGATCGAGCACCATGGCCGCATCCCTTGCAGCATCCCCCTGCCTCAAAACAAGTTATGGCTACAGCCACCTCTGGGAGGCTGGGCTGCAGTGTGCTGGTGGTGGCATTTGCTGCTCCTGATGGCTCCTGTGTGGGTTCAATGTGACCCAGGGCAGCTCCTGCCTTAAAACCGTTTCAATTCGGTCACGGACTAATGGCTTGTGGAAGGCACACACGGTGCTTTGGGAAAGAAGGAGCCCTGCCGTGTCAGTGTGCTGCAGGTGCAGGAGCCCCTAACACAGCTCGGGGGCATGGTCCTGGGTTTCGGGGTGGTGGGAAGCTGTGATCCTGGCAAGGGGAGCAGGGTTGGTGGCCCCCAGGTGTCAGGAGGGCTCGTGGCTTGAGCAGAGGCTTTGGGGAGCTGCGTTTGGGAGCAGCCTCAGCTTTGCTGGGCTTTCTTGGTGGCAGGGCGGGTGCCTGCCCCATCTGCACCCTGGGGCTGCTGCTGGGTGGGGAAACTGAGGCAGGCGGCACTGGGAGCCCCACATGTGGTGGGGGGTTTTGTGGGTGCCCTTGGGATAGTGTGAGCCCCACAACCCTCGGGGGGTCACAGCTTGCCTCACCCAGACAGCATCTATTGGTTTCAAGGGCTGTTTGTGCCCCCTGTTAAGTACCAGTTGGGGGAAAGCATCTTGAGTTTGGCCGGTGCTAAGAGACACATGTGGGTGCAGAGTGGGGAATAATCCCACTGTGGGTGCCCCCTTCTTTCCTTCACCCTCCCCTGGGTCCAAGGATGTTGCTCTTGGATGTGCTTTTTCCCCCCTCAAGAACACAGGATCTGCTGCCTGCTCCCATGATGGTGTTTTTGGGATGGATTCGGGTACAGCCATGGTGGGGTGTCCTTCCCAAACCCGGTGTCTCACACCCCATCCCTCCATGCAGGTGATGCTGGTGGGCGACTCGGGGGTCGGCAAGACCTGCTTGTTGGTGCGCTTCAAGGACGGAGCTTTCCTCGCTGGCAGCTTCATTTCCACGGTTGGAATCGACTTCAGAGTAAGTGCTTTGGGGGCTCCTCAGCCCTGGTCCATGGGGTCTGGTCGTGAGTAACAAGAGGAGTAGCAAAACGTTGCTCCAAGACCCCAAACCTTATCATCCCGATGGGCGTCAGCTCTGGCTGGGTACCGTCTGATGGCACCTCTTCACTAGTGCTTAGCAGGAGGATGGGGGAGCATCTGCTCTGTGTCCTGGGCATGGTTTGTGTAAGAGCAACTGCTGAGGCCTGAGCATCTGCCCAGTGGAAGTGTTTCCCTCAGTCAGTTTCAGTGGGTTTAAGATTTGCTTTCCTAAAGCACCAACAAATAAACACGAATCAAACCTGACATAAACCAGAATCCCCTGGGAACATCTCCCAAGCACAGCTTTGGGGTGCCAGTGTGGGGATGTGGTGCTGGGGTGGCTCCTGCTCCCTCTGGCATGGAGGGGATGTGTTGTGCCAAGGGGTCTCTGAGCTCTTGGGCCATAATTGCTTTGTTGGCAGCGACTGGAGCCCCCGAGGCAATGCATGGGAGCTGCTTGATGGAGGGGATGATGTGGGGAATGGGGGGCAGAAGGGGACACATGTTATGTCCTGCCATGCCCTGGTGTGTGCAGAGCATCCTTTGCCAGGTGGGAATGTCTATTGCCAAATGGGGCTCTCAAAACCTTCTCTTGGCTGTATTTCCTGGGCTGGAGCTGGTGATGGATGCTCAGGGATGCTGTGGTCCAGCACCCCCATGGGACAGCAGAGCAATGGGGGCAGTGACTTTACAGAGGCGGCATCAAAGAAACCTTATGGTGGCTGTGAAGGGTAATCAAGGGAGCTTTTGCTGCCAAAGTTTGGGTCGCTGGCCCGAGAATCGGTGCTCTAGGTCCCTCATAGTTCCATCACCATCTGCTTCCCCCCAGACTGCAACCTCGGGACCAGGGGCATGCCCAGTGTCTGTGCTGTCCCTCCCCTCATCTCAGGGCACCATCTCTTTCTCTCCATGGTTCTTGGCTCCGTTTCGGTGCTGCAGTGGCGATGGGTGGGTGCAGTGAGGAGCTGGTGGCGATGCCACACACCGGTGTTGCATCTTCCCAACCGCCTTTCCTCAGCAGCATCTCAGATCTTCCCCTTTCCAGGAGGATTTCTGGAAGATGAGTGTCTCTTGTAACCTGCTGTTTCACCGGGGTGTGAATAATAACTTGCTGGTACGGTGACAAGTGGAAGAGATGAGGGATGGCTCTGAAAGCCTTTAGAAAACACTGGTCCTTCCAGCAAACAGGCTCTCGGTGCAGAGCGGTGCTGCGGCTGCAGCAGCACCTTGGTGGAACTGGTAAATTGGAGCCCATCATTCTATACAGAGGTAATTACATGATGTTTCAGGTGTTCTTACAATGAAAAGCATTTTATTACTCATTGCAGTGATTGATACCAAGGGCAGTCACACAGTCCTGTGACTTATTGATTAGAGCAAACCACTGCTACTGAGGAGCAATCAAATTAGGGTTAATTTACTGCTGTAACAGAGCTGCTGGAGCTACAACAGTTTGAAATGGGCAGATTATGCAGTGGGAAGATCATGTGTGTGCCCTGAACTCATTATTACCAGCTTTAAAAGGTACCTGTAGTTTCAGGGGGGGATCTGGAAGTAGTTTTTGATCACACATCTCCATTTCCATTAGGATAATCCTGTTTGCAGGTGCCCTGTAATTGGGCCCTTCTCACCGTTCGCATCACGATGCAGATGAAGCTCTTGGGTGGGAATGCTGGAGGCTTCTGCTGCTAGAGCACATTTTGGCTTTAATGTGTGTCTATCTAATAGCAGAGCTGTCACATCGCAGCTCCTTCCCGTTGTGATCCCGGGATTTGGCAGCGGGTTTTCTGGCTGCAGCGAGTGTGGCTGTTTGCGGTGGTGGGTGAAGGCAGTCGCTGGGTTTCGCTGCCTTGGAGCAGTGTAAGGTGCTGAGCAAAGGTGTTATTTTGGTACATCAGGGCTTTTGGTGGGGTTTGTGGTGGTCACTGAGTCTTGCTGGTGGCAGAGACCACAGGGACGTCCCCAAGGCCGGGGTGAGCTGTGCCGCTGTGCATGCACAACCTTCTTCGACTGGGGGAGCTGGGAGCTGCTCAGACCCTGGGAAAGGCTGGGCAGTCGTAGGGATGGAGCTGCTGGCTCCTGATGTTGCTTTTGGGACTATTCCTACTCCTCTTGATGCTGGCTGGTCTTTGGAATGGGATGGAGTGTGTTGGGGGAGCCCCTGTGCCCACTCAGCCTCTCTCCTCCTCTCCCAGTCCATCCACTGGTCCCACTTGGCTCCAGCATCAGCCACTCATTTTCAAGGATGTCAAACAATCAGATACACACAAAGCTGTGGCTAATGGGTTATGTAGGCATATGAGGATGTGTAAATGAATAGAAATACACTTAAAATTAATCATAGAATCACATCATGGCTTGGGTTGAAGGGACCTTAAAGCTCATCCAGTTCCAACCCCCTGCCACAGGCAGGGGCACCTTCCACTAAAGCAGGTTGCTCAAATCTGCCATTACAATCCCTAGTGACCCACCAGGCTTTTTCCCTCCTACTGTTTTACTTTAGGGAGAACCTCTTGTGTTTGTTTAAGAGACGATGATAAACAAGGATGTTGATCTAATTATATTTGGAAAATAAACTGCTGATACTGGGGAAATAAGAGTGATTGTAGTATTAGAAAATGCATCCAAATGGTACCTGTTGGCTTCCAGCTTTGGAGATGCTGAATGCGTTGGTTTTCCTTCCTTTGGAAATTGGGTTTACTGAGCCCCACACTGTGGGTACACTGCGAGGGGTCCTGCTCCTGCACGGGCTTGCTTGGAGCAACAGAAACTTCTGTCTGAGCTACTGAGCTGCTTCCCACAGAGGGGAAACCCTCCTGGGGATGGAAAACTACACCCTGCCTCGAGCATGTCAGTCTCAGGCATCGCTTTGGGGATTTCCAGCCATTGTAAGATAATGAGGGGCTTATTTATTCCCTCCCATGAGCAGTGGTGTGGCTGTGCTGAGCCATGGCATGAGCTCTTCATCCCCCTCCTCCTCTTCCCCAGGGCTGGGGGATCTCGGTGGACGTGGGTCAGGCCCTGCATGCTTTTTCAGCTCCATATGTTGGGAAGGGTCTCCTGCAAAAGAGCAGGTTTGTCTCTCAGGGGTGTTAATCCCATCTTTCTCGGTGCTGCCGAAGGAGCTGCTTTTCGCTGTAATTCTGGGAATGCTGCAGAAACCTCGACAGGAATCGAAGCTGTGCAGCCAACAGTGCTGCTGCCTTGTCACAACAGCGAGCTAACATGAGAGGAGGCTTGCCAAAGCCGAGAAACCAAAGTGCCACGTGAGCCTGGTGTATGCCCCTTGCTGATGAGAGTCAGGCTCTATGGCTGGTGGTCACAGCCCCGTGCTCCATCCCGAGCTCTGCAGGGTCAGGAGAGTCAAGACATTTGTACTAATTGGTCCTGAAAAGAGAAGAACATAAAGGAAAAGAAGGAAGGATGAGCTTTTTCTCCCTGGGAAGGTGCTAACAAGCCTCTTTGCGTTAGCAGGGAGATGGTTTCTGTGTTAGTCAGTGGGATGAATCCATCAGGAAGTGCTTTGCTGGTGGAGTTCAGAGCAGGGACAGAGCATGTCTTCATGTTCTCCAAGGTGTGTAGTGGTATCGCTTGCTCCTCTTGCTGCCCCAAGGGGAAGGAGCAAACCAACATCTCCCTAGTGCAAAGCACACTTAGGTGCTTTGGGAGAGGAGGGAGCCAGCCCCAGCGCTCCGGCACAGCTTTGCACTTCCCAAGCAGGCAGCTGGGCACAGGGAACATTCCCTCTGTAGCCAGGCTTTACCTCAGCGCGCCCAGGAGGGGTTGGTGCTGGTTGTTACCCCGCAGGGACGCTGCCACGCTCTGCTCCAGCCTTGGCTGTGCCTCAGTTCATCCTCCCACTGGGGTGGCTGCTGTGAATTAAAGCTGTCACTTGTGACCCTGAGCTTTGAGGACTCTTGATTACAGCAAGCCCTGTGGTGCTCCGGGGGTGGAATCAGTGGTGTATAATACAGGGTTTTGAATAAGAGGTTTGTTGCATCTCTGTTTATTTTCCATAGTGTGTGTGTGTGTTCACCTTCCATCGGCACAACAGCAGCTGCTGACTGCCTGCTGCCTCCTCCAGCACGCTGAACTTAGCACGAGAGATGGGAAGCTTCATTCTGGGTGTGCAAACCAACACTGGATTCAGCAGGTCCTGGATCTCCATTCCTGTGATGCTCCAGCACAGCCTTTGCTGTGGTGCCTCCCTTTGAAGGGTTGGTGCAACCTGGAGCTGCCTGAAAGCCAAGGGCTGGCTTTTATCTCAGCAGTTGGCATGGAGCATTAACAGGGCTAATTTTCTGATGGATCAATCTGGAAAGAAGTGGGAGGGGATTTGCTGAGGCCAGAGGAAAGGAACTGAAGGAATTAATTCCAGCGTGTCTTTATAGAACATTTGAGGGAAGGGGGTCTGGGCATCAAGCAGAGTGTTTCTGTTCTCAGTCTTTGCCATATATCATGGTGATGTGTGTGGGGTTATGTGAAGGGCTGCAGCACTTGGATGGGTTTAGGTTGGTCCTTGCCATGGGGCTGCTGTGCCAACGGATGCGCCCAGGCTGGGGCAGGAGCCCTGAGCGTGGCAGGATGGGCAGGGGGATGCCTGTGCCCCAGCCTTGGGTATGTGTTTCTAGCAGCAATTTGTCTGAAATGGGCTCATTCTGCATCTCCAACTGCTGTATGAATTTTAATAGGAGCCAGCAGCTGATTTCATACTTTGGTGTTTCTCACTGTGAGGAAAGCTGGGCTGAATTCACCCTGAGGAGCTTTCCTGTGACGCTTTCCATCTCTTCTCCCTGGTTTTGAGGTGCAGGCAAGGTGCTGGCACTGATGCCATGAGGATGAGGAGCTGCCCAAATCCAGCAGCAGGTCAGGCAGGTCCTGGAGTGCTCACAGAGGGAGGGCAGGAGCGTTACTGGCCACAACAAGCCTTGGTTCCATCCATTTATGCTGTGTCTGACTCTCAGGACAGCCACCTCTCCATGGCTGCTGCTGGTCCCTGTTCCCGCTCCCAGGACGGGCTCTCCAGGGAGAAAAGAGCCATTTTTCCTGGGAAACGGAGCCCTGCTTTGCTGCGAGCTGCTGCTCTCCTCCCTTGCAGAGGGACACGGCTCTGCAGGCGGCAGAGCCTGTCATTTGCATGCAGGGGCTCAGTTGCCAAGAGATGCTGCGAGCGGCGCCCGTGGCGCCTGGTATTTTATTCATGGTTCTTTGGCTCCTGCAGTTGAAGAAGAAGAAGCCCCCTCGATGTGCTCCAGTTCTGCAGCACACCAGCAAACCACAGACACCCGTGTGCTGGCGGGAGTCCCAGTGGACAACCGGCTCCTTTCCTGCCTTGGGGAAAGCAGCAAGGAATCGGATGGGTGTTTTTAGAGCAAAGTGCTTGAGCTGCTCTTTAACTGAGCGGCATCAAGACGCAAAGCCTGGTTAAGAAAGCTCTTAACTGGTTTGCAGGGTGGTGTGAAAGTGCCTTCCCCGCTCTCGGAACGCTGAGAGCTCTCCCACCCCTTTGGTGTCTGGGAAATACCCCTGGGAATAGATCGTGTTTGATCTGAGTGTGAAATCTTGCATTTCAGCTGACAGTGAGAGTGCTGGGAACGGGGATTTTGTGGGACGTGGTCTGGGAATGGTGCTGGTGTCTCCCAGCCTTCCCGGTGCACGCCAGCAGCTCTCATCCCCATGGATCTGTCCGGGTCTGGGATGATTGGAATGGAAGGTGTCATTAGCTCAGGGTGTTTCTCCTGCAGCAGCACAGGAAGGGATGTGCCTTGGAAAATCATAGGAGTTCTTGGAAGTAGCTCAGTGGCTGTGCTTCAAATTGCCCTGCGGGGAGTTGGGTTTTGGTGCGGGGTGATGGACCTACCCATGTGAGCATCCTCACTGCAGCACCCACCACCATGGGACCACTTTGCCCACTCTGAGGCGCTTCCTCATCCTCAGGGATGTGGGTCCATGCCCTGCTCCCTGCTTATCAGGCTCCCCATGGAGAAGCAGGGTGAGGAGGAAGGCTGTGGGCACACAGGTGTGGTGTGTCTGTGCCTCTCTGGATGGTGCCAGGTCAGGAATTGGCCAATTTGGGTGCTGGAGCATGAGCTGCTGTGTGATGCTGGGTCTGCTCGTCATGCTGGGGCCTGTGAGGGAGCGTTTTATAGCCAATAAAACATTTAAATGGGTCTAGAGTCAGTCTAAATGCTTTGACTATTTAATGGAATACATTTGGCTTAATTTCACTTTCATCTTTGTGATAAAGCATTGGATTCAGCTGTGCAGAACTGGCTTTTTCTTTGAAAGCAGAGGGGCTCACAGGGATGGGCAGGCTTTGGGGTGCTCTGCCCCCCATTGACAGGCATTTGGGGGCACCCCAACCCCGTGGCTCTCACCTTGCTCAGCCCCTGTGCAGGGGGAGGCTGAGCTCACTGGGATCTGCCTGTGCCTCATCCTGCACCACCAGCCCCTTGTCCTCTCCCCAAAGATCCACTTTCCTCCTTGTGTCTGCAGAGGGTAGAGAGACCAGAGCCATGGAGATGGGGTCGGGTAGGTCCCATCTGCTCCCTTTTACTGGGCTCTGTGATGATGCAGCATCAACATGGCAAATCAGAACGGCAGCAATCGCATGTTCCAAAGCCTGGAACAGAGAGTGCTGGTGGAAGATCATCCCTTTGAGAGGAGAAAAAGCAGGGAAAATAATCCCATCCAAGTGGATCAGAGCTGTGTTTCTGGTGGATGGGGCCGCATCGTGGTGTGTCTGAGCAGTTATCCACTTGTCCTTGGCTGGTGATGGGGACACGCTGTTCCTATGACAGTGAGGAATTCAGGGATCGAGGGCTTGTTTACCTGCAGAGCCTTCAGAAGCAGAATGTGTTGGTGTTGGTGTATAAGGGATACAGTGAGCAGGGGGACCTGGGGGGCTGCTGGAGATGAGCCCCAAGGAGGAGGGTTGGGAAAGCAGAGGGAGCTGTGGGGTTCCTGCATGGGACAACATTGGTGGCACCATGGGGACATCTTTGCCTCGGAGCATGGGATGGGCTCAGCGCTGTGCAGGGGTGATACTCACCTTGCTGGCCTGCACTGCTGCTCCTGGTCCTGCTTGCAGTGGAGCAGACCCATGGTGCTGCTGTACACGCTGCTGCCTCCATCCGAGGATGATGGAGCTGCCCCTCCTCCCTGGTGAGGATCTCCAGTTGGAGCAGTGTGACTCGTCCAGCTTTGTTTGTTTAACAGGGGCATAAAGCATTTTTAATCCTGGCTGAGCACCGAGCTGTTGCCTTGAAGGATTGAAGAACCTCTCAAAAGCAACAACAAATATTTCATCTTTATGCCTGCATTGAAGAAAAATCTTTCTCCCTGCTCGTAACTCATGTGTTGGAGCTTGTGGCCCTGCAGCTTTAAACAGCGATGCTTGTTGCTCTGGTCCATGGCTGTCCCAGGGTGAGAAGAAGCCTCTGGGTGCATTGGGGATGCTTCAGGCTGGGGAAGATGCTGGTGTGACAGACGTGGTGGGTCTGGGGTTAGTGCTGCCTGCAGGCAGGAAGGGAAAGCTCATCTAATAGAGGTTGTAAGACCGTGTGAGGATGCAGCAGGTCCTGTTGTGAGCATCTGGGCAGGTTTGGCTTCATTTTGGGTGGGTTACCTCTATTTAATCCACCAAAGGGAGGGCAGTGGTGGGAGGTGGTCCCTGCTGCAGCACTGCAGCCGATCCCAGGCACAAAGCTGAGCCGGGACCTCACCTGCCGGTGTCACAGGACACGGTCCCCTCCTGCCGAGCTGTGACATTCCCGGCCCCGTGTCACACCAGGGAAATGGCGGCTTTGCCTTTTCCAGCTTGGCTGGTGCAGCGTCACCACGGCAACGGCGCGGCCACCCCCCCGGAGCCGGATTATGGCATTAGCGCCGATGCTGGCGATGGGCATCTGCGGTGGGATGTGTGCCGGGAGCTGCTGCTCCGTGTGGATAACGAGGCTGGACCGACCTCGGCTCCTGGTGCCGAGGTGAGCTGCTGGTGTCATCCCTTTGCTCCCAACCTTGAAACAATTCCCTGTTCATATTCTTTCCCTGCAAAGGAGCAGGAGGCTGCTGGAGGCATCCAGCCCCTCCAAGGGAGTGAGGCCCTCGCCCTCCGTTGCACAGTGGTGCTGCATTTGCCCTGGATTGGGTGGATTTGCTTCCCCTGTGCCGCTCCACCGTTCCCTTCCAGCCCCTCCATCCCTCGCTGCTTCCTCTGAGCCAGTGACTAAGAAAAACACAATTGTGTGCCTGGGGGAATGATTCAGCCCAGTCTTGCTGCTGGGGGGTTCATAGCAAAGACCCTGCCCAGGGACCAACTTGTTGGAGGGGGCTGGTCTCTGGATGAGCATCTTGCAACTGGGATTCAGTGTCCGAGCCAGGGCAGGGTCATTCCTGAATGTGCAGGGACCCCTTCCCGCTGCTTCAGGGCTTTAATGTGTGTTTTTCCCCCCAGTGTTAAGCACACTGGGCTCTCGAGAGCTGCAGGGAAGCAGCCCTTTCTCCAGGGTCATTTCCTTGCCATGGCCGAGCACTCGCCCTCCTGCACCCCTCCGTGGACTCACCGCTCTCGGCATCGCCCGGAAGCGCTGGGATTGCTGCTGCTCTTGGTGTCAGTGTTTAGAGCCCAGCACAGGTTTTGGCAGCGGCACCGACCAGCCCACACAGTCCTGAGCAGCGCCAGCCTTGGGAAGGGCTGCCAGCTCTGCCGGGATGCGGCTTTCCAGGATCCGGGATCTGAGCCGGCTGTGCCGTGTGCCCAGCACGTCCCCATGGCACAGGCCGGCAGTGCTGGTCCCTGCAGGTTGGGCAGAGCCCTGGTGGGGTATTGTCTATGCCGCGCTGCCCCAGGCAGCCAGCACCATTGTGTTATGTTCTGCTGTAGCCAAAAGCCTTTGGGTGTTTCCATAGGGGCCCTGTGTGGTCCCAGTGGATGGAGGGAGCAGCATCGCGGCAATGAAGCATCCCAAGCTGTTACTCTGCTGTGTCGCATCCTCGGGCTCCCATGAGTCAGAGCTTTCCAAAGGAAAAGCATTCCCAGATCACACATCCCAGGTTTCGGATGAGTGGGCTTTTCTTTGCCCTCCTAGTGCCGAAGCACACGTGGTCTGGAACCAACCTTGAGCAGCTCGAATGGTGCTGGGTCCTGAGCCCCATGGGCTCTGCTCCTGCCCTAGGAGCCTGGCCATGGGGCCACCAAACTCTTCCCCAGCATCTTCCCTAAACCTGCCATGGTTTGCTGATGTGGCTTAGGGAAATGTGGCTGATGTGACAGGACCAGAGCAGGGCTGGGAATTGCTTCCTGGTGAATCCTGCTGTACTGTTTGGGAGCAGAGCTGGCTCTGGGGCATCTCTATGGGGCTCCATGGTGTGTTGCCATGGAGCATCCCTGTGGTGCATTGCCATTGTGCAGCCCAGCAGCAAATAGCAGTGGGAGAACTGGAGCCCTGAGAGGAGTGACCCCATCTCTGCCTGAGACAAGAGGTTTGTGTTGTGTAGGAACAAAAGGAGACCGTCCTCTCCCCTTGTCACTGCAGCAGGTAAGTGGCTCTTAGCTGAATGGTACCACATGGTGCTTGTTGCTGCTGCCTCTCCTGGGGCTTTGCTGACCCCAAGAGAGCTGCAGGGATGGAAACACCCAAAATGTGCCAGCTCGACAGCACTGGAGCATCATCTGCCATGGGGGACGAGCATTCCACATGGAGAGCCAGATCCCGCTGCGATGGGGTGTGCACTGTACCCCTGTGCACCGCAGCTTGGCGACGCAGCTCCCTGCAGGTCTGGTGCTTGGCAGGTGGGATCCAGTTCAACCCGAGCTTCCTTAAACCCATTAATGTGCTGCTCTTATAAATGTGCATGAATTAATGTGAGAAATGCTTGACACTGCCGAAAATAACCGTGTTCCCGAGCACGCCTTGCTGCCTGGCAGATGTGCTTTTCCCTCCTGAATAATGCACACGTGAGGTCGAATTGCTGGGAGCACTGGTGGTGCCATAGGGTGCTGCCAAGGGGGTGATTGACTCCCCAGGGGATCAGCCCCACAGCTTGGGCCAGAGGTGGGGATCCTCTCCCGAGGACCTGGTGTTCTTGGCTGCAGTTGCGGATCAACTTGGTGCAACACAAGGGTCAAGGCAGCTCCATGTGGGTTTGGTTCAGGTTTAGTTGTACAGAGGTTTGTAAGTGCTGGTGTTGTGCCATGGCACCCACTGTCTGGCAGCACCATCCAGCCCATGTTCTCAGCCTGGTGCTGCCCCTCACACCTCCTGGTGCCCATGGTGGCAGGATTTGGGATGATTTCCCTGCATGGTTCTGGCTTGCAGCCCTGCTCTGCTGCCCGGCTCTGACTCACTTGGCACCGGGAGGGCAAACAGTGGGGATGGTTTAACCAAACTGGTTTGACTGATGGGGTGGGTTTGATGTGGATGTGCCGAGCATTCCGTGCTTCCTTAGAACCTTCCCATCTCCAGGACACGTTCCATGCTGGTGTGACTGTGATGGCGCAGCAGGGTCAACACATCCAATGTGCAGGAGCACGGAGTGGTAGTGCCAGTGCAGGCAGTGGCTGGCAGGACCATGGTGGCATTGCCACCTGTGGCAAAGTGGAGCCGCTGTGGTTAATGAGGAGGAGATGAAACCTCAGAAAACCTCATGTGGATGCTGGGAAGCAGCCACAGGGCTGAGGAGGGTCCTGCCCTTGGGGAGAGGGTTCTGGGCTCACCATGCTTCAGCCCTCGCTGCTACTGCTGCCACTGCACCATGCATGGGAGCTGCTGCAGCACCACAGAAACAGGCTGGCATCAGTGAGCATCCCAGGTCTGAGCATCACAGACCTGGTCTGTGCCGTTCCCAGGGTCTTCCTGGACTTGTATGGACTTGGGAAAACCTCATGCTGGTTGTTCAGCTGCTCTCTTCTCAAATCCTCAGAGGGATTCAGCTGGACTTGGGTTTGTGGCACAGTGAGAGCTGCCCGCATTAGCTTCAGGTGAGGGATGTGTGTGTGATAAAAAGCTGCAGATTCACTTGTCAGGTCTCTGGGGATTATTGCTTTTATTTTTAGGGATGAGAAGTGCTGTTTAACGGCGCTGTTTGCGATGATGTCTGCAGAAGATGCTGTGTTAGTGCCAGATGTTTGCTGCTGGGTATTCAGAGCTGAGTTTTACTTCTTTTAATTGGATTGCAAAGTCTTCTCTGAAACTTTGGGCAAGTTTCCATCCCCTTAAGTGCCAGCCCTGCCATATGAAGAGGCTGTGCAGGTACAGTTAATTGCATGCACTGTGCTGCACCAGGGAGTATTGGTGGCCAGAGTTCCAGAGCCTTCCTCAGCAGCATCTTCCTCCAGGCAAAGTGACCCCACTGCCTAAAGGAAAGCTGTGGTTTATAGCCAGGATCATACTGAAAGCTGGTTTTATAGCTCTAAAGCCAAGTTATAACGTTCTTCAGACTGGGATAGGCCAAATGGAAAAGGTTTGGATGAAGCATAACACAAAGTTAATGTTTCCTAATTGCTTGCTCAGGGGTGACCCAGAGGAAGGATGGGCTCCCTGGCTCATCCCATGCCTCCGGCTGCTGTGATGCACTGGGTACAGCAACACTTCTGACACAAGGACTGGCTCCTTTGACATAGAACCATAAAGTCCTTTAAATTGGAAATGACCTTTAAGTCCATAAAACTGATGCAAGTCTTTATCCCCCCCCTCCAGAGTAAACAGTTCCCCCTGTAACAGCAATTGATGACCCATTTTTCCTTCTCAGGGCATTGGCAGGCATTGTGTTTGCTGTGAATGAGCAATGATATGGCAATAAGTGCTCCGTAGAGATTCCTGTCCTGCTTTGCAGCGTGGCATGTCCTTGATGAGGAAAATGAAGAGGAATGTGTGGAGCAGTACGTTGCTGCTCCTCAGTGCTGGCAGGATCTGCAGGAGCCAGCTCTGCCCCTCTGTTTCCAAGGCTGCCTGCTTTAGAAACAGGGGTGTTTTTGAAAACATCTATTATAAAGTAGGAAATAAGAAGGGATGGAAGGGTGAGTATTGCAGCCCAGGGTGGAGGGATCGTCATCCCATGGGCTCCATCCGTTCCCAGTACCCAACCGTGTGCTGGGAGCTGCAAGGATGGGCTGCAGCCTTCCTCTTGGCTGTTGCATTTTGGTGGCTCTGGTCTCCAGGGCTGCTGTAGCACATCCTACCCTATGGATTTTTAATGGTGGAAAGCCCATTTTCCCTGGTTGCCCTGTGGCGCTGGGGCACAGGTTTGCTCTTATGTGGTGGGGACGTCTGATACCTCACAGAGCTACATTTCCTCCTGTTGGGATGAGCCTGAGCAGCCCCGCTGGGTTTACAAGCATCAGTAGTCTCATCTGCCTGTACCTTCTTCAATGAACAATCCCCTTGGGAGCAGCCAGGCTGGGAGGGAGGGTATCATGGACTCAGTGCCGGGTGGCCGCAGGACACAGGCGATGCCAAGAAGCAGAGCATGACTTACTTTAAACTATATGATCCTAACCAGATCCTCTTAGCTCTAATCTGTCCCTAAGACAGGATTCTCTTCTTCTTGCCAGAAAACCCTTTTATTTGCAGCCTGATGTGAATGGAAGATGATAAGTCACTAATTCTTCGGTGTGTATGCTCTAACAAGAGCCTTGACTCTTATCTCCTGCAGGGCTGGCAGCCAGGGAGATGTTAATTGTGCTCTAATGTAGCTTACATGGCTCTTGACAAAGCCTGGTGCTGAACACATGCCTGGGGCGTTCGCTGGGTGCTGCAGGGTGCAGGGAAGGGGCTGTGCTGCCCAAGGGGCTCTGCAGGGCATGCAGGGGGGTCTGTGACCATCAAGCTGCACCAGGGCAGGTTTAGATGGAGATGAGGAACAATTCCTTCCCCAAAGGGTGCTCAGGCTTTGGATCAGGCTGCCCAGGGCAGGGCTGGAGCCACCGTCCCTGCAAGGGTTCAAAAGAGATGAGGCCCTCAGTGCCATGGGTTAGTGGTGGCCTTGGCAGTGCTGGGAATGGTTGGACTGGATGAGCTTAAAGGTCTTTTCCAACCTAGTTGATTCTATGTTTTATATAGGGCAGATTGTGGCTTCTCCCATGTTGTCTGCAATGTGTGGGGCAAGTTGTGCCCTGGCATGGAGGGGGAGAGGGGACATGATGGGTGACTCCTCGAAGGAGGCACATGGAGAGGACACAGGGATCAGAGCAGATCAGAAGCACCATCTGCTGCACGGTGCTGTGTTAATCTGCCTTTCATGGGGTCTGCTGTTGAATTGAGCAGTGAGCGTTAACACGTTAGTGCTTCCCAAAGGATCTTGGCACCCGGGATTGGTGTCTGGCTCTGGAGCGGCTCCGCTGCCGGCAGGAGTGTGCAGGTCCTGGGGGGAAAACACGAGGCAGAAGTTTCTGGTTTTAGCTGCAGGGTGTGAATGCACAAAGCTGCCGAGGAAAGAATCACCTGCCTGGAGCGAGTCGGGTTCTCTATGAGAGCAGGTGGTCTATGGGATGAGGTGGAGGGAATGGGCAGGGTGTGCTGGTGGTGGCACAGGGGGATCACCAAAAATGTGTCCCAGTGCCTGGGCCATCCTCCAGTGGGGCTCAGCACGGCTGGAGCGGGACCGCATCCAGCCACACCACAGCACAGCCCTGCACCCAGCCCGTGTCCCTGCCTGCTCTCCCTGTCCTCAGCGGCTATCCACAGGCTCCAGCACAGTGTTGTGTTGTTCTCTTCCCTCTCTTGCAGGGAATGTGTGTCTGAGATGGATTTTCCCTAAGCTGGAGGTGTTGGGCTGCTCTCCATCAAGAGAGGAGATGGAGATCCATACTGGATGCGCTGCCCTGTGGACCAGGGATGGGCAGAGCAGCCCTGGTGTAACCTGCTTTGAAAGCTTGTGCGAAGCCAAGATGAGAGCTCAGTGCTGCTCATACTGCCCTGGTGTCTGCTCATGGCTGATGAAACTTAAGTGTTTGTTCCCAGTTTCTGTTTGTCTCTCTGACCAGATGTGTATTTCGGGTGTGCAGATCCATATGCAGCATCAGCCTCCGCTCGCTTCCCTTTTGTTATCTCCATCAGAACTAACAGGAGGTTTTAAACCAGCTGCTGCCAGGGCAGTTTCTCTACCAAGAGGTCTCAAAGCAGCTTATTCCTCAAGGTCAGGTCACTGTGGTGCTTGGGGATCCCTGGTCGCACCGTGCGGGGCCGGTGGGCACAGCCAAAACGTGCCGGTGCTCACACCGAGCTGCTGCAGTGTTCCCAGTGCCATGCTGTGCAAGGGCCGTGGCTGATGCAGAGCTGGAGGGTTGGGAATGACCCAGCTCCTCACCTGGAACCTGCTCAGATGGTCCATACCCTGAGCCAGACCCCACTGCCACATCCCAGCCTCCTGCACCCCCTGTTTGGGCACTGTATGTGCCCAATTTGGTTTTGGTTTGATTTCAATTTCTCCAATGAAAATGAAATCAGAATCACCCTGTTTGGCTGCTTTACTATTGATGGACCGAGTTTCTGTCCTTTGGGAGCAAAGGGGGGTCTCTGCACCCCAACCTTGGCAAAGGGCTGTGCTGTCCCTGTGCCAGGCTGCTGTGGCTGGAGAAGACGCGGAGCCGCCGGGGCTGGCATCGGCGTGTGTGTGTGTGTGGGGAAACTTGGGGGCTTTAATGAGCAGAGTTAATGCCGTGTCCTGCTGCTTTGGGCACGGTTCCATATCGATCCTCAATCTATTTTCGCAGCCACTTTTGGAGGTGGTGTCTGTCTGGTACAGCCCCATCACAACTGCATCCCCCTTCCTCCCGGCACAGGAGCGCTTGTGCTTGCAGAGGCACAGGCTCCATGGGATTTGGATCTGGGTCCTGCCTTGGCATGGGGCTGGGGTCCCCCAGCATCCCTTCAGTATCCCATAGCCTTGCTGTGTTGCTTGTTTTCCTTCTGGCTTCCTAAAAGAAAGGATGCCCCAATTCATCACCCGGGAGCCCCTGGGTTTCTCTCCTCTCCCCATCTCCAGGTGACCACCCCAATGGCGTGGGGAGGAGCGGGGCCATGGGGTGGTCCCTTTGCTGGTCCCCAAATGCTGCATGTCCTTTGCAGCCATGCCCAGCAGCCAGGGGGGATGCTCTGATGGGTGCTCCTGGGCAGCATTGCTGGAGCCAGCACCCATCAGAGGCACCAGGAAGCTAGGGTGAGGGGCTCCCCTGCTTGGAGCCTGAACGGCATCAGCGAGCAGCTTGCCATTTGTCAGCTTAATTGTGAAGCGAGTTAATCCATGTATCCAATTTAACCTTTAAGGTTTTAATTAATGAGTTAATGCGTGGAAAAGCTGGGCAGAGGCTGGGTTGTTGTGTGATCGCTGACCCTGGGTTATGCTGCCGCTTTGCTGGTGCGGGCTCGGGTGCCTAGGGATGGGTTGGGATGTGCCGGTCGCTCCCAGTGTGGTTCCCTGGCACACTGGGGACTCTGTGGACCAGGGAAGTGGGGGTGGTGGGGACACCTTGATTTGGGTGGGAGCATCATCCATCACAGGATGCGCATTCGCTCCATTGTGGGCACATTCTCCTCCCTTTCCACCTCCAAATAGCTGCTCTCATCCAGTCGCTGGGGTGGGATCCTGCTGGGGCCGCTGCTGTGTTGTTAATGCTGCTCTTAATTGAGGACCATCTGCACTTGGTAATTTAATTTTCCCTGCATCTGTGAGGTTCCAACTTTATTTATCCGACGTCCTGAGGATTATTTAACTCACGAGCATCATGTTCCTCCAACAAAGGCACTCCAGGCATTCCGCTGCAGCCCCTGCAAGGAGATGTTCTAACAACACAGTCAGTGCCCCAGGAAAAAGGACACGTAAAGACTGACATTGCAAAGAGCTTGGGCTGTGGGGATGGTTCCCTGCCTGCTCCGGCGTGGTGGGTGCTCTGCTCTGTTACCTCTGTTATGTTAAACTGTGCAAGATTAAGAACAAGCCCTGAACAACACAACCCCTCTCACTGCCATCAGCCTGGCAGCGTATTTCATGTCTCAGTGCATTGACAACACGTTGTCTTTTGTCTTTGGATGCTTGTTAGTAGTTAAACCCCGCAGCTGTGCTTTGAAGGGCTGGGAGTATGGGATTGAACAGCAGCTCCTTAAAAAGTAATAATAATTGGAAGCTGGGATGTCTATTAACTAAGGTAGGGGGGAAGATTTGGGTGTCTGGTTTGCATGGCACTGACGGGGTTCATTGTGTGCTGCTGGAGGCAGCCCCAGCCTCTCCCACCCCTGCTCTTCCCACCTTCTCCTTGGCTTCTTCACTGGTGTTTTGCCCTGTGCTCGGATGCAGGGATGGAGGCAGGGATGCAGGCAGGGATGGAGCAGGGATGGAGGCAGGAGCTGCTGCTCTGGATGGCTCTGGCTGTGTCTCTTGCCTGCAGGAGCATCTCTGCAGCTCCTCGCCCTGAAACGCTGCTCAGTTCCATACCCAAACCCTATGGGATCCATTTCCTTCCTCATCCTGGTCCAGCAACACCTGGGGCCACGTGCAGACTTTAATGAGGTTTCAGCATTCCGCCCCCTCTACAATGTAAGTCAGTTGTAATTAGTGTGTCTCCTGCTGCTGCCAGCTTTGCTGCTAATGAAGCTCCTGAAGCGGAGGTTGACGCATGAGGTGCAACATCGGAGCTTCGGCTTCCTCAGCTGCTCACCAGATGTTCTATTGTCGTGGTCCATGCTCAGGGCCATGTTCCCCCTCCCTCCATCCTACTCACAGTGACTGGTCTCCCCTGCAGCATGGCCATGCTGGTGACATGGCCACATCCCTGGGTACAGCAGCCCCTTGGTGCATGTTATCCTCCAATCTGGTGTGGCCGAGGGGCTGTGCGCCCGTATCCTTGTGTGCTGTTCTGTGAGTGTGGGTGTGCAGGAGCCGAGATGCTCCCTTTGCACTAATTAAAACCATCAGAACAGCGATGAAGAGCCTCGATGGCATCATCCTGGTGGGTGATGCTGCATCCCGAGGTGCTGGTGCTTGGTGCCGGCTGATGTGGGATGCGCAGGGATGGCTTTTGGTGCCTGTGCTGCTGTTTGCCTGGGAGGGTTTTGGTGGCACCAGAGCTGGTGGCAGAGCCTGTGCTGGGGAAGACAGGGAGCCAAACAGGGTGAGGGCAGCCCTGGCCATCCCATAGGGGGATAGAGCACCCCATGGCTGCTCTGGAATCATCACCAGAGCAGCAAACGCTTCCCCATCCTGGTGCGCCATTCCCTGGCCATGTTTTCATCCCATCCTACTGATCACTGTGCTGATTCCTGTGGATCTAAGCAGGCAAATCAATCTGTTCCCTGCTCCTTCCTCTGGGACTGCTGGATCATCGGGATTGTGTTTGATGGATGTTTGGAGAGCCTGGTGCAGCACACTGGGCTGGCAGATGCTCTGGGACCTGGTCTGGATCCATCCCCTGCCCTTGTTAGCCAGCACAGTGCCCAGAGGCGCACTGATGGGCTCCCCATCTGCACAACCCCTCTCCTCCTCCTCCTTCCCACCTTTGCTGCTGAAACCAAACAAAAGAGGGGAAGGAAAAAACAACAGAGGGAGAAACCAGCGCTCACTGGGAGAAAAATGGGTACAAACAGCAGGAAGAGGAGTTATTTTTAAGTTGCTGACTGCAGATGGAGTGCTTGGCTGTGTCTTCTGGAGGCCATTAAGATGGGCTGCTGGTGCTCAGTAATTTATTGCCAGAGGTCTTCCAGCCCTCCCCGCGCACCAAGTCAGCCATGCAGACACGGGGATCGAAGTACCCAAAGAGATGCAACTCACAGCGGATGCAGGGGATGATCTTTGGGCTGGGCCACAGTGAGAACAGCTCCAGTAGGTGCTGGGATGAATGGATGTAAGTTAAAAAGCAGGGAGAGGAGAGCAGCTGAGGATTTGGGGGTGAAAACACTGTCTGGGATGTGGGGCTGGGTGCCCCTGTCCCCTTGGGGTCCTGCAGCCGTGCTCACCCCTCACTGTTCTTTCTCTTCTCTTTCAGAACAAGGTGCTGACGGTGGATGGGGTGAAGGTGAAGCTGCAGGTATGTCCCCATAGTCCCAGCAGCAGCATCCGCATCCCCCACTGGGTGTTTGATGCTGGGCAAAGCCCCTCAGCAAAGGAGCACCCCAGAAGCAGGACCCCCATCTCCATCCTTTGCCGCTGCATCACCCACCCTGGGACTGTCTTATGAGCCCTTTTAGCTGCTCTGTCTCATCAGCAGGAGCCTGTTCTGGTGACATGCAGGAGATTCAATGTCCCCCCACAGCCAGAGCTGCTCCAGCGCCTCCGAGACCTCATTGTTTCCCTGATTCCTTTGCCCGGAGCTCAATACCACCATTAGTGCTGATCCCCCCCTGCCCTCTGCAAGCACATCGCTGCATTAAAACCTGATGAATTAAATCAATGGGTCCCCATGCATCCATCTGCCCGATGGATTTTCCCATTAAGGGGCACGTTGGGAGCCCTTTGCCACGCACCATTGTCTCCACACACTGAGGAGCTGGAGGTGCTGCTGCAGCATCGATCGCACTTGTCATTTTCCTTGTTACTGGCCCTGGAAGCAAAAGGCTGAGGGAGCTTCCTGGGGATGCACCGGGTGGGGTTGGTGCTGGGGTTGGTGCTGGGCTTAAGAGGGCTCCTCGGAGCGGTACCAGGTTACGACTGATCCCTCTGCTCCATTCTGCCCTCCAGATCTGGGACACGGCGGGGCAGGAGCGCTTCCGCAGCGTCACACACGCCTACTACCGGGATGCCCACGGTAAGCACGGACCCCTCTGCTGCCCCCCGGCTCTGTGGCTCCCTCTGGGCTGTGATTCCAGGCCAGGGGAGTCAGGAATCACCGGAGCGGTTTCCCCATGGGAAGCAGCCACCAAGGATGGAGCAGCCTCTGTGTGCTGAGGTGCAGACACCAGGAGTCCAAACCATTGCCATTATGGATTTGTATTTACAGGCTTTATATTTTGCTGTGTATTTTACATCAGGGGTCTCAGTGGTGCTGTAACACCATGTCCCCAGGCATGACCTGCAGTGGAGCCTCAGGGGCTGGTGCAGAACAAGCTCTGCCCCACTGGCACTATGGCACCGGCACTAATTCATCATCCCTCTCTCCGCAGCCCTGCTCCTGCTCTACGATGTCACCAACAAAGCATCATTTGACAACATCCAGGTACAGCAGCACCCCCGGGACCCCTCTGCCCGTCCCTGGTGTGTGATGGGCTGGGGGGTGGTTGTGGGTCGGTCTGAGCTGCAGGGGATGTGTTGGAGGTGTGAACCGTGTCCAGAAGGGCTGTGGTTAGTGCTGAGCTCCTGTCTGTTGGAGGGTCTGCCCACAAGGACACCGGGCCACAAGCAGAGGAGGTTTTCCCTTCAATAGCAAACGAAAGGGGTGATGGATTCAGCTGAACAGCAAATTAACACTGTGTGTAATCACAGCAGCAGGGACCCTGTTCCAGTACATGAGTATGGGCAGCTTTACCGAGCGAGGTGCTCCCTCATCACCCTCTGCTCCTTTGGGTCTCGATGGGTCGGGCTTGGGCACTGCATTGCCCCATCCACCTTAGTGCTAAACCCAGGCAGGGGAGAGGGTCCCATCCTGCTGTGTGCTCCTCACCCCAGCAGACCTGCCCTTCCCAATGGCTTTTGGGGGGTCCCTTGTGCTGCCTGAGCCTGTCTCCTCCTCACAAACCTGATCCCCGCCTGAGTGCTTCAGGGGTGCTGGTGTTGGAGCCAAGGGCTCTGTTAAACCCGGTCTTGGTGTCCCCCTCCTCACCCCACCAGACCCATGTGGCTGCTGGGGCCACCTACACCAGCGCCGCAGAGCCCAGAGCACTGAGCCCTGGATAACAGGATGTAATTGCTCATGTCCTGGACACGTTGTACAGCGTGTGGTGAGCAGGCTGTGAGCTGGCAAAAACACCCTGTGCAGGAGCTGCCATAAGGCATTAACACCCCGAGGAGGGAGCTGTGATCCGGGGGGTCCTGCATCCCCCTGGCCATGGGTGCCTGGAGCTGATCCTGCTCTAGAGCATCCTTCCATTGGCAGCCCTGCTCCTGCCACCCCTCTGTGCCCGCAGCCCTGTGATGGGGACCAGGGCACATCCTGCTGCCATGTCACCAGCACTGGGAATGCTTCCTGCAGGCTGGCGCTGGCTGGTGGTGGCACTGACAGCCTGAGGAGCTGGATGGCTCCAGGAGAGGTGTCTGCTGCTGGCTGTAATGGAGAGTATTGGTGGTTAACCAGGCTGCGGGTCTGCACTGAGGTTGTGATCCTGCAACCAGGCAGAAGATCACTTGAAGGTTTCACACTGCTGGGTAACGTGGCCCCATCTGCAGCATCAGCTCTGCCAGCCCCATGGGGACATAGGAGGGACATCCATGGGGCACGTGTGGCCTCAGCAGGGAAGGACGAGCACCCAGGGCTATTGCGAGGTGCCAGAAGGGAGCTGAGTGCTGTCATGAGGGACTGAGTGTCCCTTGGACCAACCCATCCATGGAGCTGAGTGCCCTGAGCCCAGCTGGGGTGTGATGGGGGCCCAAGGCTGTGTTTACACGCATTGGGTTCCTGTGTAGTTCTAATCCTGGATCATCCCTTTCTTCCCTGGCCACCGGGTGCTGATGCAGGATGCTGCCGGGTGGGCATCACCCGTCGGTGCTGGGAGCCGGGGCACGGGCTGCAGCAGCGCTGCCCACCCAGCAAGTGGCTGCTCACACCGCGGGGTCAGGGATTACAGGGAATTAGGGCAGGTTTGATTAGATTAGGCTGGATTTGAGGGCAGGGAAGGCACCCCACGGCTTGGGGCGGCAGGTTCAGCCCCATGCTGGAATGAGTCCGGTCAGCACAGGGACAACATATGCAAGACATGGGCATGGGGCGCATCCTGGAGCAAACCCTCGGCCTTATCCTCCAAAAAGAGGGTTAGTCTCAGTGTCCCAGCTGATGGGGAATTTGGGTTTAAGTCCTGCAACCACAGGGGAAAAGGCAGCTCCTCACGCAGGGCGCTGCTGCTGAATCTGTGCCTGCGGCTCCTGCCTGTTTCACATCCATCCTCCACCCTGTGCGCACCCTCCTCCTCCTCCCGGGCTGCTGCTGACCCTCTGGCTGTGTCCCTGCAGGCCTGGCTGACAGAGATCCATGAATACGCACAGCAAGACGTGGTGCTCATGCTACTGGGAAACAAGGTGAGCGTGGCCCCACAGCACTGCCAGAGCCTCCTCTTCCTCCCATGATGGTCCCGTGATGGAGCCGGGCTGCAGCCATGGGCAGGGAACCCTGGAAGGGTGTGAGGGGATGTGGGGATAATGATTTGGAAGGACAATGATGTTCCAAATCATCCCAAATGTCTCTTTGCTGTTGCTGTTTGCAGGTGGATTCGGCCCAGGACAGAGTGGTGAAGAGGGAAGATGGAGAAAAATTAGCCAAGGTACATGAGGGCTGCTGCAGGAGTCGGGGGTTCGTGCTCTGATGGGGATGTGTGAGTGCACGTGCAGATGTACAGCATGAAATGGTTAACTGGAGGCCAGCCTGGCCCAAAATACCTCTGGGAGTGCTTCCCTTGTGCTCTCCTCTTCCTCCTCAGCTGCTCTTCTTCCTCGAAGCTTGCGCTGATGTTTTTAGCTGCTTTGTCCTCTAAAACTATTTTGATGTTGTGTAAGAGATGCCTGAGTTGTGAATCCTTGCTCAGCTTTTCGTGCCCTCTGTGTACAGCTCCTGTCCCAGGGCAGGGCATTGGCTCCTGTGACAGGAACCACAGTTGGCCAGGCTCGGTGCGAGTTGGAAACCCTCAGGAACATCCCAGGTGATGTTTCTGACCCCACTGTGTCTTGTCCCGCAGGAATACGGAGTGCCCTTTATGGAGACCAGTGCAAAAAGTGGCCTCAATGTGGAGTTAGCGTTCACAGCCATTGCAAAGTAAGTGACTGGTGTGGTGGCCGTGCTGGGCACTGATAAAGGCTGGCACTGTGGCAGGGGTTGGAACTGGATGAGCTTTAAGGTCCCTTCAACCCAAACCATTCCGTGATTCCATGGTCTAGACTGAGTCCAGTTCAGCTGAGCTGGGCCAGGCGGTTCAGAAACTAACGTGGTTCCCCCTTCCCGCAGGGAACTGAAGCACAGATCCATGAAGCTGCCCAACGAGCCCAAATTCAAGCTCCACGACTACGTGAAGAAGGAAGTGCGAGGCTCGGGCTGCTGCAGGTCCTAATGCGCCCGGCGCCTGTGTACAGAGACTCATGCCAAGTGTTCGTGCGCCGCGCTCTCCCTGTGGCCAGTGTGTGCATGTCTGTCTGTCCTGTCTGTACCCGCCCGGGAGGTGAGCTGAGACACGGGGAGTGGAAGCAGCCGCAGGAAAAGCTCTCTGGGATGATGAGCCATGTGCCAGGCGCTGCTTCCCGAGCCCCCATCGCATCCATCCTGCTGCTTGTCCCGGTGTGGATGGGAGGTGGGTGCTTGGGAAGGGACCGGGATGAGTAAACCCGGTCGTCTCCATCCCTTCAGCAGCAGCCAGGAGCTTCTTTGACGTTAGTAAGAATCATGGTGTGACCAAGGGGAACAAACACCTTCTCCCCACCGCCATCCAGGTAGGAAAAGGTCCTGAATTCCCTTTTCTTTCCCCGTGTACCTGGAATTCCACTGTTCAGAGCCTGGCCTGGGGCACGCAGGAAAGACTTGTTTTGGAGGCAACTGTTTTTGTAGTTGCTTACGTCCGTCTGCCCATCTTTCATGTGGTGTTAACACATGATGGAAGTTTCTCCTCTGCCCTGCAGAAGAGCTTCACTGTCTGAGTAAGCTCTGAGTAAGCTCCTGCTCCCCTGTGTGTTGCACAGAGATCTCCTGGGTGTCCCTCTGTTGGGTAAAGGCTTTGGTTCTCTCATTCTGCCGTTTCTAGTACTTTAATTGAGAAGAAATCTAATGTATTGCAGCTTGTTCTAAATGCCTTCATGTGAGTGCGATAGCGTTTTTAGACTGCAACAACGCTTTGATATCTTCAAAGTTCTCTTGGGACAGCTCTTTCTTTTAACGAAGCAAGCTGGGGGCAATGCTGCAGGCCTGGGTTTTACAGGCTTCAGGCTCTCCCGCCAGCTCCCTTCAATGGGCTCCTCACCCCTTGGGTCTGTGTCAGGCATTTGGCTTTTTTTACTTATAAAAAGCTGCATTTCTAAGTCCGAATTTGAATTGAGATGAAAAGTTTGGCCTTTGGCACTTCTCCTCTTTACAAATTGCATTTCCCTGCGCTGCCCTAAATGAACCACGTGAAATAACACAACCCGTCCTTCCCCAACACAACTCCAGCCACTCGCTGCTCGGATGACCTCCATCAACCTGTCCTACATGAAGCTGCTGATTTATTGTGTCCCTTGCCCATGGCAGGGGGTTGGAACTGGATGAGCCTTAAGGTCCCTTCCAACCCAAACCATTCCATGGTTCATCTTACAGCCACCTCCATTCTCATCCTGTCTAGCACAGCCCTGTCCCCAGTGCCCCTTGTTGCACAGACACAAAGCTACAGGGAGCCTGTAGGCAGTGGTATTCATCATGCTCCCATCAGGTTGCTGCCTTCCCTCTTCCTCGCAGGGCAGGAGAGCCTTGCATCTATCTTGCTGTCTTGAAGAAAGAGCTGACAGCTCTTAACTTCTTCAATGTGGGACCAAAACCAGTTTAAAAACTCATTTAAATAAGGGAGATGTAAATTCTCTCCTTTGGAGTACTTTAACTAAGCCAGTTGGGAGCTAACTCTGCTACAGCAGGCACACCACAACTGTGTTTGAGTGAGCCCCCAGCTCTCCCAGTCGCAGGTTCCCGCTGTAGGACGGGTCTCCCCTGGGCTGGGGTTTGATTTTCCACGGGCCATTACTGCCACCAAGCGATGAGGAATCCAGGGCCGGGTGCGCTCCCCCAGCACAGCGCTCGGCCGCACACACAACTCCGCGTTCTGCTGCCTCTTGGTTACAGCTTCGGTTTCATTCCTGTTAATAAAGTTTTTTAATAACCCCTCTGGCTACAAAGGTATTTGATTTGTGTCCAACAGACACCCCTGCACTGGTGAATCACACATAGCTCAGCTCACTCCTGAGCTCATCTCGAGCCTTCCCTCACCAGCACGGGCTCAGGTGCCCTCTGCATCCAACGGGAATTGTCTTTATCTGGCTGCTGCCATTCAAAATGTTTCTAAAAGGAGGGATAAGGGGAATCTCCATCCTTTACTGGATGGGGGGGAACAGTCACATCTGACTGATGGCTGTCTGTGACTAACCTTATCTCCTTCTACAAGGTGATGTGCTCAGTGGATGAGGACAGACAGTGGATGGTATCGACCTGGACTTGAGTAAAAGCCTTTGACTGTTTCCCACAGCATTCTCCTGAAGAAACTGGCTGCTCCTGGCTTGGATGAGCATATTCTTTGCTGGGTGAAAAACTGGCTGGCTGAGCCCAGAAAGAGTGGTGAGAATGGAGTTAAACCCAGTTGGTGGCCGGACACAAGTGGTGTTCCGCAGGGCTCAGTGCTGGGGACAGTTCTATTTCGTACCTTTTATTAATGATCTGGATGAGGGCACTGAGTGCACTGCAGGACACTGAGGTGCTGGAGCAGGGCCAGAGAAGGGCACCAGAGCTGGTGCAGGGCCTGGAGCACAAGTGTGATGAGGAACAGCTGAGGGACCTGGGGGGTTTAGTCTGGAGAAGAGAAGGCTCAGGGGGAACCTTATCACTCTCTGCAACTGCCTGACAGGAGGATGGAGCCAGGAGGGGGCTGGTCTCTGCTCCCAAGGAACAAGGGATGGGACAAGAGGAAACGGCCTCAAGCTGCACCAGGGCAGGTTTAGATGGAGATGAGGAACAATTCCTTCCCCAAAGGGTGCTCAGGCATTGGAACAGGCTGCCCAGGGTAGGGCTGGAGTCACCGTCCCTGCAAGTGTTCACACACCATGTAGCCGAGGCCTCAGTGCCATGGGTTAGTGGTGGCCTTGGCAGTGCTGGGGAATGGTTGGACTGGATGAACTTAAAGGTCTTTTCCACCATGAACAACTCTGTGATTAAAGGGATCTGGTCCCATTTAAGCTGCAGCACATTTTGAGATGCTCTGGTTCCCCTGAAGGTGATAGAGAGCAGAGATGATCTACCAGGTGCCCAAATACAGAGCTTGAAGTCAGTCTGTGGTTTTACATACCCCCAGGGATGTGTCAATAACAGAAAGAAAACAAGTCTTTTCAAAACTTTATTATATTTCTAAGCTCTAAAACTGGCCTAATACAGCAGCAAACAATTACAAGGCTGGACTTGACTGCAGGCTGGGTCAAGAACATCACCTGAGCAACTTGTTTATACACCAAAAAGCTAGTTATAGCACCAAGGGCTCTCTCTATATACATATATATATATATATCTGTAATAGCTCTATACACAGCGTGGCTCTGGAGATCACCCTGGAAAGCCCTTCAGACCCCTGCACCCACCTCGAGCTGCCCCATGCGGGACGCTGAAACCGACTTTAGGCTTCTCGTACCTCACCCAGTTCCGCAGCGGCCTCGTTGTGCCTCGGGCCCCGCAGCACACGGAGCAGCGGCTCCCCCGGGGACCCAGCGCAGCGCGGGGGTCGCCGGAGCCCGGCAACGCCGCCATCCGGCTCCCTGAGGAGAGAAGGGAGTGCGGTGAGAGCGGGCCCCGCCGCTCGGCCGCCCGCCCGGCCCCGCCGCCGCCCCGGGCCTCAGCCGTGCATCCTCAGCAGGGGCCGCGGCCGCCCGCCGCCCTCAGACGAGGTGTCAGAAAGGGGATATAGATATCATCACCGGCCCGGCCCGACCCGCCGCGCCCCGGTACCAGCCCCAGCCCCGGTCCCGCCGACCGCACTCACCTCCAGCCGGTAAAAGACCGTCTATACGCGCCGCGGCGGACTTTATAGCGCAGCCCACATCGCTATTGGTCAGGCTGCCTGCAGACGCAGCCTGTCACAAGCAGCTGGCGTGATCGCCGTCCCACCCCTCCCAGCGCTCATTGGTGGCCGCTTTTCCTCCCTCCAATAGCGCGGCGAGGCGCAGCGTGGCCCGAGGCGGTGGTCTGCCGCCGCCTGATTGGTGGCTGGAGGAGGCCGAGCCAAGCCAGTAGCAACAGTGGTTGTAGCATAGAGTGACTGAGAACGCGCCAATCAGCGCGGGGCCGCGACGGGTGCTGGGAGTTGTAGTCCGGGCTATGCGTGCGGGCGCGGCGACGAGCGGGCGGAGGGCGGCGCGATGGACTACAACTCCCGAGGAGCACCGGGCGCGGCGCTTCCGGCCCGGGCGGCAGCGGAGCCGCCAGACGAGCGCGGAGCAGGCCTGGGGTCGCGATGTGCCGGGGCCGGGCACCGGCGCTGCGGCCGCCGCCGCTGCCAGGTACGACCGGGGCCGGGCGGGCAGCGGAGGCCGGGGCCGCTCGGGGCCGGGTTCCCAGCGCTGCGCTGGTGCCGCCGTGGTGGTTGAGGGGCCCCGCGGTGCTGGGGGCGTCCCGGCCCCGCCTCGCTTTGCCTTCCCCGTGCTGCGCGGTGCGTGTCGCGGCGGGCCCCGCTTTGCCCCTCTCTGTGCCCCGTTACCGTGCGCGTCGCTGGCGGTTCTCCCGTGGTCCCCGGTACCCCGCTTCCCTCGGGGGTTGGTGCCGCCCCTGGCGCGGTGCGGGCTGGTTGGTGGCAGGTCTCTATTGCAAACGTGCTGGTCGGGCCTGCCCCGTCCTGCTGCCTCCCCCGGGGCTGCTGCTCCGCGGGGGGCCTCGCTGAGGGACCCCTTCCTCCTGCCTGGCGGTGGCTGTACCTGGGGAGCCTGTTGTGCTGCGCGGCAGACAGAGGCGAGGGCCGCCTTCCAGCGCAGCTGAGCTCCATTGGCATCACAGACAGGCTGTGCTTGGGGGGGGTGAAGAAAGCTGGTGCATAAACATAGCTCAGCCTGGGTTGATATGTGTGGAACAAGGCAGGTCAAGGCTGTTGTACCCCCGGGGGTAACTGTGTTGTGTAAAACTCCAGCCTGGCAGCTATTTTGCCAGCTGACACTGCTGCCAAGCGCTTTGTTTCGATCCCAGCACTTTAATTTTGCCTCCTGGTGCATTTCCCCCCCAGCAGTGTGTTCTGTTCAGCCTGTGCTAAGCAGTTAGTGTTGCTGTTAAACAGCTGCTGCGTTGTGGCTTCCAGCGTTTGTCTGTCAGTGACTCTTGTTTACAGCCACAGCATCTGTTGGGATGACGGGAGAGGGTTGGGTGAGTGAAGGATGGTTCCAGAAAGCCCTTGCTGAGGGCATTTGGCACCAGAAACTCAACTGCTTCATGCAGGGACCTGTTCTCAGTGTGCTGGGTCCTGGGGTCCCCCCCCGGGCGCTGCTGTCACAAGCCAGGCTGAGAAGGGACATGGTAAATCCAGCTTTGCAGCCTGGTTTGCTGCAGCAGCAGCAGAGCGATTGCAGGTGAAGCTGCCCTGCAGAAAGGAAGGTTTCCCAGTAAGGGAGGTTCAATTTGGCCAAGTGGCTGTGGGAAACCTAAACCAAACTGGTGTGACCAAAGCATTCAGTCAGGGAATGCAGGTACTGTCACTGGAACGGGAATTTTCACCGTGCTTATTGAACCCAAGGGGAAAAAACGCCAAATCCATGGGTTTCAGGCAGTTTGGTTCCCTGTCCTAAGGGATCACCTGGTGATCCCGGCCACTCCACAGCCTGACAGTGGTGGGACTGAGCCACTGCGGCACGAAACCCTTCCTGCTTCACTAAATACGCTGATTACATGGACAAGCTCAGTCCATCAGGACTCTTCCCTTCCCATTTTGATGCCTCAGAGTCCCTCATCTTCCCTTCCCTGCCTTTGCTCCTCTGCTGTGGGTGTTCTGAGGCACGCACTCGCACATCCCCTCACCCAGGGGCTGGATCGGGGGCTGTAGCAGCCGCCTGGGGTGAGGGAGGTGGCGGGTGCTTGCTCACAGGGGTATGTGTCACCCTTCTTTCGAGCTCAGCAGCACCCCAACTTGCCCATGTACAGCAGCAGCACAGCCCGAGTTGGGAGCTTCAGCAGGGACCTTTGTGCTTTTAATGAGGTGTGGAACTGCAGGAGGTGTCTTGGGGCTGGAGCGGGGCAGTACCTGCTCTGGGAGAGCCTCAGCACCTTGTTCTCCTACATGAGGTGGCCGTCCCATGTCCCCACCATTGGTGCCTGTCTTTCAGGCAAGCCCTGCTCATCAGCTCTTCCTTTTTGTGGTGATTCTTAGCTGATGGATTTCCTTAGATTGTCTCTGCAAACAAAGACTGTTTGTGGGGCTGTTTGATAGTATTATTATAGAACACTTTGGGAACCAGCTAAAGAGGGTGAGAGCCTCAAACTCCCTATAAAGTGAGGAGGGACCGTGCTGTCCCTGGAGATCTCTCTGAGCAGAGGACTAGATCTGTGTGTGCTGAGAGAGCAGCTGTTTTCCCTGCTCTACACTAAACCCCTCCGGTTGGGAGCAGCCAGGGAAGGCAGCGCCGAGATTGGCTGAGCTCTGGGGTTTTCCAGCTGGATTTACATATCGCCCACTGCTCCGCATGCCTTTGTGTTTGCATCATGACGAGCCACACACACACACACACGCACACAGATAGCGGAAGAGACTCTCTGACCGAGGAGAAGCTGCACACAGCTTAGGAACTCAGTCATGGTGGCATCTTGCCGGGCGCCGCCGCTCTGTGCCAGCCGGGACGGCCGAGGGTGAGTTTCCTCCAAGGAATGGTGTTTGCCCCGGTGCTGTGTCAGGGCTGTGTCTCCCCGGGGGCTGCTGTGCTTTAGCAGGCAGGGAGGGAGGAACTGTTCTCATCCCTGTGGCTGGATCCTAGTGAAGAAGCAGGAGGTATCTGAAATCCAGCGCCGGTTTAGAAGCGGGTACCTGTCGCCTGTCCAATGTGTTATCCTGATTTGGGGATCCTTCACAGTGACCTCTGCAAGGATGTGTAATGCTTGAGTGTAGCAACCCAGCAAGTGGTTCCTGAGGTTGGTTTCGGTGGTTTCAGAAGTGGAAATCCTCGATACTCTCTGAGCAAAGCAGCCGGGTTTGTGAGCAGAGGAGGTGTCCCCTCCTGCCTCATCCTAACTCACCCTGGCCTCAGTACAGCTGCTAATGGTACCTTGGGGGGAGTGATTTAAGTCCAGCTTTCCCAGTGTGGTGTTTGTAGGGCACTGAATGGTGCTTCTGTCTGAAAGCTGTCAGTAGATTTGCCATGCTGGAAGCGTCCCCATCCACTGGTGTCTTTCTGAGTCAGTGCTGGTTCAGCAAAGGGCATCACTGATTTGGTGGTGTTTTGCCAAGGTGAGCCCATGTCAGCTGCAGGGCTTGGGTGCTGCTGAACCCTGCTCTGTGGCCTTATGCATAAGAAAATGCTGTAGTAGGTGAATGCTTCCAGGTTTCCTGACATGGAAGTAAATCCTCAAGTGTGGCTTTTGTGTCATGGAAACAGCACTGAATATTGGCCTCTGTCTGACTTGAGTTTAGGTTTTGGAGGGAAATGGGATGCTTTGTTCCACCAGAGCAATCACTTTCCATCCGCTTATGAGCGCATTTGATGCTTTAGGTTTCAACATGAGGTATTGCCCAAAGCTTTTCTATCCCAAGGGCTTGTTACCCCATAGGAAAAGCACCTGATACCAAGTGATGTCCCTCTGAGCTGCATTTACACAAAGGAATGGCAGTGTTCAGACGCTGCTGAACGTGCTCTCTCAGCTCTGCAGCCAGTGGAAGCTCTGGTAAAAGCAGCAGCAATTAAAAATACCCCTGCTCTTGTCCTCGCTGAAGTTTGTGTGACTTTTAAGAGCAAGGCAACAACTTATAAACAATGAGGAGACTCTTTCTGCTCCACAGAACCGAAGAGCACCAAAGTGCTTTGCTCTCTCAGTAAGGCTGAACTTCACGTTTTATGTTCCAGTGCTGACTGCACAGCTCAGCACCAGCGCCTGGCCTTGGAGGGGTCACATAAGGAGCCTAAGAACAGTGACCTCTCCTCCTGTGTAAGAGGGTGAGAAATGGGTGAGAGCATTGCTTTGCCTGGTCCCACTTCTCCAGCAGTTTGGAGAGCACGTGGACCTGACCACTTCCTGCCATCTGATTGCCTCTTATTTTCCCATCACTTTGAGTAGCTGGATTAGGGATAACACCAAGGCCAGGTTGGACACAGGGGCTTGGAGCAACCTGCTCTAGTGGAAGGTGTCCCTGCCCGTGGTGGGGGTTGGAACTGGATGAGCTTTAAGGTCCCTTCCAACCCAAACCAGTCTGGGATTCTATGATCCCATTGATCATTTCATTTGTCATTCCCTGAAGTTTCTCTGGCTGCTCTGAGCCCTTCTGAAGCAAAGGCCAGAACTGCTGCTCACTCTTTGTCCACCTTCCTCAGCAGTTCCTGGGGGAGCTCTTGCACAGTCTTCTCTAACCTGAGGAGTGAGCATTGAGCTCCACCCTCTGCTTCCTGCCCAGGGAGATGTCTATCTCCGTGATCTGCTGTACCTCACACACATTCCTGTGGCCCGTGTTTTACAAGTCAGACTAGATGCTGACAGTCCTCGTCACCGTGTTCTTTAAGCCCTGGTAATGCGGTTCACAAGCACTCAGAGTGCTATTTCCACCTGAGACAGTGACAGAAATGTGACAGGCCAATGTGACTGTCCCGTGCTTGTCCCTGTAGAAGTGTTGGCATTTGAGCTCATGAGTCTTGTCTCGTTTGTGCTTTGGTCTGAGATGTTCCCTGCAGGTCACTGTGGACAGGAGATCACCTCATAGAAAGTGTGGGCAGCCCCTTGGTACTGCAGGACAAGGTGGACAGAGCTGCTTAATCTGGACTGGATTGACCAGCCCTGCTACCTCCCCAAGAGCCTGGATGTGTGGGGGTTTGGGATGCAATGAGAAAGGGGTATCCACAGTCCCACACCTCCTGCTCTCAGGATCTGCCTGCCTGGTCCTTGTCCCATCGAGCAGCAGGTTTTAGCTTCTATAGGAGTATTTCCCCAGTGATGTGCCAATGCTCCCAAGTGTCACCCTTCTCATCTGGCTGCAGTGTTGTAAGAGGAACGGAAGCTTGTGTCATGTGCCATCAATACCCAGGCTGTGAAATAAGGAAATCCACATCACCCAGAGGCTGTTCCCAGCCGGAGCAGGATAACCCCATCCCTGCTGTGCTCAGGAGGCCAGCGCCACACATCTCCAGCAGCCACTCCTGCTGCGTGGATGATTTTGCCAGCCCAGCAGCTTCCTCAGGGGTGAAGAACCTTAGAGACAGCTTCAGTGAATTGAGAGAGGGAGGTGGGAAGAGGAACAAAGCAGAAGTGGGACATGGTGCTGAGCTTTATGGGCTGGTGATTGTGTAAGGCAGAGATGTGGGCAAGTTTCTTGAGGAAGAGATGTTGTAACCCCAGAGAGCAGCCCCAGCACAAACCTCAGCAGTGCTGTTGTAATGGTGTGGTTCCTGGATTAGGAACTGGCTTCTAATCAGCACCACGCAGGTTATGTGGTGTTTGTAGAGGACGGGATACTCCATTAATCCCTTCTTCTCATGCCACATCCCCCCTCAAAGCCCTGACCTGGTTGTAAGGATCTGTTGCTGAGTATTTGGGATAGCCAGTGGGATGTGTGTGTGCTCTGGTGCTGAGGGGAGACTCTTGAGGTGCCCACACTGGTCCCCCCACACCTCTCTTATGGGCAAACTCTTCAGCACAACCAGAGGAGCAGCCGAGCCACTGCTCTGGAGGGGGTTCCTCTCCCGGCTCTGGGGTGCAGAGATGGGGTTGGCAGGAAACTGCTCCATTGCTGGTCCTGTTGGTCTCTGCCGTGGGGAGCAAGAGCCCTGCTCTCCCCAGCTCTGCAGCTGCTGGATTTGCCTTGCCTGGATCGCTGAAGGAGGAATTTTAAGGCTTTTCTTCTCCCTGAGCCTCAAAAGCCCGACCTGATCCCTTGTGTTGTGCAAGTGCTGAAACCTCTCCCTTCCCCTTCCATCTGGTTACTATCAGGCGGGTGACTTAGCAAACAGTGGGTCCCCACAGCTGCCTTTGCCAGCGTAGATTTTTCCCCTCTTTTTACTGTCAAAACCACTAAAGTTGCATGTTAAAATAATAATGATAATAGGATGAACTCCAGGCAAAGAGGAGCCTGGACCCAGGCTGGGTTCTCAGGCTGATCTCCAGATACATGACCCACGTGTGCCCCTCCATGTGGGTTTAGAGGGCAGCCCTGTGCCATTGAAGTTCCTTCAACACTTGTGCTGTGTTCTGGGACACACGTTCCTTCAGCAGTTCTTCTCTTTTCAGATCAAACTGAGCGTGTCCTCTCACTGCAGGTGTCAGGGTGCTCTGCAGCCCATTTTGCTGTAATCATAACGGGGTTCAGATGCCAACACAAGCCTCAGAGATCTCATGGAGGTGTTTGCAGGCGCTGCAGGGAGCTGGTTTTAATGTCGCCAACACCAGCTCTTTTCTGCCTCCTTTTAACTTTGATAGCAGTTGGAAAAGGCCTGTCTCAATACCTCTTGGAAGATGTGAAGGAGCTGGTGGGCAGTGCTCTAGAGAGGTGTCTGCTCTGTTCAAACGCTTCCTGTATGTGCTGGTTGCAGAGATTTGGAATCCGATGTGCGTGTGGCGGCTGGTTGTGCTCTGCAGCCTGGCTGATATCCCACATTTTTTCCATTGCTCGCATTCCTCTGGTTTCTGTTTGGAGAAGACACGGAGCAGGCTCCTGCTGCTGCTCGCAGGTAGGCAGAGCCCATAGGAGTCCAAAGACTCTTTCATCCTCAGGCTTTGTAGTCCAGATACACTGTGCAGAAGAGGTGAACTAAGGAGACTTGTGCCGGGAGGAAGCAGAGAGCTCCAGTGGCTTGGCCACGGTTGCAGAGGGTTCAGCTCTCATGGGGCCACGGGCTGTGTGTTACCCAGAAGCTTTATCCATCCTCTTCCCCACCACCCACCCTCCCTGTGCCTTCTGCTGTCCGTGCTCTAAGGACCCACCAAAAGGAATAACAGGATCCTGGTGGCCGGTGCCAGACTTCCCGCTTGCTGGAGCCCAGCTTTCAGCTCAGCAGCACAACACTGCTTCATTCCTGCTGTTCTTGAGACAGCTCCAGCAACTCTGCTCAGCATCTCCTGAGGGATCTGGCATTTGCAAACAGCCAGGACAGTGCTTGCAAACGTGTGGGAAACATTAGCCAGATCCCTGGTTTTAAGATGGGTTTGGGGTTGGGGTTTCTGTTTGTTTGGTGGGGTTTTGTTGGGGTTTTGGGGTTTAGACTTTAGCTTTTTCCAAGGGTTTAGCCCTGAGCAGTGATTCCCTGGCCTGTGCTGCTGCTGTAGCCTGGCAGATGTCTGCTACAGAACTGCAGCGAGCACCAAGAAGTGCTGTGTCAGGCAGGGCTGAGCTCTTGGCCAAGGGCAGCTTGAGCACAGCCTGAGCATTCCCTTTGCAGTGTTTAAAATGCGAGTGCAGGATGTGACCAGCCCTGTGTGCAGGCAGCCTTGTGCTGGGCTCGGGCAGGAGGTGGGGATGCTCTTAGGCTCGGACTAAGGAGGCCCTGGGTCACAGCTCCCTTGTGTGATTGTGTCTCTCATTGAGCCTCGGTTTCCCTCTCTGTGAAGTGGAGGAATGACAGTGGTCTCCTTTATGAAGAGCCTGGAGATTTAGGACTTGTCACCCTCAGAGAGGAGAAAACCAATTGTTAGCACCACCCCAGACACTTCACCTCCCCAGGAGCTGGAAGTGTGAGCAGCAGGAGTGTGGAAGCCTGGCCTGAGAGGTGCCATCTCAGGAGGGAGCAGGAGCTCCATGTTGGCAGCATCACCTTCTGAAGGGTCCTTCACTGGTGGCTGGCTCTTGTCCTGCAAAAAGGGGTTTTGGTTGTGTCTTAGCAAACCATTTCTGGCCTGTCTGTCCTCACTGCAGGTGTCTGTCTGGTCTGTTTAGCCTTTGGACTGGTGCTGACAGTGAGTACCAAGACTTAACTGTACCTTGGACGTAAAGGGGTGTCTTAACAGGATCCTTCCTGAGCATCTTATTCCTGGAGCAGTCCCTGTCTGGGATGATGGGGCAGCCTGGGAGGAGAGCTCAGTGTCCTGCATCTCCATCCGATGGCAGAGAGGAGGTGCAGCTCCTTCCTATGGGTACCCTGGCTCTGAAGGAGTCTCTCTGAGAGCATCTCATCACATTCTCTGGGCCACCAGCCTAATTCCGTGCCCTGAAGCCAGCGTCGGGTTTCAGCAGAGGTTAAACACAAACTCCATGTGTTTCTGCAGATTATTATTGTGTAATACTTGTCTTTGCAAACTTGAACCCAGTAAAAGACTTGTAAACAATGGAGGAAGAGAAATGAGCCCATCTGCTGGCTGTGGGGGGAGAGGGTTTCTCTTTCTGGGTGATGATCCAGACTTTGCTGCTTGTTTCTGAGCAGAACCTGGAAGTGAGATCCAGCATCACAACCATCTTACTTGAAGTAAGGTTTCTTTCATGGGTTCCATGACCTTGTAGCTCTGATCATGCTGGAAAGGACTCCTTTAATGCAAATATGCCTAAATCAAACGTGGGCTTTTTGCTTTCTGCTAAGATTTAGCCTGGCTTTGTGTTCAGCAGCACAGCCCAGGGCTTTGAATTAAATAGCAAAACTCCCACTGAGTTCATCACAAGAACAGGATGAGGCCTGTGCTCATCACACTCTTGAATATGAGACAGCCTTGAGTTTTGGGGCTGCAGGGGAGTTCAGGCGTTGGCTTCCAGAAGGTGCTGCACAGCCTGCTCAGGAGAGGAGCTTCCTTGGAGGGATCCCTTTCTGCCCCTCCGATGGGGATGTGGGGCTTCCAGGACACCTCTTCCTTCATCTAGTGGGGATAGTCCTGGGGAAGGGACAGCAGTTACAACCCCTCTGCTGAAGCAAAGCCCTGGGGAACCAAATGGGATGTTTCTATCCTGTGCTCAGGAAATGGCCTGAGTCACAAAGCTGTGAATGAACAAGCTCCCTGGGCTTTGGGGTCCAGGTCAGCTCGGCTTGAACCTCACAGTTAATAGGATAAAGGTTTTACTGGTCTAGCTTTACATCCAGGGACCTTTTCTGCCCTCCATGCACTCAGCTCCCAGTGAGCTGAAAGATCCAGTGGGATGCTATTGTAGAGTCATCTCCTGAGAAGTGTCATCTGCTGTTAAAACAGTTGTATACTTAAAAGCAGGCAATGATTCTGGGTATTGCAGTCTTTGGGCTGTTAAGGGCTTATTTTAGAAGATAAATGTACTTTTAGAAAATGAATGAATCAGGAATGATTTGAAGGAACCTCTTTGCCCTTGCCACTTGCTTCTGGAGCTCCAGGTGAGCTGAGGTAAATCCTTGGACTTAATGCTACAGGAGAGTGTTCTCTGAGCACAGGACAATACATACAGTGAACCTAACTCTCTTTCTTTCTTCCTCCACAGAGCAAACTTCCCATGACTAACAAATGCTGGGCTAGATTATGAGCTCAAACAAGAACACTCGCTACAATCGTTTCTCCAGTGGCACGACGAGCATCACCCCTTCCGAAAACACTAACGGGGTAAGGCTCAGTGGTGGTGGCAGAGGACAGGGCCAGGGGCTGCTTCTTGTGTTCTCATCCTTTCTTTTGAGATGCCAGTTGAAAATAATGGTGTTTTCTTGCCTCTGAAAAATCCCAGTACCCACAGATAAAAGCTGGGATTAAGTCTATACAAAGGCAGCGAGCCTTTGGGCTGTGCCGCGCTGATCACACTGACCTTCATTTTGCAATGTTTCAGACAAGAATGGAAACAACTTTCGGGCCAGCCTACCCTGCCGTGACAACCATCACAAAGGGTGAGTGTATTCCACGCGTGCAGCTTCTCCCCAGAGCATTAGGTGTGATTTCTAACAGGGTTTTTGTTGTTTTACAAATCACAAAGCTGTTGGGAGAATCGCTCTATTCATTACACTCAGGTGCTGAGGTGCTGGTTTCAGTATTATGCAGCCCAAGGGGTGTTTAATCATGGCATCTGATCACCAGGCATGATGGAAAGGAGCGTGCACGTGTAAATTAGGCAGATTTAACAGTACCACTGGGAAGCCCTTGCTGAAATCGGGATGGCGCAACAGGGTTTGAGGCAGAGCTCGGTACCAAAGCTTATTTAGCCCTGTGACTTCTCACGCAGACATTCCCAGCGCTGAAAATTCCCATCTCTGCTCTGCCTGACTCTGAGTCACTTTGGATGCTTCGGTAAAACCCCCGCGGCCGTTTTTAGCTCAGACACGAGGGGGTGCAAGTGTTCCTGCTCGTTTGAAATGCCTGAGCTTTGTTCCTCAAAGCCCAGCAGGTGAAGTCTGAGCCCTGACACGGGGGTGAATGCAGGAAGAGGTTTGGTTTCATTTCAGATTAATCCGTATTTTGCTAAAGACAAACTGTGGCCTTTGACACTGATTTATGAACATAAATCATAAGGAAAATGTTAGGATTACATTGGTGCAGGGCTCTGGACTCTAGATGGTTTTGCACTCCTGTGTACTTCCAGTCACAATTATATATAAGTCAGTAACATGATCGTTATACAACTATCTCATATTTAATTTAACATGCTTCCCTCGTGCTACAAGAATATCCAGACCTCCCTTGATCAAAGCAGATCTTGATGACTGAGATATGTGGGAGTATAAGGTTTCCTTTTAATAGTATTTTAACCTAAGGACCTGGGAGAATATTATGTGTGCTCTTTTCTGGGCAAGCTGCCTTCAAAGGGCTGTGTGCATGTCAGCGAGCTATCAGAGATGTGAGGACTGTGCTGCCTGATATACCCAGGTCATGAACTGCAGTTGGGCAATCCCTAATCTTGTTCTTTTCTGAGGACACTGAGCTATAGCTTGGAAGTGTCACTGAGGAGCCTAAATAAATGCCTTTTTCTCTTTTCATTTGCTTTAAAGCTGACGGGACCAATACTTTCAAGCAGCACCGCCGGACGCCGTCCTCCTCCAGCACACTCACCTACTCCCCACGAGATGAGGACGATGGCATGGTAGGTGTTGCCGGGGAGCTGACTGGCTTAGCTAGTTATATGTCAAATGAGAGATGTCTCGTGCTCTTCTGGACTTCTCTGCCACCCTCATCATTCCCATGTGCTGTGTTGTATTGGAAGCAGGACCAGCCTCAGCATTTCCTGACTGTTCCTGTGGTTGGTGCAGTGGGGAAGCAGAGAGGCTAATTCTGACCTGGGCATTAGGCTGGTGCTCATTTCCAGACTGCTTGAGAATGGTGTGTGGTTACAAAGCCCACAAGCCTACCTGTGAGGATGTACCTGCCTCCTGACGTGGGGGTCTTTGAGCTCAAGATAAAGCAGAGCTGCTGTCAGCGATGTCTGGGGCTGGGACTGAGGCCAGTCAGTCTAGATTGGGGTGAGTTGGATGGACCATCCAGCAGCACAGCTGGCCCTGCAGTTGTGACCAGAAAATCCGTTCCTATTTCCACCTCCAGATGGGGCTTCTGACCACGGGAGCAGGTTTGAAGGCTGCAGAGTGGGATGTGGGACACTACAGGCAGTGCTCAGCTCCTGGGGATTACATCATTGGGAGCTTCTCACACAAACCATTCCCATGTCTCGCAGTATTTTTGCAGAAAAGCACTTCCCAGTTTCATTTCCAGCTTTCTCATCCATCACACTCACTTCTGAGCAACTTCTTTTGGGGGAATTCAGTGATCCCACAGGCCTCTGGGTTAGCTGCTTAAAGAGAAATTCAATCAGCTAAATCAGCTAAATCAAGAACCTTGGTGAATGGATGGGCAGCTCTGAGGCCTTGACCTTCTCCTATCCCTTGAGCTCCAGCCACATCTTGTAACCACAAGCTCCTGTTTAGATTGAAGCATGTTAGTAGTAGATTTCAAATGAAGTAAGTACTTGTAGAGGTTAGGTCCTCTTGGGCAGCCTGAGCCACCTTCCCTGGGGTGCCAAACACTCTTAAGCAAAACCAGCACAAGGATTATCGAGTGGTTCAGGAAGCAGCCTGAGGTGTGAGGTGCTAGCAAACAGAAGCATCACAGCCCTGCTCTGCCTGCTGCTCCAGACAAACCCTCACTAACCCTTTTAGGAAGCTTCCTTCATTTTGTCAAGGAATAACCTGGGATTTCCCTTCCTCATGGCTAAATTTTCCCTTCTCCAGAAGCTGCCAAGGACTTGTCAGCCATCAGAGACAGCTCGAGACGAGTCAGAGCCCTCCTGCAACATCCACCACCCCTTTTTCTGTCTTTTTAAAGCTTCTGTTAATGAAACCAAAAGCAGAGCAGCGTGTTCTGTGAGCGAGGCAGGGATGGTTGAGTGGCTGCTGTCATCTTTCCTCTAAACAGTGCCATGGATTCCCGGCCTCACTATGCCTACAGGGAGCAGGAACAAGGACTGCATTAGAGCCTTCATGTGGAAGCTGCTTTTGTAGCTGACAGTGGGAGCTGCACATAAAGAGTACAGCTGAATATTAGGGTAAATGTGTCCTAATGGATGGAGAGCTGACTGGCTGTCCAGACTCTTGCTTGTTTACAGAGAGCCTCACCTCTGAACCAGAGGCTGGACTGAGCTACCAGCCAGCCACAAGCTATATCCATCTTCCAGCTGAGGTTTCTCAACTCTTAGCCTTATTTGCTTGGCAAAGACAAAGGCTGCAGATACCTCAAGGGGCATTAAATGCAAGCACACACCTCTGCCATTCAGTATTGTCTCTGCAACTCAGGTGGAGTGATCTTTCTTCTTTCCTGTGTAGTTAACACCAGCCAGGACCCAGGGAACTGAGCCCACAGTGTGGTGCAAGGCTTTGCCTCCCTCCTCTGCCTTCTGGAAGAGCTCTTGGGCTGCAGTTCTCCCTTTTCCACCCATGATCCACATAGGATGTTGCTCCTGATAAAGCTGCCTCCCAGAAGAGCCTCTTTGCTGCCCTGCTCTCTGTGTCACCTCCAGCATGGGAACTCTGCACAGTCATTCTTGTTATTTCAGTGACTTCTGTTACTAGTGGAGGAAAACAATAAAATGAATGGATACACATAAAACTGATTTACCTCATCATAACCATTCCTCCTCAAGGTTTACATGTTTAACCAGTAAATATGCTGTCTTAAAGAAAAAGGAGCTTTATGCTTCGGCTTCAAAGCAGATGCAGCATTCCTGAGCTCCTAGGATCCTGGAAGCATAAAAATCAAGCAGCAGAGCAGTGTGAGGAACCAGCAGGGTCCTGCTCGGCTCCTCTTCCGCACTCACTGTAGTGTAGTTTGTCTCTGGGGGAGGCAGCAGCCTCTGAACCTCATCTCACATCTTCCATTGCTGAATTTCCTGGCCTCTGACATTGCTTTTGTCTGCCCGTGGGTCTGATGTCGCACACATTTGCCCAGGGTAAGAACACGAAATGCAGCTCTGGAGGTTCAGATTGAACATGAGAGAAGACCGTTGTGCTCACGAGATAGTGCAGGAGAGGATCTCAGAGTGGCAGAGGTTTGTCCATGCAGCTTTCCCTGTTCCAGATGGGCAGTGCCAGGGCTGGAGAGAGTCCCTCTCCCAGTGGGCAGCAGGGCCAGTGATCTCCAGAGCTCCTTCCAGCAGCTCTGCTAGGAGTTCGTGACTGATGTAGGCTCCAGTCAGGTAGCCTGGGCATTGGTCATCTCTTGCTGCTAAGGATCTGAAGCTTATGGCTTCATTCTCCCATTTCTTCATCAGCTCCTCTGATCCTTGAAGACTTATTGCTGCTCTCTGTGCTCTTCCCGGTCACCAGCAGCATCTCTTCCAGCGTAACCCAGCAGTGGCTGTGCTGTGCTGGACCCCAAGTGCAATCACCCCATGGGCTGAAGACTCCCTGGTTTCACTTTGACACTGAATCACATCTTGGCTACGTGCTGCTGGTTGATACTCCACCCTTAGTGATGTGCTGCTGGTTAATATTCCAGCAGCAGCGTTCCCTCCAAGCCAATCCCAAGGCCGCTGTAAGCAGTGGGATATTCCTTGATTGGTGCATGCAGTGTCCACTGAGCTGTCCCCTCCCGAGCAGGAAGCGACAAAGCCAGTCTGTGCTGAATTCAATAGAAGGAAGTCTCCACACTTACGCAAAGCAATTTGGCAGGAGTTAGATAGCGAGTGAAACAACAAGTGCTGCTGCAGAGATTAGAGGCATTGCAGGAGCTGGTGCTGTCTCTGGGGGAGATTTACAAAGCTTTCCATGAAGGATTAATTCTTCCAAGCCATTGCTTTGCTGGTGCACACGGTAAGTATGCAGAGGAATGCACCTTTGAGAAAGTTACGTGCTTGGAATTCAGTTGTCAGCTTGGTTTAGTAGGTTCAACCTGGCTGGTGCTTGTCCTGCCTGGGAGCATGGAGCAGCATTCCAGCTCCTGGGAAGGGCAGGCAGCAGTGAGACGTGCAGCTTCTGGGGGCCACTGAGTTTTCTAGAGGGGGAACATTGAAGTCTGTGCAGAGAGGTTTGGAGCAGGGGCATGGTTTTCTAACCAGAGCTGGTTTTCCTCTCGTTGAAGCCTCCCATCAGCACCCCGCGCCGCTCCGACTCCGCTATCTCCGTCCGTTCATTGCACTCCGAGTCCAACATGTCCTTGCGCTCCACGTTTTCGCTCCATGAGGAAGAGGAGGAGCCAGTAGGTATTTGGGATTGTCTGAAGGAGCTGTATTAGGAAGTTCAGTGTCAAAAGAGTAACTTTGTGGACTCTTGTGAGTACATGGAGCTATCGTGGGCAGATTTTTTGGCATGTCTGGCTGTCAGCACTCCTGGTGTTAATTTTGTTTCCACCACTGACTTCTGCAAGTTTCTCTGCCTCCTTGTGCACCATTTCCCTATCTGTAAAGAGAGGACAATGGTGAGACTTTTCTGCTTCTTGGAAAAACTGTAAGTCTTTGCAAAGCCATGTGGGCTTCCCTGGCTCTGCTGCACAGCAGTAGGGGTTGCACGTCTTTAGGCTGGTGGTCTAGCCCCAGGCAGCAAGACTAATACAATTCCCCCCTGATTCAGAGCCCCATCCTGCATTTAGGGCCTTGTGGTACCCCACTGGTTGATTGTAAGCCCCAGGAGGGTGCAAGGAATTGTCCACACGTGACTCTTGTTGGGGGAGGACACTGCTAAGCTGAGCTTAGTAACTAACCCCACACTGGATGCATAAAAGACCAGGCAGCATTTTGCTGCTGATCTGGGATAAAAGTGTGTGTTTCATATTTAGGAGCCCAGGGGGGTGTGTTTGCATTCCTGAGGGAACACAGGATGAAAGGACAGCCCGAGCTGCAGTGATTGATTTGAAATGCTCTGGAATGTGAAGCCCTGCTCTGGTGTGGAGGGGAGAGCTGTGCTGCTCTGGGAGGACGTGCTCGGAGCTTCGGCCGTCTTAGCTGGTGAACAGAACTGCAGAGATGGCCCCATGGCAGCAGAAATGATGCTGTTTCTGCTTCGTAAGAGAGCGAAAGAGCCTTTCCTTCAGGATGGTTTAAAACTACCAAGGGAAAAGCTGTTTTAAAATTGCTTTAAAACTTCAGGCTTAGTGCAGGGGATGGTTTTGGCAGCGCGCTGTTCAGTCCGACCAAGCAGAAAGTACCAGGCAGTGCAGCCCATGCAGTTCTGGTGAGTTTAGTCACTCTGGGAAAGAAGTTGGTCCTGATCGGGTCCTGATCCAGCCACGTGCTGGTGGCCCTCGGTTTGTGCTGAGCTGAGGGTCTCCAGCCATTCCCAAGTGCATTCCTCACCTACCTCTTACACACTGGAGATCAGCACATCCAATCTTTAGCGTTCCCTGTGCCCCAGGCTCCCCAAGGATCAGCGCTGAGGAGTTGGTTTGTTCTTTCTGCAGAGCTGGAGGCTCTAACCCTGTGCTCTCCCTGTCCCTTTCTCTCCTCCTCTGCAGGAGCCGCTGGTGTTTGCTGAACAGCCGTCCGTGAAGCTGTGCTGCCAGCTCTGCTGTAGTGTCTTTAAGGATCCGGTCATCACAACCTGCGGGGTAAGGCAGCGCTCTTTCAGATCACAAGCGTGGGCTCCATAGATGTGTGAGCTTACAGCCAAGCCCTCACTGTCCCCAGTGATTGTCCCTGATCACTGTCAGCCTGAGTGAGCAAAGACAAGGCAGCCCCTGGCCAGGGAGCCAGGCCAGCGTAGGAGCAGAGATGCTGATGGACACGTGTTAGATTTCCCCATGAAGCAGCTCTGAACCAGCCTGCAGTGGGGCGTGTGGGGCACTGGGCACTTACTCACAGAAGCCTGGGGCTTGCCTAAAACTGGGCAGCTTTTCCCAGGAGAACTGGCACCATTCAAGCCCCTTTGTGTGGTTTCAGCGAGGTCTGAACCTCCTTGTTCCCTTCCTGAAGGGCTCTGCAGGGTGCTGCTGCCTCCTGGGCACCCCAGGAATGGCTATGCTTCAGTTGTGAAGAGCGTCTTTCTTATAAAACAAGAATGGTTTGAAGCTTCATTTAGTTCATGCGTGCAGAGGGATTTGAGATCCTCTAATGAAAGGCACAGAGTGTTATGAATATTCTTCTATGTTCCATTTTACTGGGATTTAATAGAAACTGTATATTATTATGTTTCCGTGCTACATGTGGAGAAAGATGGCTCTGTGACAGGCTCTCTAATGCTTCTGACATGCTTCTGATTGCTGGGATAGAGCTGTAGCAACAAAAGCAGAGAGCAGGATTGTTCTATTGCAGTGGGGGTGCTGTCCCCAAAGGTGCTGGAAGTGGGTGCAGATTCACTGCACCATTTCAGCAAGCAGCAATTCATGGAGACGCTGAGATTTATTGGTTAATGTGGAAACAAAAACCTGGTGCAGGAAGCAGCCTGGCTTCACTTGCAGCCCTGGTTTGGCAGCTCCGGAGGGAGCACCATGCAGCTGTGCAGGGCAGGAAGAGGCTGCGTGAGCAGGGCAGCAGATAACAGCTCTGAGGAGTGACTTGCAGCCTCTCCAGTGCTGCTGCCAAGCAGGGGAATGGGGTGAGGAGGCTCCAGGGAACCCCGGGGCAAGTTCAGGACCAGTGAAATGCTGCTGCAGCCTTTGTTCCTGTCTTTATATTCATTAGCGTGTTAGGTTGTATTTGCTACTTTATCAAGTTCAATTGTTCCTATACATTTCTGCTGGAAGAATAGAGAGAGAGGTATGTTTAAAGTGGCCAATTTTACTGTGTGTTCAATGGGCTTACAAACCAGCTGTCCCCTCCACCTGACAGCTTCAGCTACCTTAAAAGAGCTACAGGGGGATGTATGTGATGGGCTGACTGGCCAAGGACAGTGGGAGGCCAGACTTGCTCTTGCTCTTCCCCTTGAGGACTTCTCAGGGACATGAGAACAATGACATAGACTAAAGTGGAGGGTGAAGAAGAGAAACCTCAGGCAGACTTGCAGGGTAGGAGTATCAGTGTGGCAGAACATGCCCATGGCTTGTGCTTGCCCCATGATCACAGCCTGATCCTGAACAGGGCAGAACCCTCAAAGCTTCAAACTTAATACCTGCTGACAGGTAGTAAGCTCAGGAACAGGACCCGTGTTGCACCCTGAGCTGCAGGAGCAAGCAGGTTTTGCCCTGTGGTGCAGAGTTAAAAGCACACTGAGCTATAAAGCAGGTAGAACAGCTGCTGAGCCCCTGAGCCACAGGCTTTGATATTTGCCACCTTTCCCATCATTAGCCACAGGGAATCATTTGTCCAATGTTGTTTATGCTGACGCTGCTGTTCCGCTTTGTCTCCGCAGCACACGTTTTGTAGGAGATGTGCCTTAACATCTGGTGAGTACAGAACTGTTCATTGTGTGATGCAGCCAAAACGCTGTTGTTTTCTGGTTTGTTTGCTTTCACTTAGAAAGAAACCTGCAGAAAGATGTCTGAAGGGCTTGAAACAAGCTGCCAGTCAGAGGCTGCCGCTGCAGTAGCGAGGGGCTGCGCAGCTCCGAGCTCTGATGGTACATGCTATTAACATGGCACTAGAGGGCTGGGCCCAGCTCTTGGGCACAGGATGTTCTCAAATCCTGGAATATGCAATGGATAATCCCAGGATAATGCATATCTCGCCCAGGGTTGACCCACTGACTGCAGACAGAAAGCTGCCTGAGGAACAGGGGGGCTGTGTTTGACAGGGACCCATCAAAGCCCTCCTCCCCTATCCCATCAGTGCCAGCTCTCTGGCTGTTGTCTGAGCCCCTGCACAGCCACACTTAGAGCTGCTTTAGCTCACCCAGCTCTTCCAGAAACCTCATGGAGCCCAATGTCTGGCTGCTGGCCTGGCCTAACCACCTCCTGCTTGCTTTGGACTCTGCAGCTCTTCCTGCCTTAAAGTGTTCATCTTCCACATGGGAGGGGTCCCTCTGCTTTCCATGCTAATCCCTTGTCACCATGTCCTGCTATCCCAAACAACACATTTATAGCAGAAAGCTTTGCAGTTGCAATCCTGCGTTGCTCAGTTTTACTCCTGCCCTCAAAGCTCATGGCTTTGCTTTGCTGCAGCATCCCCGGCCTGCAGTGCTGTGCTGAGCTGGGTTACGTGTGGGGCATCTCTTGGTCTGTGGTCACTGTGAACACTCACGCTTTAGCAAGCACAAGGTGGTGTGAATTAGCATCACCTTTCATTGGCAGTTAGCTCGAATTATCCTGGATTAACATAAATAACTTCACCAAGCCCCAAGCCAAACCCGAGGTAGTAGCTTGCAAACCTTGTGTGAATATTCATGGCTCGTTCCGCTGCACCCACCTGGGAGTTGGCCGTGAGGAGGCAGAGAGCTGTGGGAAATGCTCCTGCAGTGGCTCACTCCTTGCTGAGTGTCTCTTTTGCTCCCCTGCCTGGCAGAGAAGTGCCCTGTGGACAATGCCAAGCTGACCGTGGTGGTGAACAACATCGCGGTGGCCGAGCAGATCGGGGAGCTCTTCATTCACTGCAAGTACGGGTGCCGGCCCGCGGCCAGCAGCAAGCCCGCCGCCTTCGAGGTGGACCCCCGCGGCTGCCCCTTCACAATCAAACTCAGTGCCAGGAAGTAAGTGCTTCTTATCAGGCTGCTCCAGCAGCAGCAACCTGCTGTCCTAGCTAAGCTGCCCTGCGGCTCCTGGGGGTGGTGCGGCTCCTGCCAGCTTGCAGGGCTGTGGGAATGGACAGGGTGACTTGAGGAGACAGTTCTTTCTGCTGTGTCTCACTCTTAGGATGATGGCACATGGCCTCAGGAAAGGTCTCTGCTCCCACTTTAGTGTCTCAGCATCATACAATCAACCAGGTTGGAAAAGACCTTTAAGATCATCAGGTCCAACGTTTACCCCAGGACTGCCAAGTCCACCACTAACCCGTGTCATCAGGACAAGGGATACACTGTGAAAGCAGCCACCTCACATCTAGGTTGAAACACTGTGCTTATGGTCAAGCAGAGACCTTGGGATTCTTTCTGTGTGATGAGTTATTGTAGTTATATCCTAGGAATCTGAAATCTATCTCCCTCCCCATCCCAAATGCATTCACTGTCTTCCCTATCCCCTGCCCATTGCCTGTTGATAGCTGCCTGAGGGCTCAGCCCATTAGCTGCAGAAGTACATGTTTCCTGTGTAAATGTGGCCTGTTATTACTTTCAGCTTACTGTCCAAATAAGAATTTAAAGCTATAATTGCAGTCTTGGAGCAGAGGCTTTCAGTCACCTGACAGTCTCACAGGGCTGTTTGCTCCTTTCCTGACAATCTGTGTTGTTTCCATTAAGTTTTGCTTATTGCTGGTTTTCCCTCCTTTGGCTTCTCTCCATGGGCAGAGATCATGAAAGCAGTTGTGACTACAGGCCCGTTCGCTGCCCCAATAACCCCAGCTGCCCCCCGCTCCTCAAAATGAACCTGGAGGCACATCTGAAAGAGTGTGAGCACATCAAGTGTCCCCACTCCAAGTACGGGTAAGGAGCTGTTGCCTTTTAGTGGCAAAAATTCTTCGAGCTCATTTCTGAGCTGTTTTTTGGCTACCACAGCCTTGGGGGGTAGCCCCATGGGCTCTGAGCAGCTCTACCCAGTGCTGTGCACTAGCCTGAGACTGAGATCAGGCTTGCAGGGCTTGCAGAAGGCAGCCCCAAGGCTCTTGTTGAGAACAGGCAGGTCACTGCCCAGCTGTAAGCCCTGCTGGAGGAGGAGATTGAGGTGAGGAGGAGGAGGGTGGTGAGGTGCATAGGGAGAAGAACCAGCTGGAGGAGAGTCAGAGCAGTGGATGTGGCCAGGGCCATGCAGGGAAGAGGATGAGTATATGAGTAATTCAAGCACCGTGGCAGTGTCTTTATGTCAGTCCTTCTCCCAGGGCAAGGGAAGTGCTGATCAGGGTTGATTCTCACCCAAGCAGGAGTGCAGCCCAGGCTGGGGGCTCCTTGCAGTTAAAGTTACTCTTGCAGGAAGAGATGTCTTGGCAGAAGCAAGACATCTTGGCACTGACAAGTCCTGACAGTGCAGCCCTGACTTCTTGTCACGCTGCAGGTCCAAGGCAGCATCTGCTGAAGTCGGCTGCTGTTTTATCCATTGGTTTTGATGGCTCTTAGATTGGGCTCCTGGTGAGCACACAAACCAACAGCACATTCTGTCTCTTGCCAAGATCTGCTTTTCCTTGCAGACAGTTCAGTTTGAGGCCAATGTCCTGGTGGCTATTATGGAAGCTGCCTGGCCTCTGTGCTGCCCTGCAGTTGCCTGCACCCAGCAGGATGGTGAACTGCAGTTCCTCTGCTCCTGCTAGGAGGAGCGGAGAAGCTGGAGGCCCACCACAGGCTTCAGACCTTCCTCTGAGGAACCAGCTGAGCAAGATGTGCAGTGTGAGCCCTGCTCCAGCCAGTGTCTGCCTTCCCCTTTAGGTGTACGTTCATAGGAAATCAAGACACTTATGAGACCCACTTGGAGACGTGCAAGTTTGAGGGTCTGAAGGAGTTCCTGCAGCAGACAGACGACCGCTTCCATGAGATGCAGGTGGCAATGGCCCAGAAGGACCAGGAAATCGCCTTCCTGCGCTCCATGCTGGGGAAGCTCTCGGAGAAGATCGACCAGCTGGAGAAGAACCTGGAGCTCAAGTTTGGTGAGTCCGCACCAGATGAGCTCTGTGGTCAGAGCTGTAGGGACAGGGCAGCTCTTTGTTGGGATGGTGCATTACAGGATTCATTCCCTGTTTAAAACCGGTGCTGAGCAGCTTTCAGGAGGCTCAGCTATTCCTTGCAGAGGAGCAAATAGGGGTTCCATTGACTTCTCTGCTGCCAGAACATCATAGGACCTCTTCATCTCTTGTAGATGTGCTGGACGAGAACCAGAGCAAGCTGAGCGAGGACCTGATGGAATTCCGCAGGGATGCCTCCATGCTGAACGTGAGGAGGGGCCGGGCCCTGGGGTGCAGTAGGGATCACATGCAGTTACCTGGCTCTGCTGCTGGTTAGGCCTTTCCTGCAGTGGGGAGCCCTTGTGGTTCCCTCCTGGCTCTGCTTTGCTTTTGCAGCTGGGCTCTGGGCAAAGGGTTCCTCCAGGCTGAGTTAAAGGCAGCTCATTCTGGTCACTGCATCTGGGCTGCCATTTAAACTGGTTCTGCTGCCATTTAGACTGGTTCTGCTGCCTTTTCTCAGCCTATTGCTGCTCTGGAAGTGTGTTAACAGAGGAAAGACCCCTGCAGCCAGGAGACACCCCTCTGCTCCAAAGCCTGGTACCTTTTATACTAGCCAGGGACAGTATCCCCTTCTCCCTGCCTGCAGAGATAGCAGGAAGATAAGCAGGTCCCTGCTAACAAGCTGGGAGTGAGAGCTGTCTCATCATTTCAGACATCATTCAAGCACTGCTGTTGGATGGACATTCCTCCCTAGTTCAGGCAGGCTGCATCCCACTGGATGTACTCATTAGGAGCAGCTCGCCTTGCTTTAACTAAGCAAACTAATGAAGAGGAGCCCCATGGAAGCAGTAGGGCTCCTCTTTGTAGTCTCCTCCGTGGACTGTGGAGGAGACTACACGTAGAGGAGACTACAAAGAGACCTTCCAACTCTTCTCCAGCAAGATGGGCTTCCAGAGCCCAGCTGAGCAAGCAGTCCTCATAACCAGATTGGTTATTTTTAGCAGGTTGGTGAATGGCAGAGCAAGGACAGTGTATTCTGAAAGGTATTTCTGTGCCTGCCTGAATACTGAAGAGTTCAATGCAGGTCTGAGATGCTGTCAGAGCCCTGTGGCCTCTGGAGGGAGGTGACAGAGAGATGTACACATGGAGTCCTAGAGCAGAGACCTCCGATCAGAGACCTGTCCAAAGGCAGGAGTGGTTTTAGAGTGGAGGGGACAGTCCTAAGGCCATGCCCAGAAGGCCAGGCTGGTTGTGATGTGAAGCTCATGCAGCTTGTTCTGTTTTTCAGGATGAGCTGTCCCACATTAATGCTCGGCTCAACATGGGCATCCTTGGCTGTGAGTATCAGGTTTTCCTCCTCTCAGGCTGGGTTTGGGGTGGTTGCCTGATGGCTTCCTTTTAGGCCGGGTCACAGATATGCAGAGTTGTCTCTGGGTGCAGCAGTAATTTGTTCCCAGGGTCACTGCAGGAGGAAAACCTGGTGAGGGAGTTTGCCAGAAGCAGTGGCCAAGGGAGCTCCCAGTGCTGCAGCGTTCTCAGCTGCTGGGGGAGATGTCAAGTGCACTCTGCATCTCTGGGCTCCCTAAGTCCAGCCCAGGAGCTGGGGACATGAGTGCTGGGGCTCAAAGCAATGATACATTGATGAGCTGTAAGGGTGGGACATGAGTCAGGTTGGGAGGGTCTCATGGTTCCTTCTGGCCTGCAACAAGGTGAAGTGCAAGGAGGACCTGCTGGGCCAGCACAGGGAGCTCTGTCCCCTCCAAACACACCGTGACCTGGCACTGTTCTCCCACCTCTGAGCTGCCTTCTTGTTTCTGCAGCCTATGATCCTCAGCAGATCTTCAAGTGCAAGGGGACCTTTGTGGGCCACCAGGGCCCTGTCTGGTGTTTGTGCGTTTACTCCATAGGAGACTTGCTCTTCAGTGGCTCTTCAGACAAAACCATTAAGGTAAGAGCTCACCTCGTCTGTGTATCTGCTGCATTGGAAACATGCTTCAGGTGGGACAGAAGCTGCAGTTTGGGGGTGAAGGTGTCACTTCCCAGAGTTTCTCGCAGAGAATCTCAAACGGTTCTTTGCAGTTTAGTTGGACAGGATTCTCTGCAGGGCAACATTATGTGATTAGTCTCCAACTGTGGAGAGACAAATGGTGGGTTCTGCAAAGCCCTGATTAGAATCTCATCCCCGCTGCTGCTGGTTTGCTTTATATGGTGTTTAAAGCATTCAAGCTTATTTCAGCTTCTGATTTTATTTTCCCTTGTTCTAAAAAGCCATCAGAGGAAACAACAAATTCTCTGCTCAGATATGTCCCTTTTCCATTTTATGGCATGTTTGTTTTCCTTTGTCCTGTTTTCAGTAACTCAAACTGACAGCACTGCTCTGATGCGAGCTAAACAACAGCTCCCACTGTCACTGTGGTGGCTGCTGGCTGGGCTGGGGAGCCACACGGGCTGCCCTGCCAGGAGCAGAGCTTGCGTTTGGTTTCTTTGAGCTACAGCAAGAGCCACGTGGAAGAAAAGAGACATTGCTGGACTTAATCAATAGAAATCAGCTCTCTCCCCTGTCCTGGCTGCTCTGGGCACCACATCCCCATGTTTCCTCTCTTTTAGAGTGGTGTGAGCTCAGTGGGGAAACCTTTGCAGAGGCAGTGCTGTGCCATTGGAGCCCTAAGACAGGGTGTGAGTTGCTAAAGCAGGAGCCCAAGAGCTGCTTCTCTGGTTCAATGTGTTGTGTTGGGCTGGGAAAGGCAGAGCTGGAGGGGGCTGCTGTTTGCTGCTGTCCAGTGTGTCACTGCCTTCAACCTGACCCTTTGCAGGACGTTTCCTTCCCTAGCCAGGCTTATCTGTGCCTGGGAGCCTGGCAGGCAGGTGCCCAGTGACAGCCTGTTTCCTCCTTTCGGTGCCTTTGTGGCTTTGCTGACATCCTGCCCTGGCCCCAGCCTCTCTGTCTGCTGACGTGTGACCCTCTGCTCGCTTGTGTTTCCTGTTAGGTGTGGGATACCTGTACCACATACAAGTGCCAAAAGACCCTGGAGGGTCATGATGGAATTGTACTGGCTCTCTGCATCCAGGGGTGAGTGGAGAGGGACGCCTGCCCCTGCAGGAGAGAGGGGGGAGAGCACTGGGGCTCCTAAGCATGGCCTGACAGTTCCGATCCTCTGTCCTGCACATCCTTGCTCTTTAAAAATTGGCAAAGTGGGAATGTCTTTGGCCTCCCTTTCTGTCCTGGCTCCTTCCCTAGTCACCAGTGGGGTGTCTGGCTTCCTCCTTGAAGGGCTAATCCAGCCTGGCCTTCCCATGAGACCTGGGCCCAGCTCCTGGGGTTGGTGTGTTGGATCCTGGCCCAGTGAGGCTGTGGGGCTGCAGCTCCTGGCGCAGCACAGTGCCTGGGAACACACTGCTGTCCCTCACTGACCTCCCTGTGTTCTCTGGTGCCGTTACAGGAACAAGCTGTACAGTGGCTCTGCTGACTGCACCATCATTGTGAGTACCCAGGACCCCTGCTCCGCTTTGGGATGTGAGATCCACAGCCCAGCCCCAGGCTGCTGCAGGGCAGGGACCTGCAGCCTTTTTTCTCTAAGGCTCTTCAGCTGCCCGTGGTGTAACACTGAATACCCTGTGTGTGCTTTACACACTGCCTTCAGCCAGCTTACTCCTGGGATGGATTTGGGTGCTTCCTGCAGTATTTCCCACTCCCTGCTGCTGTATGAGGAGCAGGAGGCTGGTGCTGAGCTGGGGCTGGGTGGTCAGACCTCAGCAGGCTCACACAAGAGCCCTGTCCTGCCTGTGTTTTTCCCTGTGTGTGATTCCCTGCCTCCAGAGGCAAAGAGGAAGGACTCCAGCACAAGGGGCCTGCCCCTCATGGTCATTCTTCTTCTCCTTTGCAGGTCTGGGATATTCAGAACCTGCAGAAGGTGAACACGATTCGAGCACACGACAATCCTGTTTGCACTTTGGTCTCCTCACACAACATGCTGTTCAGTGGCTCTCTCAAAGCCATCAAGGTAAAGCTCCAGGGTGGCCTGGTTGGGGACCAGTGGGACATTGGCAGGCACCAGTGTCCAAATAGGAAGAAAGTGGCACTTTGGTCTGTAGGTGACCTTGTTATTAGGCTGAGCCACACGGAGCAGCACAGCTCCAAGCCAGCACTGCGGAGGTTTAGCTCTTGCTCTGCTGAGGTCAAAGATGTTCTGGGACTTTGCTGAAAACCACTTTTTTCCTTCAAACTCTATGAACCTGAGGCTGCAGGGGAATATCTTGGCAGTTCCTGAGTGTGTTTGTCCTTGGGCCCCCAACAGACCTTTCTCAGACCATTGGGAATTGTGCCTGCAGTCCAGAATTGGCTGGGGATTCAGGCTCTGTGTTTTGAAACCCCCTCCAGAGGATCATGAATCTGCATTCTTTACCTAAAGCGTGCAGAAATCAGGGAACAGCTTTGCAAGTTGCCCTTTAAAGCCTTGGCTGGATTCCCTTGGTTCTGCTTCCAGCTCCTGGTGTGAGGCTTATGGGACCGTCCGTCTGTAGGAAGGCACATGCTCTTTTCTTCATCTGCGGCCTGGGGTGGCTCAGCTCCTCAGGCTGGAGGAGCAACGAGGCAGCCCTGAGCAGAAGGAGAACTTGGGGCCTTTTCTTTTGTCATCCTCAGCCACTTTCTGCCAGAGGAGCTGAGCAGCTCTGCTTGGAATGGGAGGTGGCATCCCTTGGTCCCTGTGTGCTGGGGGTTTCAACCACAGTTTCCCAGGAGCTCTGGGGATGGAGCTTTGGACAGGCTGGGAGCGGGATTCCAGAGCAGTTCTTTACTGTAGGTTTGGTTTAGGGTTCTCTGCTAGGGAAGGGGCTCTGCCAGTGATGATGCAGGCCCCAAGCTGGCTCTCCCAGGCCATTAGGAACATGCTTGTTCAGCATAGTTATTGTGTGGGTTATCTTCAAGGCAGTGAGTTCAGGTGATTCCCAGCGGGCAGGAGAACCAGCACAAGGTTCCCCACAGCGAGCTTAGGGCCTTGTGCTGGCTGGGCAGGGGTGGGCAGTGCTGGAGGCTGCCCCAGTCCTACTGAGAGTCTCCTCCATGTCCGTGTGTCTGTCTGTGCTTCCTGCAGGTCTGGGATATTGTAGGTACTGAGCTCAAGCTGAAGAAGGAGCTGACAGGCCTCAACCACTGGGTGCGAGCGCTGGTGGCTTCTCAGAACTATCTCTACAGTGGATCCTACCAAACGATCAAGGTGGGACCCTGAGGCTGGTGACAACTGTGGATCAGGTTTTAGTGCCATCCAGGGCTGGGCTGTGTGTGCCCATGAATGTGCACAGGCTCACACAAAGGGTGTGCAGTCTCCACAACGTCTTTAGCCCTGATGTTCGAAGCTGGGCAGTTAAATAAGATAATGGGACATTCCTCATCAGTACTGAACATTCCCAGCTGGATAGGTCTGTGATCTGGGCACACGTGGAGCCAGGCTGACTCAGTGCTGCAGAGTAGCTTCAAGGGAGCTCCCTCCTGGAAAAGGGTCCCTGCGTGGGTCTAATCCTGCCTCTGCTCCGACATCTCTTTCAGATCTGGGACATCCGCAACCTGGAGTGTGTCCACGTGCTGCAGACATCAGGAGGCAGCGTCTACTCCATCGCTGTGACAAACCACCACATCGTGTGTGGCACCTACGAGAACCTCATCCACGTAAGGGCCGCGGGGTTGGAGGCTTTGCTTGGGGCTTGAGGCTGGGCAAGGAGATGGGTGCCTGGCTCTGCCTGTCCCCTAGAGGTGTGCGTGGAGGTGGTGCATGGGAGGAGAAGCTGGTGGCCTGCAGCCCACTGCAGCCTCCAAGCCCTGCCCTCCTCCTGCAGGTCTGGGATATAGAAACAAAGGAGCAGGTCCGCACGCTGACCGGGCACGTGGGGACGGTCTATGCCCTCGCTGTCATCTCCACACCAGATCAAACCAAAGTCTTCAGTGCATCGTACGACCGGTCTCTCAGGGTACGTGTCCAGGGCTGTGCAGCTGCATCTGCGCTTGGTCAGACAGAGGCAGCCTCGAGGAAAAGGGAGGTTTGGGGATCCTCATCCCTTCATCCTCATCCCTGCATTCATCATGTCACTGGTGTCACACAGCATCTCCCATCCCTCCCGGTGCTCAGGGTTGTGCCAGAGCCCCGTGCCACTTGCTTGGCTCATGCCTCCTGTGTCCCCATAGGTGTGGAGCATGGACAACATGATCTGTACCCAGACACTGCTGCGACACCAGGGTAGTGTCACTGCCCTCGCAGTCTCCAGGGGCCGCCTCTTCTCTGGCGCCGTGGACAGCACTGTAAAGGTTGGTTCCCTCAGGCTTCTCCTTGATGGTTTGGTCTCTTCCAGTGCTAGAACTTAGGGCCTTACGTGAGTTAGGAGCCATCTTCAAACAAATAAGGGCATGGTTCTTGGTTGGTTTAACTCCTGGCAGAGGGTGGTGTTGAGCTGGAAGCCCAAAGGGAAGCTCCACAAGAGGATGAAGAGAAGCCCACGGAGCTGCTTGGAGCAGTCACTACCATGGTTCTTGTCTCTCCACCGCAGGTCTGGACGTGCTAGCGCGAACACCACCCTAGTCCTGCACACTGAAAGACCAAAAACTCCTCCCCTCCGTCGGCCTGCTGGGTGACACCACCACTCCAGAGTAACTGCTGCAGCTCCTCTCCACACCGACCACTGCCCGCTGCTGCCCACCGGCCGGTTCCCACCCCAAGGACCCCGCTGGCAGCTCTCAGGATGGGTCCAGGCCATGGATGCTCCAGATGTTCCCCAAGACCCGCTGTTGTGGTGCCAGCACCTCCATCACCACAGGCTGCCCTCCTCTGCCTGCATCCCCCCGGCCAGGGAGCAGCCTGTGGGGCCAGGGCCAGGCCTCCAGCCCATGGGGCACTGGTGTGGCTGCAGCACAGCCCTGGGCACCCATGGGACTGAATGGTTCAGTTGGCACAGGCAGGAGCCAGCCTGGCCAGGGCAGTGGCACTGGGAGGCTGTGCCCTTGTCAGTGGTGGAACTGAGCATTAGGCCTTGCGCTGGGTTGGGACCCTGACCCCTTTTCTGTCTCTAATATTTAATTTTACTGCCACAATGTCAGGCTGATCCATGTGGGAAGAGGTGTTTCCTTGAGTAGCCAGGTACGATTTTTATGCCACAGCTAGTTCTCAAATCAAATAACACAAGCCCATCATTCACCACCATGTAATAATGGTCTCCACATTAAAGAGAAAATTACTCCGTTGCATTTTTACTCACATTTTCTACTGTTTTTAAGATTGTAATATAGATTTGATTATTTCTTCATTGACAATAAAAGTGGAAAGAGTTGTTCTTGGCCAGCGTGAGTTATTGCAGGCTCGAGGTGGGGATCAGCAGCCAGCACCAGGGCTGGGGCACCTCCTGCATCCATCCTGTGCCCAGTGCTGCCGAGAGCTGCACTGGCCACCCTGGAGGGGTGCAGGGACATGGGGAAGAGAGTTCATAGAATCCCAGCCTGGTTTGAGTTGGAAGGGGCCTTAAAGTTCATCCAGTTCCAACCCCTGCCACGGGCAGGGACACCTTCCACTAGAGCAGGTTGCTCCAAGCCCCTGTGTCCAACCTGGCCTTGAACACTGCCAGGGATGGGGCAGCCACAGCTTCTCTGGGCACCCTGTGCCAGCGCCTCAGCACCCTCACAGGGAAGAGCTTCTGCCTCAGAGCTCATCTCAATCTCCCCTCTGGCAGGTTAAAGCCATTCCCCTTGGCCTGTCCCTACAGGCCCTTGCCCAAAGCTCCTCTCCAGGTTTCCTGGAGCCCCTTTAGGCACTGGAGCTGCTCTAAGGTCTCCCCTTCAGGAGCCTTCTCTTCTCCAGGCTGAACAAGGAGCTGCTCAATCCATTCTCCCCCAGTCTGTGCTGGGGATTGCCCCATGGCTGTCACTGTCCCGGCTGTCACCCACTCAAGGGTGGCCTCACCGTGTAACACCCACCAAGACACAGCTCCCACAGGATCCATCGCACCCATCGCTGCTGTTTTGGACACAAACAGTGCTGGCAGCCCGCAGGGGTTTTATTTCGTTTTATTTTTCTTTAAATATTTGTTGCCAGACTTGGTATAGGAGCAAACTTCTTCACAGCACCACGAGCCACCTACTATTCAGAATAGGAAGAATAAGACGAGTAGAGGTGAAATCTAAGCACAGGAGAGCGGGGAGAAGCACCAAGATGCATAGCTCGACAGATGGGATACGATACAGAGTCCATAACTTAATCATAAAAAATATATATATGTATATATCCATCATGTAGAACTTTATGGGGGTTTCTGGTTTAGATACATCATTTTTTTTTTCTTTTTCAACAGATATTTTCAGGCGGGTGATTTTTTTTATTATTATTATTATTATTTTTTTGCTATTTTTAACGTCTTTTTTTGTTGGTTTTTTTTTTCTTTTCCTCTTTTGTAAAGAAATGTCAAAGTTGTGCCAAACACATCTGGATCAGCGACCACAACGGGAGGGAGGGGAGAGGGGCATAGAGAGGGAGAGGAGGAGGAGGAAGGCAGAGGGATGGAGACCACTGTGTAGCCTCTGGTAAAGAAAGGACCAGCAACACTTTGGACCCCACAAGCAGAAAGATGCATTCATCAGGACTCAAGCGACTGAACCAGACTCCAACTCCAGTTTATACAGGAATATACACCGGGATGAACACCCGCGAGCACACACACGCACTCACACACGCACAGACCCCACGCACACCCCAACAGATGCCATAAAGAACGAATAGAAAGAAACCCAACCCAAGCCTGAAGACGCTCCAAAAGAAATGAACCACCTCCAGGAGAAGGAGTAACAAAAACCTCCAGAAAACAAGGCACATCCTTTGAGTTCGGAACGGTGGAGAAAACAGAAAGACGCCAACACTGAATCCCAACGGAACGAAACCGCTTGCACGAACCTTCCACCCAGAGAACAGGTAAATATTGTGCTACTCGGAGAATGAGTTTGCCACAAGACACACAGCTTAGTATAATCTAATAGTGTTTTGTTTTTTTCTTCTTCTTCTTCTCAAGCTAAAATCCAGTTTTCTCTTGATTTCTTTTAAACTGCTTTATATATAATTGCTAATACTTTTAAATCTTTTAAATATATATTTGTTAAAGTTTATTCTTTTTATTATCTGGGGGGGGGGGCGAAGGGGGAGGGAAATCTGCTTTATATCTTTCTTTCCTTCCCCTCCAATAAATTAATACTTCTTTATAGCTTATCACTGTCCTATCCCCCCCCTTGCGAGGAGGGGCTGGGCAGGGGCACGTCCCGCTGCCCCCCAGCATCCCTCCATGGGGCAGCCCCGGCCCCTGTGCCGCCCCCAACCGCGGCGGAGGGGAAGAAAGAGCATTGACAAAGGAAGAGTTAAAAGAAATGAGGAGAAAAGAAACCCAAGTGCATTTGCCCACCCGGACCCGCCACCAGCGCAGTCACCTGCGGGGCCATCGGCCGGTGGCACATGGCGCCGGGGCCGCCGCGCCGGGCAGGGCTTGTGCTACATTCGCGGTGAGCCGCGGCACCGGGGCTGGCAGGACACGGGTGGGATGGTGGCGGCCATCAGGTCGAGGACCCCCCCCTCTCGGCGCTGTGTCCATCCGGGATGTGTTGCTTTGCTGCTTCTGGTGTTGGGTTGTTTTTTGCTGCTGCAAAAGCTCTGCCGGAGCCGCGCCGAGTCCGTGAGCACAATCCTGAGGTATCTTCTTCTTTGTGCAAACCCCGAGGGACGGGATGTCCGGGAGGGGACGGCTGTACAAAGGGGACGGGAGGAGGGCGGCAGGGCCGGGGTGGGGGGGGGTCGTGGATCGTTGTGCCCTTGTGCCCACATAAGCCCTGAGGTTCGGGGGGCCCTGGCGCCCCTCACTCCAGCATGGCATCCAGCTGGTCCGCCAGGTCGTCAAACATGCTGCCGATGTCGTCCAGGATGCTCACGGTGCTCTTCGACTCCACGGCAGAGCTGGGCAAGAGGTGGGGACGGGTCAGTGACATGTATGGGATGGTGGCAATGTACACCCCCCCTCTGCCCCATTCCATGGCTCTCCTGCTCTCTCTGCTCTGCGGTGCTCAGCACCATGTCCCCAGGGTCACCTCCTCAGTGTCACCTCCCCAGCATCACTGCATGGCTGAGTCCAGCCCAGTCCAACCATGCTCTGGTTCAAGGTCCCCTATTGTCACCTCTCTAAGACAGTGCACCAGCATGCCCAGGTCTCCCTGCCCATGCTGCTCTCATGTCCTCAGTGTCACCTCCCCATGGTTACTGCACGGCTGGGTCCAACCCAGTCCCAATATGCTCCAGTTCAAGGTTCCCCATTGTCACCTCTCTAAGACAGTGCACCCAATGCCCAGGAATCCTTGCCCATGCTGCTCTGGAACTGGTGTCCTCCCCAGTGTCACCTCCTCAACATGGCTCCAACCAGGAGCTCATGATGCCCTCAAAGAGCATCCTTCCAACATCACCCCCAGCACAATCCCACTCCCACCATGGTGGCACAGCCCAAACCCCTGTGACCTCCTGTCCCACACCATCACCATGCCCAGCGCAGCCCTACACCCTCCCCATTGACACCGGTCACTCCAAGCCCTTACTCTGCCGCTTGACTGTCCTCCTGCTTGATCTTCTCCTCCACAGCCTGCAGCGCGGCGGCCAGGGACGCGCTCGTCTCCTCCAGCTTCTGCTGCGCCAGCTCGGAGCCGGCGCTGTCCACGGAGGGGCTGGCGATGGCGGAGCGCGGCGGCTTCACCGGCACGGGCTGCGCGCCGGGTGAGAGCGGCTTGGCAGGGCTGGAGCACAGCGAGGGCGGCGTGCTGGACGGCTTGGCCGGGCTGGCCCCCAGCTGCCGCGCCGGGGACGGGGCTGGCGTCGAGCTGGCGCTCACCGACTGGATGGCGGCGTGGGGCTTGGGGGGCTTCGGCGCCGTGGGGGGCGGCGTGGGCTTGGGGGACACCGGTGGTGGTGTGCCATGGACCCGCTTCACCTCTGCGGAGAGAAGGGGCACAAGGGTGGTGGGATGCTCAATGTCACCCAAGGGTGCTCTGGTTGCAAGGGGGTGGTTGGCACCTACCTGGGCTGCCGGGGCTCGGGATGGGCACCTTTTTGGGCATGGGTGCGGGTGGCCCAGGCACCTTCTGCGGCAGTTGTGCCAGCACGGGCTTGGGGGACACGGGCGGCTTGAAGGGCTTCTTGTGCTCGGCGGGTGGCGCGGCGTAGTCGGGGCCATCGGGGCGGGCGGCGGGCGGCGGGGTGGCGGGAGGCTCAGCACCGCTCAGCTCCGAGGCCGGCCGCCGCTTCACGGTGCCGGTGCCGTTCTGGTAGACGGCGAGCGAGGCCGGTTCCAGCGCCGGCTCCTTGTCCTTGGCTTTGGGCCGGCGCTTGACGGTGTCGGACTCGGTGAGCACGAAGCGGACGCCGTCCTGCTGGCTCTGCCTGGCCCGGATCCGCCGCTTGAGTGTGGCGCTGGCCTCCACCTTGGCCAGGTCCCCGTGGCGGTGCGCTGGGGACAGCCCCTCGCCCGCCTCGCCCCGCGCTGGCCCCAGTGGCCGCGGCCGCTGCTTGATGGTGAGGGTGCCCTCCTCGGCGAAGGGGATGCCATCGGGGGAGCCGCCGCGCTCCACCCGCAGCCGCTCACCGGCGCCGTCGGTGCCTGTCTCTGACCGCACGCTGTCGGCGCGCTCGCGGCGGGCGGCTGCCACCAGCCCGGTGACGGGGCCGCTGATGGTCCGGCGCCTGTTCACCACCTCCCCGTCCAGCCCAATGGCCTCCTTGTGCTTGACGGTGGCCAGGACGGTGGCCACACGCGCACGGTCAGGGCTGCCGGGGGGGGGGCCCCGGCTGCAGGTAGTAGCCATCGGGCACCTTGGCCGGCACTGGTGCCCCATGTGGCTTCTGCAGCGCCAGCGCCCTTGCGCCGCCGCCGATGGAGGACATCTCCAGCATGGCCGCGATGCTGCGCACACTGCCGGCGCTGCCCGTGTCCACGCTGCCGCCCAGGTCGCTGGCCCGACGCTGCTCCCGGCGGCTCTCGCCCTCGGTGGCGGCGGGGGGCCTGGTGGCCGCCTCTCCTTCACCATCCTTGGGGAAGTCCTCGGCCATGCCGGCGCTGGAGATGGCAGAGCTGGAGCGCTTTGGCGGTGGTGGCGGCGGCCCCTTCTTCTTGGGGCGGACAGCGAAGGACTGGCTGCGGTTGACGTTCTTGTCACCGCCGGCGGGTGCCCGCACCGAGTGGCTGCGCCCCACGCGCCGCTGCACTGTGGCGTAGGGCCCCGCGTCCGGCACCAGCAGCTCGTCCCGCTCCTGCTCGCTGTCGGAGGCCGCGTAGCGGTTCAGGCTGTGCGCCCGCTTCTTTGGCCTGCCCGGCTCCTCCTCACCCTCGCCCGCCGGCGGCAGGCACAGCACCGGCACCGACACGGGCAGCACGGGCACGGCCGCGGGGCTGCCCTCGCCCTCAGCGGGCTGCGGCAGGACATAGGCGAAGCCGCGGTGGGTGGGTGACTGCGGCAGCGAGCGCGGCGACGCGGGGCGCTCGCCCGGTGGCAGCAACTGCGGGGTCGGCTTCACCTTGGCGGTGGCGTGGGGCACCGGCGGGCCCTGCGGTGACGGTGGCCGTGGCTTGCCAGGGGTCTGCGGCGGTGTCAGCTGCCCACTGGCAGCCGGGAAGGGCTGCCGGGGCTTGCCGGGCACGGGCGGCACGCTGGCGCGCTTCACCGGGTGCCCGTGCCGCGGTGGCCGCCCCTCCTTGTGCGGCGCGGACTGGCCCTCGCCAGCACCATCAGCCAGGTACTCCTGGCTCTTGGAGATGGCCGCGGCGGGGGCACCACGGGGGCCGTCCCCCAGCAGCTCCTGCGAGCTGCTCATCACCCTGGCGCGGCCGCCCAGCCCCGGCGGGGAGCGGTAACCGGGTCCCGCGGGGTTCGCCGCCTTCTCCGGGGGCTCCTCGGGGCCCTCGCCCGTCATGGCCACCTGCAGCTCGCTGCTGAGCTCGCTGTCCTGGAACGTGGTCATCTTGGGTGACTGGCACTCGGGTGGCTCCGGTGGGGGGGACTCGATGGCCAGCACCTCCGGGCACGCTGCGGCTGCCGCCTTCCTCTTCAGTGTGCCCGGCTCGTACTTGCCCAGCTCGGCGCGCTGCAGCTCCGCCAGCTTCTTCACCGCCAGCATCAGCTTCTTCTGGTGGCCTGGGGATGGAACAGGGGGCATCAGTGTCACCGCCGGGGATGGAGCCACTGCAGTGAGCGCTGCAGCACGGGACCTTACCCAGCTTGGTGATGCCGATCTCCTGCAGGTCCTCCCAAGTGATGTCGGTGATGAAGTCGATGTTCTCGTAGCCGTTCTCCACCAGCACTTTGTAGTACTGGGACAGGCCGATCATGGAGAGCCACAGCGCCAGGTTGGCCTGGGGGGGTACATGGAACATGGCTCAGTGCTGGATGGCAGCACGGCACCCATGTCATGCGTGTGATCCCATCTTGCTGGACCTTAAAGCTCTTCCATTTCCAACCCCTGCCACGGGCAGGGACACCTTCCACTAGAGCAGGTTGCTCCAAGCCCTTGTGTCCAACCTGGCCTTGAACACTGCCAGGGATGGGGCAGCCACAGCTTCTCTGGGCACCCTGTGCCAGCGCCTCAGCACCCTCACAGGGAAGAACTTCCTTATGTCTAACCTAAATCTCCCCTGTTTAAGTTTGATCTGGCAGTGCCCACTCTTATCCTCCTTTGCCACCCCCTGCCAGAAGGGAACAGGGTGCAGGGGACTAGTTGCCACCCTGGATGTGGCTTCCCCATCCCCGTCCCCACGCAGCCCTTACCGGCTTGTACTCCGGCAGCCACTCGGGGATGTTGAGGTTGTTGATCTCAGATGCGATCTTCTTCCTGTGCCCCGGCTTGGTGACACCAATGGCCGTGAGGTCCTGGGGCAGAGAGAGGGGTCAGTGCCACCCCACACCATTGCGGCACCCTCCCCACGGCCCTGCCAGCCCATGGGCTCACCTCGGGCGTCATGCGGCTGATGGTGGTGATGTCGTAGCCAGCGTTGATGAAGTTGGGTGCGTAGAGCTGCAGCTGGAACTTGCAGAGCCACTGGTACACGGCCTCTGAGCTCTGGGGCAGCGAGAGGGACAGCAGGGCTCGGGGCAGCCCCAGGGATGGGGACCTGCCACCCCTGCCCTAGGCTATCCCTGCACCCATCCATGTACCAGCAGGGTCTGTGCCGTGGGGTCACTCACACCACTGGTTCATGGCATGGCAAAGCCACCAGAGCCACGCCAGCCCTGGTGGTGGCACCACAGGGCTGCTACCTGTGGCTATGGGTGCTGTACCTGTATCCCCTTCCCATGGGTCTCCCCACACCACCCCAGTGCTCCCCACTCACCTTCCCCTCCGACGGAGGCTCCATTTTCTTCAGCTGGGGCTCGGCGGGGGGCTGGGGGGTGTAGGGGGAGCTGGCCACGCTCTGCGACCTCGAGGCACCTACCAGAGAGGCACTGGTCACTGGGGACGGGGCTGGATACCCCTGGGTGCCACCACCATGGCCCCCAGGGCAGGCATGGGACAGTGACACCCACCCGAGCACAGCAGCCCCGAGCACCCTGGGGTGCCCTGGACGGGGTCTGCTCCCTTTGGATGGGCAGCAGTGCTGCAGGGCACTGTGCCCGGGCACTGCTGTTGGGTTGCAGCCCTGTCATTCCATCCTGGTGAGGCTGGTCATGCTGGCACAGGGCTCTGCAGGGAACCTGGCCACCAGCACCATGCTGTACACGGCTCCCATGGCACTGCTGGGGCTGGCACCCAGCACCAGGTGAACCCCCAGCCCAGCCATGGTGCTGCAGGACCCTCCATCCAATGCAGCCCCGAGCAGAAGGACCCAGCCAGAACCCCCTTTTGAGCAGGTTTTCCTGGCTGCCCACCTCCCGCAGGCTGCCCAAAGCCTCCATCCCTTCACCTCCAGCCATGCCACTGAGAGATGGGGCTCATCCACCCGCTGCCCCCCGAGGGACCTGGCAGCACACATTGCCCTGTCCCCCAGGACCCCCGGGCAGCCCCACAGTGCTCACACACCCTCCAGCTCATGCCTTCGGCAACCCTGAGGGTGATGAGGGCTGCACAGAAATTCCTGCCCCATATTTCTGATGAGGACCAGCAAGAGCAGCCCCTTCCCCTTGCCGGCAACTGCATCCTCCCTGCGTGTGTGCATCCGATGCGTGCATCCGTGTGTGCATCCGATGTGTGCATCCAATGTGTGTGCATCCAATGTGTGTGCATTCAATGTCTGTGCGTGTGTATCCAATGTGTGTGAGTGTATCCAATGTGTGTGTGTGTATGCATCCTCCTTGCATGTGCATCCCTCTGGCAACTGCATCCCACTTGCGTGGGCATCCTCTTTACATGTGCATCTCTCTGCTGTGTGCATCTCCCTCACGTCTGCATCCCACTTGCGTGTGCATCCTCCTCTCCAGTATGTACTTTCCCCTTCCTCCAGCAATGTGTACATCCTCTGTGTGTGTGCATCCCCCTCTATACGTGCATCCCTCTATGTTTGTGCATCCCCCCTCTATATGTGTGCATCCCCGCTCTGTACGTGCATCCCCCTGTGTGCGCGCACCCCCTGCTCTGTGTGTGCATCCCCCCTATGTGTGCGCATCCCCGCTATGCATGTATCCCCCTCCCCTTGTTCACATCCCTCCCTCCCGGGCTTCCATCCCCACTGCATGTGCATCTCTGCAGCCCGAGCATTCCCCCACGCTCATCTCCCACGTGTGCATCCTCCTCGCATGAGCATCTCCCGTCTGTCCCCCCCCAAAGCATGTGCCTCCCCCGTGCCGTGCCCGTGCTCCCCGCTGCCAGGGCAGCCCCCAGCCCGCAGCCCCCCCGGTTGGCGGTGCCGGCTCCGGCTGGGGCTCCGGTGGGGCTGGTGGGGGGCCAGGGGAAGGGAAGGGGCCGGGGAGGAACGCTGCCGTCCCCTGCCCACCGCGCCGCCCCCCCTACCCCCCCACGGGGCCCCCACTAACCGAGGCAGGAGAAGGCCTGGCAGCAGCCGAAAGGCGACAGAGTCATTTTTTACCCACACGTTTTCCTTCTGGCGACGGGTGCCGTGGCAATAAAACAAAAAGACAGATCCCTGGATCCACGGCACGCCGGCGGCAGGGCCAGGGCTGCTCCTGCTCCGGCAGCACGCACCTGCGGGGATGTCCTGCGCCTTGGCCGGCCCATCGCCCACGGCACACTCTTGCGCAGAAGCCTTCTGGGAAAGGACGGTTGCCAGCAGCTGAAAAACACCCCGGGAAAGGGGGGAAGAGCAGGCAGGAGTGAGGCGGGTGCTGCGGGCGCTGCTGCGGGTGCTGCGCCCGGGCGAGGGTGGGCAGGGAGAGGCGCAGCGGATCCAGGCTGCGGCGGGGAGAGCAGCAGCGGCACAGATGGTGCCTCGCAGGCAGCGAGCGACTGCGGCGCCGCGGCACCCCGAATCCAGCCTCCAGTGCCGGCGGCAGGGGGACCCCATTGCAAAGCAGAGCCTACACAGATCTCAGTGCCCAGCACAACACAGGCAGGATGCCCAGGGAGATGGGGTCATGGATGCCTCAGCCCAGGACACCCCAGGGTGCTGCACCAAGCACAATGTGCCAGCGGCAGCAGCATCAGGATGCAGTGGGCAGAGTGCCAACAGCAGCATCAGGATGCAGTGGGCAGCATGCCGACGGCAGCATCAGGATGCAGTGGGCAACGTGCCGGCGGCAGCATCAGGATGCAGTGGGCAATGTGCTGGCAGCAGCATCAGGATGCAGTGGGCAATGTGCTGGCGGCAGCATCAGGATGCAATGAGCAACGTGCTGGCAGCAGCATCAGGATGCAGTGGGCAGCATGCCAGTGGCAGCATCAGGATGCCGTGGGCAATGTGCCAGCAGCAGCATCGGGATGCAGTGGGCAGTGTGCCGGCAGCAGCATCAGGATGCAGTGGGCAGCGTGCTCGCAGCAGTGTGCAGCGTGCTGTGTGCTGGCAGCAGCAGGCAGATGCTCTGTGCAGTGTGGAGCTGCAGCGGGCAGCATGCCAGCAGTGTGCAGCGCAGCGCTGAGGAACCCTGCAAGTGGCAGCAGAGACACAGCGCACAGCTTTAGCTGGATCCTGCACGCACAGGCAGCCCACTGGGACATCATGCCAGGTCTAAGCTTGCATCCCAGAGGGGACACGCTGGTGGCCACCATCAGTGATATGTTGGGTGCAGGTAGGACCTACAGGACCCATCTGAGCATCAATCCCAGCAGGGACCGAGGGCAGCTGCCAGAGCAGCAAACACTCTTCCCAGTGCCAGGCCTGGAGCCGAGTGCCACCACGGGCTGGCACGGCCACCTCGGGGCTCCTCTTACCTTGACGCCTTCCGAGCCGGCGTGCAGGGCGTGCACCCCGCTGCCCGCGCTCTGCCCGCTGCCCGAGCTGCGCGCCGAGGCCACGCTGCCCGTGCTGCCCAGGCTGCTGCGGTCACCACCTGCACAGAGACACAAGATGCCATCAGAGCACCGAGCACCGTGGCCAGGATGGGGCACACCATGTCCCACCGGACACACCGTCAGTACGTGCTCCCCATGGGGACGGGGAGGGTCGTACCTGCGAAGGGTTTCCGCAGCACCCAGATCTCCTCCGTGGGAGCCGGTGCGGCCGATCCGCCCTGCGACGGCGAGAGGTGTGATGGGCTCATGTCGGCCCCGCGGGACCCTTGGTGGCAGAGCAGAGAGAGCAGCCATCAGGTGTGCGTGGCTCCGTGCACTCGGGCTCGCAGCGGTGTGGCACGGGACGAGGTGACCCGTGGCCCCAGGGCCCATCACTGCCACATGCAGCAAGGCTGTGGGGTCCATGGCTGTGCCCAGGGGTGCCAGTGCTGTCCCAGGGGCCGGTACCCTCCGAACAGATGCCACAGGGTGACAGTGACCAGCCCTAGGACCCTGTCACACATGGCATCCCCTCCCTGCCAGCAGAGCTGTGCCAGGGTGCCCCAGTGCCCCAGGTCAGTCCAGGCAGGGGACAGGGACCGTGTTGCTCCTCTGCAGAGCAGGATGGGGACATGACCCAGTGCAGGAGAAGTGAACTCAAGCAATGGGGACTAGGGTCCCCACCTCACTGTCCCCTGGCCAAGACAGTGCTGGCCGTGCCCTTGCGGCTGCCTGCACCCATCTGAGGGAGGACGCAGGGACCGTGTGGGGCCAGGAATGGGTGCTGAACCCCCCATGCTCCCCAGGGTGCCTGATGGCAGCAGTGGGTGAGAAGAACCAGCCTTCCTGGCAGGGCGTAGATTGAGGGTCACCCTGAAGCACCGCTCCATCACCAGCTCACCACGCTGCCCGCCTCTGCCACCTCCTGCTTGCACCAGGGCCACCAGGGCTGCCCTGCACTGAGATCGCAGTTCAAACCAGCATCTGACGAGATGGACACCAGCCCTGGGAAGCCTGGCACTGCCACAGCCCCACCGCCACCAAGGAGCCCAGCTCAGCCCAGCCCCATCACCAGCTTCAGTCATTGCCATCCCAACACTACCCGATTTCACTCTTTTAGCTGCTCCATTAGCAACCGGGGCGGATGGTCCAAAGTGATAAAGTCACCAAAAGAACGCCAAGGGGAACAAATGGCCACACCATGATCAGGATGGGACATCCCTGGGCCACACTGAGAGGAGCCCGCACTGCTGGTATAAGGCTCTGTGCAACCCAGCAAGGAGAGAAATCCAGGGGGGAAAGTTCTGCTCCCTTGTCCCCATCACCAGCATAGCCAGACCGGTGCTCTCCCAGCACAACCCGTTGTGCCACCACCACCACCAGGGCTCATGCAAAGACCCCCAGTGCCAGAGAGCTGATGGCAGCCCCTGTGGCATGGCATGGGCTGCACCCTACAAACCCACCACCAAATATCTGCTCAACACATGGACCTGCAGCATCCATCACCTGCCCACACCACAGGGATGGTCCCCAGCGTTTAGCTGAGCACTGAGCCAGCCCCAAGAGCACCCTCCAGGGAAGAACACCCGACAACACAGTCAATCCTGCTCCGAGTCCACAGCCCCAACCCAGACAGAGCTGCTCGTGGGGTGCCCAACACCCTGTGGGGGAGGCTGCAGTGGGCAGGGGGTCCCTACGCCCATGGCTCCCAGCAGGGCATGGAGCCCGAAGAGTGGTTTTGGGGGTCCCCATGCAGGGTGGGCAGGAGAGCAGGGGCTGTGGGCTGTGGGTGGGATGGGGGACATGGGGTGGTGCAGGAGGGATGGGGAACACCGGGGTGGTGAGGGTGGGATGTGGGACACTTGGGTGCTGCGGGTGGGATGTGGGACACCAGGTAGGTGTAGCTGGGAATCGGGACACTGGGGAGGTGCAGGTGGGATGTGGGATACCAGGATGTTGCAGGTGGGATGTGGGACACCGGGTGGTGTGAGCGGGATGTGGGACATGGGATGGTGGGTTGGGGGTCACCGGGTGGTGCAGGTGGGATGTGGGGCACTGGGGATATGCCAGCAGCAGAGCCATGGGCCACGCAGTGCTACCGCAGCGCTGGCGAGGGTGTGCGGTGGAAGGGGCCGAGGACATGCACGTGTACACGCATCTCCACACACACACGCCTGCATGCACACACGCATGCACACGCCTGCATGCACACGCACATGCACGCACTCGCACACGCCTGCACATGAGCAAACATGCCATGGCAAAGGAGGGGGGAGGCCGGGCAGAAAGAAAAGACTCGATACACACGTTAAAGGCAAAGAAAGAAATCCATCGAGAGCACGAAGCGAGCGGTGAACTACCTTGTCTGTAACGCGGCTCGTCGGCACTGCTAGGGGAGAGCCTGTGATAGCCAAAGGAACTGAAAAGAGTCTGATGGGAATGTGGTGGTGGAGGTGGAGGTGGAGGCAGGGAATGGAACGGATGGGACGAGGCGTCACCGTTTAGCACAGCAGCCCCGTAAGCCGGGAGCGGGATCTTTTGGTACTGTTGGGGGATTGTTACAGTCTCCCATGAACCTGATAATAAAACATAACAAGAGACAAAATGAAAAGAATCAAAATAATAGAGACACGCTCAGCGCCACCAGAAAAAAAGGAATAAAATAAAAGAACAAAAAAAGAAACAGAAGAAAAAAAAGTAGCAAACAAAAGAAGCCACCAAAGGGACGTGGAGAAGCCAGAACCGAGATGGAACCGATGCGGAGCCAAGGAGCAACAGCGGGAGCTCAGCGCAGGGCCCAGCCCGGCGCAGGGCATGGCCCATGGCACATCCCACTGACCCACCATGGTTCCCCAGCGTGGGGCACGGAGCCTGAAGGCAGTGGCAGCGTATGGGGCTCATGAAGGCATCCCGGGAAGAGGGGGGCTGCAGTGCCGGCATCCCCGTGCCCAGCCAGCCAAGCACTGCTGCAGCCACCCCACTGCACCCCACGCTGCTGCCCCACTGCATGGGGCCCAGGGCTGCAGCCCATGGGGTGGCTACAGAACCCCACATCTGGAATCACTGCTGCAGAGCCAGCAGCATCCCGGGAGCCATGGACCTCATCCTGTGGTACCAGCACACAACCCACACATAGAGGGTGGCTCTACCCCTGCCTGGCTGGCACATGGCACCTCTGTGGCAAGCATGGCAGTGCCCGCAGTCAGCAGGCACTTGTGCCACTTCTCCCTTGGGATCTTGTTCATGTGCTGCCATTCCCTGCCCATGTCCTAGCAATGTGGCCACCCTCAAGATCGCATGGTTGATGCGGGACCTTTCAATGCTGCCCGCAAAGGTACCAGCCCCATCACCCTGCTCCTGGCAGCAGGGACAGCCACAGGGGAATCCCAGAGGACCACACACCCCACCATGAACATACAGGGATGGGGATGGGGACAGGCAGCCGCAGGACAGGGGAGCAGGGCCCGATCCTCGAGACAGCCCCTGGCCCCCATGGGGCAGCACCAGGTCCCGTGGCCCCACCGCTGCATAATCCCCCCCGAACTGCAGTGATGCCCCCGGCTCTCCCCATGCACCAACCTCCCGGCACATCAAATCATCTCCCAGCACAACACCAGCCTGGCACTGGGGCTGCCAGCACCAAGCCCCATGTGCATCATGTGGGCACCGACCCCACAGGCACAACGGGGGCAGTGACCGCACACGCTCCATGGGGACACCAACCCCACACACTTGATGCAGACACCAGACCCACAGGCACAGTGGGGACGCCAGCCCCATGGACTTGGTGGGGACACCTGTCCCATGAACTTCACAGGACACCGACCCCACATGCATGATTGGGACACCAGCCCCACACACTCAATGGCACCATCCCCATGTACATGGCAGGGGCACCAACCCCACATGCATGACGAGGGCATCACCCCAACTTGGCTTCACCCACCAACAAGCCACCAGACCAAAACAGGGCTCCCTGGGGCTGTGGTTTGGGAGCAGCCCCACAGAAGGAATGGAGTGGAAGGGGGGGGGATTATTTGCCTGTTCGCTTGCTTATGGCCTCGACGAGGCTGGAGGGGAAGTAGCCGACGCGGTCGTTGCCGGTGCGGTTGTCATGGATGCAGCCCTTCCATCGCCCATCCGCGTGCTGCTCCAGCACCTGCGGGCATGGCCGGGTCAGGGGCCGGTGTCAGCGGCGGGGCCCCCCGGCCCCCCCCGGCCGCACTCACCGTGATCACGTCCCCAGCTTTCACGTTGAGGCTGGTCAGGTCGTAGTTGTTGCAATAGTCCTTGATAGCCCGGACCTGCAGAGCGGCGGAGGCGTCTGCGGGACAGAGCGGGAATGTCACTGGGTGCCTGCCCCAGCCCAGCACACAATCATGGAATCATGGAATCATGGAATGGTTTGGGTTTGAAGGGACCTTCAAAGCTCATCTAGCTCCAAACCCCTGCAATGAGCAGGGACATCTTCAACTACACCAGGTTGCTCAGAACACGTACAGATGATGGTACATCCATGCATGCACCTCTCTGGACAACCTCTGCCAGTGTTTTGCCGCCCTCATTGTAAAGAACTTTTCCCTCACATCCCCCCTGAATCTCCCTCTTCTAGTTAAAAACCACCACCCCTCATCCTGTCTCAACAGGCCCTGCTGAAAAGTCTTTCCCCATTATTCTTATAGACCCCTTTTAAGAACTGAAAGGCTGTTCTAAAGTCTCCCCAGAGCTTTCTCTTCTCCGGGCTGAATGACCCCAACTCTCCCAGCCATCCCTCATAGGAGAGGTGCTCCCTCCCTCCATCCCTCCACCCCTCCATCCCCACTGCACCCACCCTGTGCCCCCCTACCCCGCAGCATCTGCTTGATCTCCTTGCTGGCCTGGCTGGTGGTGAACTGGTTGACGATATCCAGAGCTGTTTGGTTGTAGGTGTTCCTGACGTGGGCATTGATCCCGCTCTGCAACAACACAGCGAGGGCTTGGAAGGAGGCTGTCCCCATCCCTGCCACCCCCTTGAACCCTCTGGACCATCCTAAGACCAGCAACTGAGGGCACAACTCTTGGTGCCCCCCCGATGCTCACCCCCATTCCCTGTGGGAGATGTACATGCTGTTCTACATCCCCATCTGCAGAGTCACCCCCATCCCGCAGCCCCTCCTGCGCTGGGGGTGTGTGTGTGGATGCTGGGGGGGCCCTTACATCCAGCAGCAGCCGCACCACGTCGGTCTTGCCGCAGAGAGCCGCCTCGTGCAGCGCCGTGCCCGCCTTGGTTTGCCGGTTGATGTCGATGCCAGCCTGGAGCAGCAGCCTGCGGGCGGGCGGTGGGCTCAGCCAGGGGCGGGGATGCACACACAGACCCCGGTGCTGCCCCCTGCCCGCGGCACCCACCGGATGATGTCGATGTGGCCGTTCTTGGCGGCGAGGTGCAGGGGGCTGGTGCCGTTGGGGTCGGTGGTGTCCCCCGGCTTGGGCTCCAGCAGCGCCGCGCACATGTTGCTGTTCAGGAGCAGTTGCACCACCTGCATCAGCAAACACAGATGGAGCAGGGCTGCAACGGCGGCTCAGCCGCCTGCCACGGCCACGGCCCGACTCCCAGCCCTGCTCCTGCCCCCCTGCCCGCACCCAGAGACCCGGGTCCCCGCCACTGCCCATCCCCGGCGCTGCCCTGTGCTCCCCAAGGATGCTCCAGCATCCCCAGGGGCATCACGATGTCCCCATCACCTCCCAGTCCTCCTCTCGGGGGTCCCAACCCTGTGATGACTTACCCCGACCCGGCCAAACTCGCATGCCAGGTCCAGAGGTGTCTTGCCTGAGTTGTCCATGATGCAGGGGTTGGACTGGTGCTGCAGGAGCATCTCTGACTGCGGAGGAGCGAGACCCCAGCTCGGCGAGGGCAGGGAGGGCAGCACGGCCCCCCCGGCACCGCCGGCCCCACCGTACCACGTCGTAGTGCCCGTGCTGTGCCGCCAAGTGCAGGGGGATCTGCCCCTCGTCCGATGGGATGTTCACAGAGGATCCCGCTTTCAGCACCATCTTCATGGGCTCCTTCTTGCCTTGCCAAGCTGCATAGTGCAGGGGCCGCATGCCTGTGGGTGGTCAGGTTGTGAGCCCCCCCGGCATGCCAATGCACCCAGAGCCTGCAGTGGGGCAGGGGACCATGGCCAGGACCCAGGGACTCGCCTTTGTTGTCCTTGATGTCCACCGCAGCCTGCGCCTCCAGCAGCAGCGAGATGAGCTCCGTGTTGCCATTAAGCGCCGCATGGTGCAGAGCTGAGAACCTGGGGACCAGCCACAGTGTCAGGGATCCCATGTCTCTGTCCCCCCAGCAGCCTGGCCTCGAGCCTGCACCCATCACAGCACCCCCAGGGCACCCACTTTGCATCCTGCAGCCCCCCCATGTGCATGTGTCCCCTTTCTCCCTGGACACCCCAACCTCTACATCCCTCCATGGGCACCCAGATAAAGAGCCTCAGGGATCAGCTGTGGCCAAGCCAGGAGCCAGCCACATCTTGGCATGCAACAGGGGCCGGAGGGTGGGATGTGCTGGGCTGGATGGGGGTTTGCTCTTCAGCCCATCATGTTATTTAGCTTCTCTTGGGGTGCTGTAGATGCAGCAAACCTCACAGCCCATGCAGTGGGATGCAGGGCTGGGAATGCTGCAGGGCTGGTGTGTCTGGTCCAGGGATGCTGGAGTGAGATGCATGCAGATGAAATGCTCTCTGGGGATGCTGAGACCCCATGGGGCTGGAGGCAATGGGCAGGGTAAGCACACGGGGGTCCCACTGATAGTATGGGGTGCCAGGGAGCTGCCCTCCCTCCCCACTGACCCACTTCCCCCAGCCTGACCCCGGCAGCATGGCCACAGGCTCTGACACAGAGGGACCCAGGTTGCCAGATGGCAACGGTGCCCCTGCCTGGTGCTGGGGAAAGCCCCTGGTCCCGCATCCCGCTCTGCTTCCACAGCACCCGGGATGGATGGGCCAAGCCGGGAGGCTCATGGCTGGGAAGCAGGCCAGGAGCTGACCTACTTGCTGCTCCCGGCGGCAGCATCCTCCATGCGGCTGCGCTCGCACCCGCCACCCTGCTGCTGCGGGCCCCATCACACACAGCGTCCCCATCCCATCCTCAGGAACATCACTGGAGCATGGGAACAGGCTGTGGACCCCAGTGGATGCCCCAGTGCCCGAGAGGCGATCAGAGGGGCGATGATCCCCCCCATCACCAGGACCCCTGGTTGAGGAGGGACACGTCCCCTCTGGGTACCATGCTCCAGCCACCACATTCCCCGCGGAGCTGCCGCCCGGGATGCGCGGCAGGAGCACGATGTGAGCAGACAGCTCGTGCGGAGCCGATCCCCAGCGTCTGCCGGGGAAATGTCAGTGTTTTCCGCTCCGGCGCCCGGCTCAGATCCGCTGAAGATGGTGCCAATCGCAGCCCCCCCCCGCCCCGGGCTGCCTCAGGGGCTCCCCCCTGGCACGGCCCAACCAGCTGCAGTGGCCGTGCGCTGTGCATGGCACTGTCCCCTGGGCAGTGCGGGGACACCGGCACGGTGGGTGCTCACCCATGGCACCCACCAGCCCGGCACTCAGCAAGAGATGGGGAGCTGAGGCATGGCACCGGGGCTGGACCCTTTCCAAGAGCATCACTGGAGGGTGAAGGTGTTGCAGGGCTGCTCCTGCATCCCCCAAGCCACCCAGAACCACAGGCAGGATGTGAGCAGGGCCCTGCCTGCAGCTCTCAATGGCCATCCCAGCTCTACCACAACATGTGCTGGCTCCAGCAGTCACGGCACAAGGTGGTCCAAGGGGTGATGCATCCCTCACCCTGCCCATATCGCACCCTCGAGCCTCTGCCCCACACAGGCAGCACCACGCACCCACCCCACTGCTGGCTGATGTGCCACACATGCACAGACACGCCTGCATGCACACACATGCTCAGCTGCACATCTGCACGCTTGCATGCACCCATGCATGAACACACATGCTCACGTGTGAGCCAGCAGAGCTGATGTGCTGGTGAGTACCAAGGGATGCCCATTGCCACGGGGTGAGGATGAGGAGGGACCCAGGCTGCTCCCATTCCTGACCTCATCCAGCCCATCTGCTCTGCACCATTTCCATGGCCGCAGCAGAGCCATCCCCAGGGACCAAGCAGCATTGCCCCACATCCTGCCACCCTGCTCAATGTGAAGACCACGGGGCAGGGAGATCTCAGGCTGAAGTGGAGGTTTTGCCCATCTGGACCCCAACAGCTCAACTGCATTGCTCTGGAGAGCCCGATGTGCCCATGGGACTCCTGCTTGCTTCAACCCACAGTGCACACGCACCCGAGCCCATGCACCCCTGTTCATGGTACCCCACAGCACATGCACCCTTGCCTGTGCACCCCACTGCATGCAGGCACAGGGCTCCCACTCACCCATCGGTGTCTTGGAAGTTGACGTTGACTTTCTTTGCGGATCCGAGGAGCTCTGGGAAGGAGAGAAGGGGACAGCACGTTAGAGCAGCACAGGAGGCGGCTGGGGCAGGGACCCGGGGTGCACCGGGGGGGTGATGAGGCTGCAGCTCCAGATTTCCCTCCCCACTATGGTTTCGGCTCCCTGCAGCTCTGCAGGTTTCCCACCCCACGCTTCCCTTTGTGGCCAAACAAAGCACCTCGGGGCAATCCAATCCAATTAGCACCCGAGGAGGGATGGAGCCAGATTTACATAAGATTTATCAGAAAAGTGCCACTCAGGCTTTGCAGCGAGCCTGCTCTTCCTCACAGCCCCAGCAGGGACACGGAGCAGGAGCAGGAGGACAAGGAGGGTGGCTGCAGCACAGCAGAGACCCGGCACGGGGACCCAGTGCCCACCACTGGAAGAAGCAACTTCAGGCAGGGAAGGGAGACACGGGGCAGAGGGATGCTCCCTGTGCACCACAGCCACGGCCTTGCCCGCTGCCCCTGTGCTGTGTCTCCTGGTCACCATCCCAGGGTGATGCTCATTATGTGGCACAAAGGGCTGTGTTGGCAAATGAGGCACTGGAAGGGTGGCTGTGCCCGGCTCTGACCCATGAGCCTGGTCCATGTGTGATGGATGGACCCAGGAGTTGCCAGGGTGGTGGCAGAGGCTTCTCCCTTCCCATACAGAGGCTCACAGTCTCTGATGCTCTCCTGTGCTCTACCAGTTGCCCGACAGCCCGAGCTGCAGGACATCTGCTCATGACACAGCCCAGCGCAGATGGGTTTCAGCTACCACTGCCAGCCTACATCCACCAGGTCCCCAGCCTCTCCTCCTGGTACACGGTGCTACAGGGTGGAGGTGGGATAAGAATCACAGAATCCCAGACTGGTTTGAGTTGGAAGGGACCTTAAAGCACATCCAGTTCCAACCCCCTGCCACGGGCAGGGACACCTTCCACTAGAGCAGGTTGCTCCAAGCCCCTGTGTCCAACCTGGCCTTGAACACTGCCAGGGATGGGGCAGCCACAGCTTCTCTGGGCACCCTGTGCCAGCGCCTCAGCACCCTCACAGGGAAGAGCTTCTGCCTAAGATCTAACCTGAACTTCCCCTGTTTCAGTTTAAACCCATCACCCCTTGTCGGTGCGAAGCCGCTGTCCTTCAGGGGCCCTGGTGCTGGTGCAGACATGGGATTGATTCTCCACCAGCGCCACACCAGCTCCCATCATCTAGGACCTTGCCCTGGCTCCTTGTAGGTGCCACCATCCACATGCTGATGGCACCCTGGGGTGACATAGGACCAACCCTATGGAACTCTATCAGCCCAGTACTGCACCTAAAGCCCTTTCTCTGGCCACTTTGAATCCATGCTGGGGCCTGAGTGCACCAGGATACTCATGGCCACTTCCAGAGCTTTAACCAAAGTCAAACCACTGCGTGGCTGGAAGTCACTGACTAAGCACTTGGCACGAGTGCTGATAGAAGTGCTAAAGAGATTTTGGCAGCCACAACCTCTCCTGCAGGTGCGGGGAGGAGGGATTTGCTGCTCCGGTGTGTTTGGTTGATGATGGTGATGGGGGGATGATGGCATGTGCCTGGGGATGGGTGTCGCAGGGCGCGGTGTTGATCCCCAGGCATTGCCCCATCCCAATTCCTTCCTGGGAGCAACCCATGGTTAAAACCAAGCCCTGCAGACCTCTGCCATCCATCCATCTGTCTGCAGGGACCAGTTAACCCAAGCGGGGCCCATCTTGGGGCCAGCGATTGGAGCCAGTGCCGGGCACGGTGCCGCTCCTGCGCCCGCCGGCTCCTTTTGTCCGCATCCCTGGGGGTGCAGCTCGGCCCCCTTCTCCTGGGAGCTGTTTCTTGGCTCTGGATGGCAGCGGAAGCGGGGCTGGGCTCCTCTCCATCAGCATTGAATAGCACCTTTGTTGGGGAGCTTGGCCACAGCTTGGGGCTGGCGGGGAGCAGCTCACCCTGTCCGCTGCGGTCAGTCCTGGTGCTGGGGAGTTCTGCCCATCAGCAATGTCCAATTCTTCCCAGGGGAGCACAGGGGTGGGATGTTCCCCCACAATGTGGGTTTGTTGCTGGCGTGGTTTGTTCATGTGTTAAATGAACAGCGTGGCTGTCCTGTCACGTGGAGCTTGGGCTTTTGGTTGCTGGAAGCAGGATGCGAGGAGCTGGCTGTGGGCATCCTGCAGTACCCTGGCCCTCCCCATGCCCCGGGGACCCCACTGGTGCCCCTGTCACTCCCTGTGACCCACAGTGTCACTTAGACACTGGGAGGAAAAATCTTCCCTGTGAGGGTGCTGAGGCGCTGGCACAGGGTGCCCAGAGAAGCTGTGGCTGCCCCATCCCTGGCAGTGTTCAAGGCCAGGTTGGACACAGGGGCTTGGAGCAACCTGCTCTAGTGGAAGGTGTCCCTGCCCGTGGCAGGGGGTTGGAACTGGATGTGCTTTAAGGTCCCTTCCAACACAAACCAGGCTGGGATTCTATGACAACAGCAGAAAAGGCAGGGGCTGCTGCACCAACCAGCACCACCAAAGCTCCCAAGGGGCTGCAGGCAGAACCTTCATGCTGTGGTCACCACTGAGGGTGCAGCACCAGAGCCTGGACCCCAACCAGGCCCTTAGCACAGCTTCACCATGGCTCGGTGCCTGCAATTCCCGGTGCAGAGGGAGCAGGACAGGCATCCGACACGCCGCCAGATCCACAGCCCAGGGTCACCTCAGCCCCAGTAGTGTCATGTGGGATTTGCAGCCTGGATTGGGAAGTGAGACATGGGAGAGCTCGTTAGTGGCTGGGAAGCGCAAGGAAAGCTCCTCCATTAACAAGGGAGAGGGAAGGATGCTGCCAAGTGAAAATACCAGCCACAAAAGGAGAGGGCATGGTGTGGAGGAGAGAGCAGGGCTCCTGCATGGCCACGCTGCCAGCAGGCACTGAGTGTGTCCCTGGCCATCCTCCCTGCCGGGATCACCAAGGGGTGACACAGAGCACCGAGCACTCAGGAGCACCCACAAGCACTGTCCTGCACAGAGGCAGATGCTGGGCCCACTAGGCAGATGTTGCAGCACAGAGGGACGTTGGCACCCTCAGCATTAGCGCCTCTTGCTCAGACTGTCTCAGCCCCGCGACTGTGCTTGGGACACCCCAATGTCCCCTCTTTGCTCCCTATAGGGTGCTCAGGTGATGGTCTCCCATGGCACAGTCCCCCCATGGCTCTCGGAGCAGCCTGCACCCCATGAGGGCTGATGGTGCTGAGCAGGGTCAGCAGGACCACAGGACAGGGGGATGTGCTGCGGGATGCAGTGAGGACCAGCAGCTCCAGCTCCAGCTCCATCCCGCAGCTCCTGCGTGCAGCGGGAGCCGCAGCCGCCTCCATAGACACCGACTACAAACAGCGTCTGCCGCGAGTAAACACCGCCGCGGGGAGCGCAGCACAGCCACTACTCCAGAAATGCCTCCACTTGAACACCGGGAGCACGGGAGCTGGATGCACGCTCGGGTCCAGCCTCCGGCTCCTCACCGGCCCCGCACCGGCCACAGCCCCAGGCGGGCACCGCGACAGCGGGCGATGCACGAGCCGGATGCACGTGCAGGATGGGCACGCACGGAGAGCTGCTCTGAGCGACCACAGGGCCAGCAGTGCAACGCCGTGACCCCCTGTACCCCTGTGCCATGCACAACCATTGCCCTGGGTATCCTGGTGCATGCTATGGCAAGACCCCTGTGCCCAGCTGCTGCTCTGGGTATCCCAGTGCATGCCACAGGGATTGCCCAGTGCCCAACCACTGCTCTGGGTATCTCAGAGCACGGCACAGGGAGACCCCCATGCCCAACTACTGCTTCTGGCATCATGGTGCGTGCCATGGGGAGACCCCTGTGCCCAACCACTGCTCTGGGCATCCCAGTGTATGCAGCAGGGAAAGCCCAGTGCCCAACCACTGCTCTGAGCATCCTCATGCATGCCATGGGAAGTCCCCCATGCCAAACTGCTGCTCTAGGCATCCCAGTGCATGCCACAGGGAGATCCCCATGTCCAACCACTGCTCTGGGCATCCTGGTGTATGCTGCAGTGAGACCCCCGTGCCCACCTACAGCTCCAGGCACCCTGGTGCACACTGCAGGGTGACTCCCATGTACAATCACTGCTCCAGGCATCCTGGTGCATGCCATGGGGAGACCCCCATGCGTGGCTGCTCCAGCCCTGTCCCTCCAAATATCCACATGTCCAAAGCCACAGCCCCACACACTGGGACTCCTCAGTGTCTCGGGGGGCCCCTCTTCCCCCCTCCCAGCATTGGATCCGTGCGGTGCTCAGGCGCCAGCCCCCTGCATCCGCAGGCAGCGCCGCGCCAGCAGCGATCGATGGCCGGCCGGGGTGCGGGGGCTCCCGGCCAAGCCCCCGCTGACAAAGCACATCCCGGCTCCTGCCAGCTCGCAGGGAGCGGGGCTGCTCCGAGCAGATGGCTCCAGCCTCCGCGATATCAACATCTACTTAATGAGGGGAAAACCGTCGCTGCTCCCCTCCCTTTTCTCTTGGTGGCAGTGAAGAATGAGCCAGGGCAACCCCTTAAATCCTTATCTCCATCCATTCCATCACGCTGCTGCAGCGGTCCCCTCCTCTCCATCCCCATCATCCCTGCCAGCCCTTTATCCCCAGCCCATACGGGCAGCAGGACCCCAATGTGTGCCCCCCTACACCCCAAACATAAGGGGTGCCCTCAGGAGCAAGCACCCCTGAGGAAGACATTCCATGCAAAGCAAAGGACCTATTTCGGAAGAGGGAGGAGGACCCTGCAGCGGCATCGCCGTGAGCTGCCGGATAAAGGAAGCATCCAAAATAGCTGCTCTTAATTATATCCTTGCTGACGAGTGCCACGCAAACAACGGGCGCTGCACGAGAAGCAGTGGCATGAGGGGGCTTATTCCCTTGCAGCAAGGATTGGGGTCCCCATGGGGGCATGTGCATGGGCAGAGCTCGTAGCCACGAGCTCTGCCCATGCACATGCCCCCATGGGGACCCCACAGAAGTGGCCAGAGCATCATCGACACCAGGGAGCCGGGCCCGGCTGCTGTCAGACAGCAAGAAGCTTGTTCTCCTGCAGCCAAGGTAGTGTCAAGCGCGATGCTCGGATGCTAATGAAGCCGTTATCATCTTCTCATCGATCCGGACTGTATAAATAATGCACCGGGAAGCTCTGGGACATGGGAAGGGATTGCCTGGGGCAAAGAGGTGGCAGGGATGGGATGGGCCCATTGCAGCCCAGTTCCCAACACAGCTGGATAAGTACTGCCCATCACGGCTGGATAATGACTGGCCATCACAGCTAGACAGCTACTGCCCATCACAGCTGGATAATGACTGCCCATCACAGCTGGATGCACCAGTGACCATTACAGCTGGATAGCAACTGCCCATCACAGCTGGATAAGTATTGCCCATCACAGCTGGATGCACCAGTGACCATCACAGCTGGATAACTACTGCCCACCTCAACTGGATAATAACTGCCCATCACAGCTGGACGCACCAGTGACCATCACAGCTGGATAACTACTGCCCATCACAGCTGGATAACTACTGCCCATCACAGCTGGACACACACTGCTCATCATAGCTGGAAACCTCGTTGTCCATTACAGCTGGACACCCCAGTGCCATTACATCTGGACACACAACACTCACCACAGCTGGATACCCCAGTTTCCATCACAGCTGGATAACTACTGCCCATCACAGCTGGATAACAACTGCCCACTACAATTAGATGCTCCAGTGCCCATCACAGCTGGACACACACCACTTGCCACAGCTGGAAACCCCATTGCCTATCACGGCTGGAAAATAACTGCCCATCACAGCTGGTAACTCCCCATCACAGCTGGAAAACAACTCCCCATCACAGCTGGATACCCCAGCGCTCATCACAGCTGGATAACTACTACCCATCATAGCTGGATACCCCAATGTCCACAGCGGGATGCACACCAGCTAGATAACTACCGCCCGTCACAGCTGGGCACCGACAACCGGGTGCCCCAGTGCCCATCACAAGCCCTTCCCCAAATCACAAGGCACTTGTGGGGGATGCTGCCCCGTGCCCAGCGCACGCTCCGGACGCCCGTCCCTCACATGGAGCCTTCCCTGGGGAGCCAGGAATCAGTGCTTCGGAATCGATCGGCTGTGGCAGCCTGAGTCACGGTGCTGCAGCAGCGCAGGGCTGTCCCCTGGGGCCAGGATGAAGCAACTTAAACGCAGTTTTGAAGAGGCTGTGGGGACTCCTCCATGACTTCATTTGCAAAAATAAGGAAACTTTCTGCTCCCAAGGGAGTCCGAGGGACTGACTCTGCTGGAGCAGGAGCAGGCAGGGATGGGGGACATGGCTGGACCCAAGGCAGAGCTGACCTGGGGATGGAGCCATGCAGGGGACTCAGCACCCCACGGTGCCCACCAGCTGAGCATCCCCCTGCATCACCGAGCTATATCCTCACCCGACCTTTCCTTGTGGTGCCACGGGGCCTGGCCAAGCCATGCAGCATCCCCCGGGATCTCCCCCAGCCCCAGTTTGGAGCTGGACACAGCCCCCCGGCTCTACAGACCCTCCCTCCTGTGAATTCCCGGCAACCTCCTGCCCATTCCATGCTGCTGGCAAACCCGCTGACCCCTGAATAACACACGGTGCTGCACTGCTCTGCCATGCCAGGGACTTGGCCCTGCACAACCAGGGATGCAGGAAGCCGGTGACAGGGATGGGCAGGGGTGCAGGCAGCGCACTGGGGACACGAGGTGTCACGCTCGGCTCCATGGAACCAGCTCCAAGCATCGCTCCAGCCCGGTGCCAGCCGCACGCCCACCCTCGTCTCTGCGGAAACGCGTGTTGGTGTCGCTTGCATTGAGAGCCGGTCCCCCCCGCGCCGAGGCAGCAGCAAACAGGTAATTTTCAGTAATCACCACGGCTGGAAGGAGTCACTGTCGGCACACGGCGAGGCTGCCATGGCAGGGGACAGGATGGGGCTGCTCGGAGCCACCGCCAGCATCCACCCCTCCATCCGCATCCCGGCACCGCGCATCCCCGGTGCCAGGGCACGGGGGCAGAGAGGGGCAGATGCCAGCACCACTCACCTCCATCCCAGAGCAGGGACAATCCTGCCAAGCTCCATCCTTCCCATCTCCTCCCCATCCTCATTCTCACCGCCTGTGTGGGGCCAGGGAGCCCTGGGAGGACCAACCCAGCCACGCTGGCCTGCAGGGAGGGACCAGGAGCTTTGGGTAGCTTAAAGCATCATTAACTAATGAATAGTTGCTATCATCTGACCTCCCACGAACCCACCTGCAGCCCCCCATCACTGGGAAGTGGTGGGGAGCTCCCCGGCATGCACAGAGCATGTGCCTGCGTGCATGTGTGTGCATGCAGGCGGACCAGATAAATAAGAGGGCAATCAGTGCAGCCGCAGTGCTGCCCCCAGTATGGCAGTGGGGGACTCATGCCCCATCGCTGCTGGGAGCTGGGGGCTCAGAGGCAGCTCCAAGACCCGCACATGCCGGAGCAAAGCCATCCTAGAGGATGTAGCTGCTGCGGAGCTGCACAGCACAAGGAGCGCACCGTAAACAGCCCAGCTGCAATGCAGGAGCCGGGCAGGCGGCTGCTTTGTCTGCTCCAACCGCTCCAGCGGCCGAAAACCGAGCGGGGCCTCAGCGAGGAGGAGGAGGAGACATGGAGCTGGGCTGCCGGCACACACACACATCTGGAAGGGATCAAGCTGCTGCTACCGCCACTGCCGAGAGCCGTCCCCAGCACCGAGCCCCACACCAGGCCAGGGAGGAGGCACTGCCGGAGCGGCCACGGGCACACAGGGCAGATGGACATGGGCACACGCATGCACATGGATGCAGAGGCACACACCACACATGGATGCATGGGGCACACACACACATGCATGCACATGGCCACATGGAACCACAGAGTCATAGAATGGTTTGGGTTGGAAAGGACCTTAAGATCATCTAGTTCCAACGCCCTGCCACGGCACATGGATGCATATGGATGCTCACACACACATGGATGCAGAGTGGCACATACAGGCACACCGACAGAGCAGCACTGGTGCAGAGCAGCCAGCGGGCACAGTGCTTGGAGAACCAGTGTCCAGGTTGTGCCCATAGCAGCTGCTTGGGCACCATCTCCAACCTGCTCCATCTTCACCTCCAGCTGGTCCAAGCCATGGGGATCCCATCATCCCGGTGTACCCCAGCCACACAACCACGTCGATCTGCTCAGCATTCCCCATGCGGCCGGCAGTGACCTTGCTGGTGAGACCCAAGGAGAGCCATGCAGACCAGCGGCTCTCCCCAGCACCGTGCTTTCCTGGCCGATGGCTTGTGCCATGCACCGGTACCCATCCATCACCGGAGCAGGCCCAGCAGCGCAGTGCCATCAGGCTGAGCCAGGGCCGGCGCTGCATCCCCAGCTTCCCATTTCTCAGGCTGATTGCTCCTGTCGCTGCAGAGCCCAGCGTTAAACACCTCATTTTCTACTCCTGTATCGAGTTGGAAAATACTATTAACATTTCATTACGGCTTAAAGATCCCTCTCAGCCCGGCACGAAGAGCCGGCCCGCCGGCGGGAGCACTCCTGTGCCAGGCAGGCTGTGCTGGCCCCTGTTCCTCCAGAAAGAGGGGACCAGGAAGGTGAATCCACATGTCCCAGCTGCGGGATGGGATGGTAACCTAGGGCAGAGGTGGACGTTGGTACTGCACTAACCCAGCACAGCCCATCCTCATGGTACCCTTGGCCACAGGTGGGATGCAGTGAGGTGATGGAGCAGCACCAGGATGGAGAGCATCATGGCAAACATGCAAACAGGGCCCTGAGCATCACCCCAGAGCCAAACAGTCACCTCCACCACTCACCCTGCCAGCAATAGCACAGCTCCTGAGGACCCACCACTGCTTTGGCACCCACCAGGACCCTGGCACAGCACCATGCAGCCACCGTCCACGGGCATTGCTGCCATGGAGCCATGAATGCTGCAGCCGGTGCAGCCGGGTCCCGCAGGCACAGGGGGAGCAGGAATGAGCTGGGTGCATCCCAAGCCTTTGGGATGCTGGAGCCTTTCCCAGCAGCTGGGAAGGGGAAGGAAGAATTAAAGGGAGCGCAGAGCAGGGGAGAGGAGCCAGACGCCAGCCTGGCTACTGGAAACCACGATAGGCTGGCAGCAGAGGGACTGCGGACGGGGCTCAGAGCACCCACAGCACCATCACCCGCAGCCCTGCTGCACTGGGAGCATCACCCACCTCAGCACACGGGCAGCAGGGGCACCGTGGCACCAGCAGCAAGGTCCTGGTGTGGGAAAGAGCCAGAAACAGTGCTCTTGGGAGAGCCACGGGCACGAGGGGCCACGCGGCACTGGCAAAGGGCAAATTGGTGTCAAGCCAGGTGGATTTGGGACTGTGCAAGCAAATCCAGGCCAGCGAGGGAGCCTCGAGCTGGGATTGGAGCCGTCGGCTCACAGCTCCATTGCTCCGCAGCAGCCAACAGCCCCGGGTCCTCTGCAGCATCCCGCAGCGGGCAGGGACCCCGCATTGAGCGGCCAGAGGAGGGTTTGGACCCGCAGCTCCAGCCCAGGCAGAAGGAGAGGCAGGGAGATGTAAACCAAGGGGATGTGCCCCCAGGCTGAGCAGTAACCCCGCTCTGGAAGGAAACTTGGCACCCGCCAGCCTGCGCCCGCCTGCCAAGTCCTGCTGCGAGCGAGCTTCACACGCGGGCTAGAAGCCCCGAGAAGTTTATAAGGGACCTGCTGACACACCATTAAGCATGGCAGCAGCAGGAGCTGCTCATCCTGGACAGCCCTGAGGCCCCGTGCCTGGGATGCACCAGCATCGCCTCGTGCCAGCATCACCCCATGCCAGCATCAACACCCGCATCCCAAAGTTTCACCCCTTAATCCATGCCAAGGGGATCAGAGTGGGCTATGGGATACATGGGGGGTCCAGGACCCCTTTGCAGCCCCCAGCTTGGCCAAGCTGACACAGGATCTGGACCTGCAGCCACTTCTTCCCACTCCAGATGTCCTGCCTGGCACCGATGGCTCCAGAGGCTGCAGCACTCGGGGGCTCCAGTGTCCCAGCCAGCTCCCCCCTGCCCGGGCTTCCTCCCAGTGCCCATGGTCAAGGAGCAGGATCCATGAGGTGCTGGCATCACCCGGGGAAGTTTCCGGTGCCAGCGGGGAGACCCGGGCAGCGCCGGCACCCTGGGCACTGCACCACAATTGGATTTGCAGCTGCCCTGCCTTTTACTGCATGGAAATTGAATTGTGAAATGTCAAAGACATTTCCCAACTGCGCCATATTAGCCCGGTTTTATTAAATACTGTTATCAGAGGAGATTATTAATGCAATCAAATGCAGGCAGCAAAAAAACCCAACCCAGAATTAACTGCCCACAGGGCAGGAGGCAGCCAGCGAGGTCCTGCCCAGGAAGTCCCTGTTCCCAAGGGGCCTGGCTCCTGTTTCCACTGTCCCACATCCCGCTGAGCTGCTGCAGCACTGCTCACATCCCGGAATGTTTCCCACGGGATGGCAGCACCCCAGAGGGTGATGAGCCTGGGGGTGCTCGCTGAGCTTTGGGGTGCCTGCCCTGCTCCCAGGCAGGCTGCCCGCACTGCCTGCACCATGCACATCCACCCGGGGAGCTGCCTGGCTCCTGTCCTGGGCTTTTCACTAGCAGTGAGCTCTTCCTGCCTGGCACAGCCGGAGCCGGGAGCAGCTTGGCTGGAGGCAGCCATGGGTGGTGGGGCCAGGCTGGGCTGGGTTACCCCAGCTTAGCGGGGTGCAGAGCTCCGTGCCCAGCTCCAGAGCCCAGTGTGGCTCACCCAGCTCCAGCATCCCAGCCAGACGCATGAGGATACAGGCTCTGATGGTGGCATGGGGGACCAGGACAACACCAAGGACCAGGCACTGGATGGGCAATACAGCCCCGCAGGATGCAGCCCCGTCTCCCAGCCCCATGTCCAGGTTGTGGCCGGCCCCTGCCATGCTAAATGCTCACCCTGCCATGTGCTGGGACATCTTTGCTGCATGAAGCTGCCACACGTGGAAGCTCTTTGCAACCCCCCGCCAGCCCAAGGGGAGAAGCCAGGGCACAGGGTCCAACTGTTGGCTCAAAGTCCCTCCTATGGCACCAGTGAGTGCCAGGCAGGAGCTGTTTCCAAAGGGAAAAGCCGCTGGCAGCACCAGCCTCACAGGGAAGCAGCCTCCTCGCTCCAACACTCCACAGCCAAGGAAACACAGTTCCTCTGCACGCCACAGCACCGTCTCCCGCTTCCCAAAGCCCCGGGTGCGCGGGACTGGGACAGGCATGGATGCTGCTGGGGTCACCCCAGCGCCCCATCCCGTCCCATGGTGCCCGAGCCAGGGAACCGAGGGGAAAACGCCAAGTCACCACAATTCTTCGAGGTAGCACCGGGAGGAGGGACCAGGGAGGGGAACAGTTTGCTGCCAAATCCCTGCATCTGATTTGCGTAACTTTCAGACAACCTCATCAATTATGGATGCCCGGGAAGCAAGCGCGGTGCGCGCTGCGGCCGGCCCGGGCCCCACAAACTCATACTCCTCCTGCTAAATCGGGCCCCATGTCACCATGGCAACCCGTGGTAATTCACGCAGGGATTTCGAAAATCCCATTTATTAAACCCCACATGAATAGGATATTGCCCAGATCACAGAGCTCAGTTACAAACCCTCCTGGTGCTGCGCAGCGCGGGGAGCACCGGAGGCACGCGTGGGGCCGGCACACGGGGGGATGCGAGGATGCCATCGCATGGGGACAGACCCTGCTCGGTGCTCTCCCACCCCATGTCGTGCACGGTTCCTCCAGTTCTGCTGCTGCAACCAGAGGTGCTTGTGCACCCCAGACCATGAGCGTGGCACCACGCAGGAGTCAGGTCTGGTGGGGAAACAGCACCAGAGCATCCCAGCACCGGTGGGTTTGGCAGAGCTGGAGATCTGCAGCCCAGCCAGAACATGGGGCAGGCGTCCAGGGAATCACCCCGACATCCGGCTGGCCAGGCTTGGCCTCTTTGGGAGCCCCTTGTCCCTCTCCCATGAGCCCGGCACAGGCAGCACCGCTGGCCCCGTGGCCAGAGGGCTCTGCAGCAGGAGACGCAGCAGAGCAGGGCTGGGATGGATGCAGGAAGAGGTGGTGGCACTCGGGCACCTCTGGCCGTTGCCACAGCAACACCAGCTGTGCGCCTGGGATTGGAGAGGGGTGTGCAAGGGGATAACACCAGGCACAGGCCTCGTCCCCATCCCCGCACGCTGCTCCGAGAGGCCACGGCAGCGGCAGCATCGGGAGTGGGTTGGGATGAAGGGGGCTCCGAGCTGGAGACGCTTCTCTCCCTGCATAGTCCCTTGACAGTGACAGCAGCAATGGCACCGGGGACATGGGGAGCACCACGCCAGCCCTGCAAGAGGGACCACACGTTGGCCCTACACAACACCGGGGACATGGTGGATGCCATGCCAGCCCTGCATGGCACCAGGGACATGGGGATGCCACACCAGCCCTGGTCAGCGCCAGAACACAGGGGACACCACGCTGGCCCTGCTCAACCAGGACCACCCCTGCATGGCCAGGGACAGGGGACACCGCACCAGCCCCGCACAGCTCTGGGGACACGGGGTGCCACATGCATCCCAGGAGGAAAGGGGCTGCATGCCCGGTGTCCCCATGCCACACCAGTGCTCTCTGTGGTCCCTGCCTGTGCCAGGGATGCTCCCGGCCCCACGCACCAGGCCTGAAACCTGCGGCTGCATCAGCACCATGAATAATTCAGTCCCGGGTGGAACGCCTTCACCAGAGCACTTATATTGTACAGTGAGCAGATACTCATGGAGCTACACACACATCCACACGCAGACACACACGTCCACACACGTCCCCACACATCCGGCCCCGCAGGCTCACACCCGGGCACACACTCACACACACGAGGGTGCACACACGGGGATGTGCAAACCCAGCCGCAGGGATGCGCCCAGGGAGATACCCGCGAGCTTCATCCAAACACCCCCACACACAGCACCACCAACACAGCCCCATCCAAACACACATATGCCAGGGTACACCGATACACAAACACAGACACGCACCCAAACACAGACACGCGTGCACGCACGTACACGCGCACAGGCACATGCAGATGTGTGCAGGCACCGGCAGCCGTGGTGCACACACGCACGGGCCGTGCACGCACGCTCCACGCACACCGAGATACCCCCAACCTCTGTCCGTGCCCAGGCCAAGCCCCGGGACACCGGCCCGGCCCCGCTCCCCGGGGCCTCAGGACCTGCTCCCGGGCACAGGGCAAGGGCAGCCCGGCCGTACCGGGGTGCTGCACCGGGACCGGCGGGGCGATGCTGTGCAGCGCCGAGCGCCCGGGGACGCTCCGCCGCCGCCAGTGCCCCCCCGCCGGGATGCCCCCCCTCTCAATACCGCGGTGCCCCCCGGGAGGGGTCCCGGCACGTTTACGGCCCCCGGCTGCCCGCGCCGCACCGGGGAAGGGCCGGGGATGCTCCGGGGCCGGGCAGGGCGGCATCCCGGCCGGGATGCGGGCCCCGAGCCGCCGCGCCCGCTGCTGCGACGCCGGTCCGAACCGCCCCCCCCCCCCCCCGACCTCCGCCGCCACCGGCTCCCCCGGCCCGGCCCCGCCGCCGCGGCACTCACTGGCTTTGCCGGGCTTGGGCCTCTGCAGCAGCTTCTGCACGGCCGCGATGTCCTCCGCCTTCACCGCCTGCACCAGCTCCTGGTCCTTGCCCATGGCTCCGCCGCGCCGGGGCTGCCGGCTGCGGGCTCACGGCCCGAGCATCCTCCGCGGCGCGGCGCGGCGCGGCGCGGCGAGGGGCGGGCGGCTCGGTACGGCACAGCACGGCTCGGTACGGCTCGGTACGGGCACGGCACGGCGCGGGCCCCCCCGCCCAGCCCGCTCCGGAGGCGGCGGCGGCGGCGGCGGGCGCCCGGGGCGGGGCGGGGCGCGGCGGGGCGGGGGGGCCGCACCGGGAGCGCGGCGGGCAGCGGGAGGGAGGGGAGGGGAGGAGGAGGAGGAGGAGGAGGAAGAGGGGAAGGGGCGGGGGCCGCGCCGGTGCCCGCGGGCGGGGCGCGGGGATCCCCCCCGCTGCGGGGGAAGGTGCCGAGGCCCCGGGGGCGCCGCAGCCGTAGGGTGTAACGAGCCGGCGGGTCTCAGCCGCCCCGTGGCCGGAGGAAGGATGCCCGCGGCCTCTTCTACCTCGGGGAGGACCCCCCGGCTCCCCCCTCCCGCAGCCCTGCCTGGCGACCGTCAGCCTGTGGTGGCTGCTAATGGGAACCAGGCTGGAGCAGCTTTCCCATTTCTTTAAATAAAGCCTTTATTACCGCCTCATTTTCCACTTCTGTAGCCACAATGGCCAGTGACATTCGTCCCCTTCCACTTTTTTATGGCTTAAATGACTGAGACATTAAAGGCGGGTGGGGGGGGGGAGTCTGGATGTGTTGAGGGCTGGGGATGCTGATGAACTAGATGGGAAATGGGGCCAGCGATGGACGAGGCGTTGATGTGCTAATAGTGCCTGGGCAGTGCAGAGCACGGCCATCACCGCACAAAATCACACCCAAATTTCTGCTCTCCAGGTGAGTTACTGTCTAAAAGCCCTGCAGAGGTCCTGGCTCCAGCAAACCAATATTGGGGCATGTTGGTCCAGAAGGCTGGTACCTAGCTGGCCACTAATGCGCTGGTCACCGCATGGGGATGGGAGGCTGCAGTGCACTGATGGGTGCCTGTGGCAGATGGAAAGATGGAGAGAACCAAGTTCCTCCTTGGTGCGCCCAGCGCTGGAGCTCGAGGGTGCTCTAAGAGCCCCCAATTCCCTCTGCAGCCCCCAGCTCCAGGCTGACCCCCCCCCCTCCCCAGGGACAGCGGGGTCCATCTCCTCTCCCCACCCCCACTTTCCAATCCAGGACATTTGGGATGCCAGCGTGAAATGCCGTCTAATCTGCCCTCTAATCCCACAGCCGGGCTGCGTGCGGCTGCATGGGGGCTTGAGCTGCTCTGGGTCTCCCTGGGCTGGGGTCTGGGGCTCCGAACATGCCTGGGGGCCCAGACAGGTCAGGGGCATCCCTCACATCTGCCACCACTTGGTAACAAACGAAGCTCCTCAACAAAGGTCCCTTTGTGCCCATTGCTCTCTCCTGCCAGGCTCCTGCACCCAGGGACCCAGCACTGGCATGGGACGGGGCAGCCCCAGTGGCCTCACTGGGCACGGGGACCCTTGTGACCGATCTGGGACCCAGGCAGCAGGGCTGTGTGAGCTGAGAGGGCCACATGGCCACTGTCCCTCCTCCCTGGGCTAAGCCAGGCTCTTGCAGAGGAGCTCAGACCATCTCGCGTTCCTGTGGCTCCCTCCGGGCTCTTGCCAAGTCGGGCTGTGGAGGGCAGAGGAATGTGCAGTGAAATGTCTGTGCTGCTGCTCTGCACACACTGAGCCCAAACCAGCCCTGAACGGGCAGAGCTGTGGGCACGGGGGGGCTGGTTTCACCTCCCCTCACTGCTGAGGGTGCTGAGGCGCTGGCACAGGGTGCCCAGAGAAGCTGTGGCTGCCTCATCCCTGGCAGTGTTCAAGGCCAGGTTGGACACAGGGGCTTGGAGCAACTTGCTCTGGTGGAAGGTGTCCCTACCATTGGAACTGGACGAGCTTCAAGGTCCCTTCTCACCATTCCATGATTCTATGGTCCCGTAGGGAGGACATGGCTGCTCTCGAGGCCAGCACAAGGCACATGGACATCTCCATGTGCCCGGACGCACGATGGGGCATGGGCTGCCCTCTCCCTGCCCTCCATCAGAGCAGGAGCCAGGGGCCCAGGAGCAGTCACAGGACAGACCCCAGCTCCCCCTCACCTGCATGGGGCGGGCAGAGCCGTGTCCCCCTCCAGCACCCAGCAGCATCTACGAAAATACTTTATTGTGGAGGTGGGATGTGCAGGAGGAGCTCTGTACAGTGCAACCACAGCAGCAGCGCAGGCACCAGCAGACACACAACGGTGGCCCCAAAGCCCAGCGCAGGGGGGACAGCGGGAGCTGGGGGGGGGGGGTCAGTGGTCCCTACGTGGCCTTGGGCCGGGCATTGAGGCGGATGATGGCCCGGTAGTCCCGCACCAGGTCCCGCAGCTGGTCCAGGTAGAGGTTCACGTTCTCCTCCATCCACTCCTCCACCGTGTCGGGGTAGTAAACCCCCTCCAAGTGGGTGCGCAGGTCACGGATGAAGCTCTCCCAGTCCTCGTGAAGCCTGGTGGGGGGAAAAAGGGGCTCCAGCTCCCTCCTGTGAGGGATCCCAGAGCCAAGCCCCCCACGCACCCCCAGGGGGCTCCCAGCATCACGTACTTGAGCACCTTGCTGCCAAAGCTCTCCATGTTTCGGGGGTTACCAAACTGGTGCTTCCGATGGTAGGGGCTGAACCAGCCCTTGATGGCACTGGGGAGGCACGAGGGGAGTGGGGGGCACCGGGGATGGGGAGCTGCATGTGGGGCAGGTCCCATCCCATGGGAAAACTCCCGTGCTCAGGCCCCCCTGCCTGTTACCTCTCCTCCTCCAGGGCTTTAAGGATGCTCTCCTTCAGGTGGCCATTGACCTGCTCGACCATGTGGTAGATCTCTGCTCCGGGGAATGTTCCCCTGCCCTCGCTGGGGAAAGGGAGAAGGTGAGAGCTCAACATGTGGGGTGCACAGGGCTGTGGGTGCGTGAACGCCAGCACCCTGTATGGCTGGAGGGTGCCCACCCTCAACCCCCATCAGCGCATCCCTTCTGATGCCATGGGGCAGCAGTGCTGCAGCCACCCCCGACACAGCCACTCACCATGTGCTCTGCTCCAGCTGCATGCTCTCAAAGCCCAGCACATCCAGGACCTTCCTCTTTGTCTCTTCTTTGAAGCCCCCTGGGGAGGGCAAAGAGAGGGGCAGAAGGGGCCATGCCACCAGCAAAGCCGGAGGAGCTGAACCCGTCCTTCCCCTGCCTCCCACCTCCCTCCCAGCATCCTTCCCTGCAGGATGGGGTCTCGCCTGTGGGGTAGGGAGATGGGGCTGGCAGCAGGGTGGTGGAGGCTCACCGGTCACCAGAGTCTGCAGGCAGATGGCCAGCGAGGGGATTCCAACAGGCAGCAGCTCGCAGAGCACCGAGTAGTGATCGTACCTGCGGAGCGGGACCATCACCCATCACCTCCTGCACTGGCGCAGGGGGGGAAGCGGGTACCAGCGCCCTCACCTCTGCCAGCCCGTGAGGACGATGCCCTGGAGGCGCAGCGGGGCCAGCCGGGGCAGCGCCTCCATCACCCGCAGCCAGCTCAGGTGGTTCCTCAGGTGGTAGCTCAGCGGGGGCCAGGCCTGTGCTGGTCCTGTGGTGCCCTTGAAGGCGCTGGCGAACCACACGGCCTCGAAGCCGCTCTCCGCGTACTTGGTGAGGAACGGCACTGCGGTGGGATGAGACAGCGGTGACACTGTACCCAGGAGGCTGGGGGGGGACCTGGGGGGACCCTCTTCCACCAGCCCCAAGAGCCTGACATGTCACCTTACCGATCTGCTCAGCCTCAAAGTCAGGCGCATAGAACCACACCACGGGCGAGACGTGCTTTGCTATCCCAGACTCTGCAGGGAGAGAAAGGACAGGGATGTGGGCGCTGGTACCAGCAGCAGGAGGAGCTGGGGCTCCTCATGCTCCCCTGGGATGCAGGTCCCAGGGGATACTACGCAAATGGGTTGCTGAGAAGACCCCTGGCTCATGTGCCACCACTGTGGTGTCCCCATCCTCTCACCCTGCAGGGCTCCCACACTGATCTTCCGCAGCATGTCATCCCACATGAGCGCCCGCAGCCCCCAGTACTGCGCGGTGATGAAGCCCAGCACCTCCTTGATGTGGTTCAGGTACATGGTCCCCGTGTCGCCCTTGTTGCGGCTCATCCAGTTCTTGGAGTCCATCCCCTCCCCGAGGTGGAAGACCTGGATTTGGAGGAAGGAGGATGCTCAGCGCCCATGGGAGCACCCGTGGTGCCTGGGGCAAGGGCCAGGGTCTCGGCAGAGCCCACTGCCCACCTCATCCGCGCCGATGTGGATCCACGTGGAGCGCCTGTGCTTCTCAATCACCTGCGACAAGATGCTCTTGAGCAGGACCAGGGTGTCGGGGACGTGCGGGTTGAAGCTGTTGGGGAAGCGCTCGACCTCCCGCAGGTGCTGGTACTTCTCGTGCTTGAGGATGAACTGCACCGGAGGAGCCATCAGGGGCTGGAATCACCCTGGAACCCCCATCATGATGCGGGATGAGGAGCAGGACCAGCATCTCCTACCTCCACGTGCCCAAAGGTCTGCACCAGGGGAACCACCTCCAGCTTGTGCTGCTCCGCCAGCTGCTGGATCCGCTCGATGTCCTCCTCGCTGGGAGGGCAGGGACAGGCTCACCGGGGGCACAGGGCAGAGCGTGAGGCCAATCCCTCCTCCTGCTCCTCCGGCACCCTGCCTGCGCGGCCCCAGCTGCCCCACACCCGTGTGGACTTTACTATAGGGACACAAATATTGACCCGGCGGGGCAGGAAGCGGGGCTGGGGCACCCACGGTTATCGTGGGTGCAGGTACGTCACACCCAGCCCTGGCACACCGGGGCTCCACACGGCTCCGCGCACAGCCCCGGCTCACCTGTACGCGTACGGGGACTTGAGGACTTCCAGCTCCCCTTTGAAGGGGAACATGTCCTCGTACTCGATGAGGATGCCGTTGGCTCCCAGCTGGGACAGGAGCGGGAACACCTGCATTGGGCAGCGTGGGCTCATTCCCGGTGCTCAGCCCCCTCAGCACATCCCTCCTGGCACATCCTCCCCATCCCCAGCACCTCACCTGCTCCAGGTAGGAGACCCGGGGCGCAGCTCCCTTGAGGTCCAGGTGGACCAGCCTCATCTCGGTGGCACTGATGTCCCTGGTGACCTGCTGCTGCCCAGGCTCCTGCCTCGGGGCTGTTATCTTGGCCACAGGGAGCACCAGGACCTGGCTCTGGGGGCCGGTGTCCTCCACGGTGTCCCCAGCGTCCCCCCAGAACCCGCTGTCCTTGCTGACGTGCTTGTGCAGCTCCAGGGTAAAGCTGCAGGGAGCGCATCAGCGCTGGGGTGCCCCCACAGACCATGGGGGCTCCCCATGAACCCCAGCCCACACCCGGGGTCCTGCTGCCACTTTACCTGTCACGGAACAGGAACTTGATGCCGGCCAAGGCCACGAGGAGCAGCACGATGAGGCGCAGCAGGTTCAGCCGGTGGCTCCGCTGGAAGCCCATCCCTGCGGGACACACACGGGGGCCCCAGGCAGCACCCCGGGAACAGGCAGGGACCCCAAGCACCACCATATGTACCGTGCTCTGCTCCTGACCAGGGCAGCACCAGACCCAGAGAAAGGGGACATGGGGGAGACCCTCCCACCACCCTGGTCCCCACTGGGGCCATGCACAGGGTACCCCATGTCCCTCCTACCTCATGCGCCCCAGCCTGGGGCCAGCGGCCGGAGCTGCCTTTGCCTCCGCCTGCAAGGGCGCAGCCTCCCTGGCTGTTTGCAGGAGCAAACAAGGCGGTGGCTGAGGGCAGGTCCCCAGCGGGATCCCCCGAGCCCTGTGTCCCTGCGAGGCTGGGGCAGTGTCACAGGGCCAGTGGCTGGGTGGCATCAAGGGGGATCCAGCATGGGAGGAAATGACCCTGCAGATGGAAGGGAGGTGATTGGGGACCACCGGGAACACGGGATGGGCATGAGGGGCAGCACAGACCCCGCTGGCACCCATGGGGATGGGCACCGTGCACCATGGAGGGGAAGGGGCACGAACCAGTGTTCGATCCCTCATGGGACAGGGAAGAGCTCGTGTCAGAGAGCTGTCATAATTAAGATTAATAACATTCATTTAAAGTCTTTTTTATCCTAAACCAATTCTGATAACTCCTGAGATGGGGGATGGACCAATTCAGCTGGAAGTGAGCCCAAACCGCAGGCATTCTCCATGGAGCAGGAGGCAGTGGGTGTCCCTTCCCCGGTGCCCCCATGGCCACAGCTCGAGGGGTTGTGCAGAGATTTGTACTCGGTGTGTGACCAGTTCCGACACCAGCCCCAAACGGCAGCATCAGGAGATGCTCCATGTGCCCAGACCCCGGTGGGGCAGCGCTGGGGACACCACTGTGACACCACAGCAGCTCTCACAGCCCTTCTGGTTGAGCTGCCACCCAAACATGCCCAAGCTCAGGGTTAAATCCAGCAGCTGATGGATTTGGGAACTGAAAAGCAGATTTTGGGGCTGCCGGTGCACAAGCGGCTCAGCCGATCGCAAGGGTCTGGTTGGTGTTGCCAGAGCGGTGGCACCAGGGGACAGCCGCTGAGCTGCCGCGTGCCAGGGCACTGAAACAGCCCTTTCCCAAGACAATGCACTAATCCCTCCGGACACCCTCCTCTGCTGCCATGGGGCACAGGGGGATGCAGAGACCGGGACCTCTGGCATGTCCTGCAGAGCCAGTCGGGATGTGTTGTTCCCAGAGCGCAAGGCCCCATTACAGCCACATCATTGGGTAGTGCAGGAGGGAGCTGGGGATCTCATCTCTATCTCCATCTCATCTCTATCTTCATCCCATCTTTATCTTTATCTTTATCTTTATCTTTATCTTTATCTTTATCCCCATCCCCATCGCCCTGTTCCCATGGGTACCAGGTCCCTCAGTACTCATGCACATGTTGCAGGGCAGGAGCCTGGTTTTGGGGCATGTCATGCCCGTGCTGTCCCCTGCACTCACACCCCTGCATGGACACAGTGCCTTGTGCTCAGGGGGCAGTCATGGAACCCACACCCTGCTCTGCCCGGCCCTGGGTGCTCCTGGCAGCTCCAGCACAGCCCAGCGGGGACGTGCCAGGCTGGGGACAGGGATGTGCCAGGCTGGGGACAGGGATGTGCCAGGCTGGGAATGCTGCCAGCCTGGTGTCACCTCCATTGGGTGCATGGGAAGGCACAGGGGGACATGGGAGTGGGCACGGGATGGGCACAGGGAGCCCAGCACCCAGGAAGGACATAACTATGCGGAGTGCTAATGGTGCTGTCATGGGAACACAGCACCGGATCGGAGCAGGGATAAATATTTAGACAGACGCTGTCAGCCCGCCAAGAGCTGGCGTTTTACTGCGTGATCTTATTTAAACAGAGAACAGGTTCTGGGATCCGAACCCCTCGGGCACAGCGCAGGCGGGGTGGGCACATGGGGCTCAGCACCAAGGGGAGACGGGGCAGCCACGATGCGGTGCCAGTGCTGAAGGGTGATCCCTTTGTAGGCAGGGCTCAGCTGATCGATGCCGCCCCTCGCACCCGGCATCCGGCCGCCAGCACCCGCTGGGTTTGGGAATGTGACGTCTTCCTCTGCCAACCCTTTGGGGATGGCGCTGGCACGGTCCCCAGGAGGCTTGGAACAGCCCCTGGCTCAGTGCGCTCAGGAGCAATGGGGCAAGGAGGGAACAGACCCTCACCCCCTTCCCTGCATCCACACAGGTGGGGTTTGCTCCCAGCTCCCCAAAACCAGCCTGGTTCCCTACTCACCTTCCCGAGCCCAGAGGAGGGGGGAACAGAAGCAAATCCAAATCTGGGCCTAGGGAGAGCGGGGCCATGGGGAGGATGAAGCTGTGAGCCCCAACGGTGGTGGGTGCCACTGCAGGGCACGGGCTGGCAGCAGGATTTGGGGTGCCACCGCAGGGTTTGGATGCCACCCCCCTGCCCAGTGCTCCGCTCTGTCATTCCCAGCCATTGCCATGCCAAACCCTCGCTCCCATCAGGAGAAGAGTGACGCTGCTCCGTGCACATCCCTGTGCACGCTCACACTCACGCGCTTCCAGAGCCTTCCTCGGCCAGCCCGGCCGAGGCCACCCCTCGCTCCCGGGCTGTGTCCCACCGTGGGATGAGCTGCCCCTCGCCATGGGGAGCTGCGGACCCCGAGCCCTAACAGCAGCATGAGGGGGCCCTCTCCAGCCTCTGCACCCCACAAGCGGAGGCACCCCACGCCCCGGGTACCACTCAGTCATCCTCCTCCTCTACAGCAGCCTCTGGGCTCTGCAGGGCATCCTGGCGGCCCTGGTCCCCACTGCGGCACCGGGAATCCCTGCATCCCCTGAGCATCCCTGCATCCCCCGGGCAACCGGGCATCCCAGCATCCCTGCAGACCCCTGAGCATCCCTGCATCCCCCGGGCAACCGGGAATACCTGCACCCCTGCAGACCCCTGAGCATCCCTGCATCCCCCGGGCAACCGGGAATACCTGCATCCCTGCATCCCCCTGAGCATCCCTGCATCCCCCGGGCAACCGGGAATACCTGCATCCCTGCATCCCCCTGAGCATCCCTGCATCCCCCGGGCAACCGGGAATACCTGCATCCCTGCAGACCCCCGAGCATCCCTGCATCCCCTGGGCAACCGGGCATCCCAGCATCCCGCCGGGCATCCCCGCCCCTCCGGCCATCCCCGGCTCCCCCGGCCCTTACCGGCAGGTGCGGGGCCGCCGCGGGCACCGCCGGGAGCGGGTACGAGCACGGGCCGCAGCCGCCGCCGCTCTTAAAGGGCCCGTTCGGCGCCGGTACCGCGGGCGCTGCGGTGGGAAGCGCAGAGGGATGCTCCGGTCCCCGCCACCCCCGTGCGCAGCGGGGCGGCACCGGCAGGGCGGGGACCGGGCCCCACGCACCGGTGCGACACACGCGCGGCGGGGACACCGGCACAGCCCTGCCCCGGGGGCGGCACCGGCCCAAAGGGGTGGCACCGGCACCGCTCCTCGGCGGGCCTGGATGAGCCGGCTGTGTGTCCGGTTCCGGCGCGTGTCTGGTTCCGGTGCCCGGTTCCGGTGTGTGTCCGGTGCCCGGTTCCGGTGCCCGGTTCCGGTGTGTGCCTGGTTCCAGTGCCCGGTTCCGGTGTGTGCCCGGTGCCCGGTTCTAGTGCCCGGTTCCGGTGTGTGCCCGGTCCCGGTGCCCGGTTCCGGTGCCCGGTTCTAGTGCCCGGTTCCGGTGTGTGCCCGGTCCCGGTGCCCGGTTCCGGTGCCCGGTTCTAGTGCCCGGTTCCGGTTCCCTGTTCCAGTGCCCGCTTCCGGTGTGTGCCAGGTTCGGGTGCCCGGTGCCCGGTTCCAGTGCCCGGTTCCAGTGTGTGCCCGGTGCCCGTTCCCGGTGCCCGGTTCCGGTGCCCGGTTCCAGTGCCCGGTTCCGGTGTGTGCCCCGTTCAGATGCCCGGTTCCAGTGTGTGCCCGGTGCCCGGTCCCGGTGCCCGGTTCTAGTGCCCGGTTCCCCTGTGTGCCCCGTTCCGATGCCCGGTCCCGGTGTGTGCCCGGTGCCGGTTCCCGCTGCCCACCCGCCGTCCCCAGCCCAGCGCCCCCTGGCGTCCCCGCTGGTAGCGCTCTCCTTCCCGCGTTGCTGGGCGGTGCGGCCCCCCCCGCGCCGCGCTGATGGTACCTCCCTCCTCCCTCTCTCTCACATGCGCCGTGCGGCGGAGCCCGCCCCGAGCCGCTTCGCTCCATGCGCAGCCCCGCCCGCCGCGCATGCGCAGGGCGGGCGGCGCCGGTAGCGGGGCAGGGCGCGGGGTTCCGCCGGGTCCCGGTGCCCGCGGTCCGGGGCCATGAACGCGGCGCAGGGCACGGTGGGCAGCGACCCGGTCATCCTGGCCACGGCGGGCTACGACCACACGGTGCGGTTCTGGCAGGCGCACAGCGGCATCTGCACTCGCACCGTGCAGCACCAGGACTCCGTATCCTTCACCGGGGGGGGGTGTCACGCACCCGGGTGCGGGGTCCGGCGGGACGGGCTCCGGTGGCGGCTGCTTCGTAGTGACCTTAACGGGTGCCCGCAGCAGGTGAACGCGCTGGAGATCACACCGGACCGCAGCATGATCGCTGCCGCAGGTGAGCGCGCCCGGCCCCGGTGACACCGGGCACGGGGGGCAGCGGGGACGTGGGTCAGCCCCTGCCCGCTCCTTGCTGCAGGCTACCAGCACATCCGCATGTACGACCTCAACTCCAACAACCCCAACCCCGTCATCAACTACGACGGCGTGAGCAAGAACATCACGTCGGTGGGGTTCCATGAGGACGGGCGCTGGATGTACACGGGCGGGGAGGACTGCATGGCCAGGATCTGGGACCTCAGGTGGGCACAGGCACCACCAGCACCACCCCAAAGGCTGCGGGGCTCCTCACACGCTCTTAACCCTGCTCCTTCCTCGCTGGTCTCTTGCAGGTCTCGTAACCTCCAGTGCCAGCGCATCTTCCAGGTGAATGCTCCCATTAACTGCGTGTGCCTGCACCCCAACCAGGTGAGCACCGGTCTCGCTGTGGTTTCCCAGCCCAGGCTTTGCTCTTGCTCCTCCGGGTGGACCTGAGGGGCTGCGGAGTTCTGCATGGCAGCCACAGCAAGAGATCTGGTGGCAGAGACCCGAGAGCTCTCGGTGGCATTGCAGGACGTGGAGCAGCCACGTTTGTGCGCATTACCTGGTGGAAAGGGACAGCAAAGTGGCAGCACCGGGAGTGTCCCCACTCCTTTGGGGCTGTCTTCCCCATGGACATAACTAAAGGGATGTGCCGGGGTGGAAGTGGTGGCATGGGGTAGGATGGGGAATGTGAGGGTGGCACTGCTGCCAAGAAAAGCATCCCAGGGCTGCAGTTACCGTCAGGACTGGGTCAGATTTGCTTGAGGTTCGTGTTCATCTCTTGGTTGATGAAGACAGGGGTGGCCAGGCCTTGAGAAACGAGGCTGAACTGGAGCACAGGGCATTGGAGGGGATGGTGGTGGTACCGTTGCAGTGTTAATAACCCATCTGGTCTATTTTGTGTTCGCAGACACGGCAGCACAAACCTTTTTGAACAGCCGAGTAACAGAAACGTTTCTTTGCATTTGGTCTTGAAAAGGTTTAATCTTCAAGTCTGGAATTTCAGGCCCGGTTTGAGATCGATTATTTGGATCACACTTTACCCAAACGCTGCTGATGCTCCTATGGAGCCGGTGCTGTGCACATGTACAATGTTAAAGCCAAGCATTATCGTTGTACGTAGATCTTACACATGAAATAATCACTAACCGAGGTGCTGCTGAGGCGCTGGTCTGTGGGCAGAAGGCAGTTAGTCCAAAAGTGGCAGTGTTCATGCAGATAGCTTCATCCCTCTGTGATTCCCTGTTGCCATGATGCTGATGGGAGGCTTCTCACAGCCTGGGTACAGTGGTGATGGCTTTAGCAATGGCACTTACACCTGCTAAGAGGGCGTCGGGTCTCGAGGTGCCTAAAAAGGACTCCAAACTGTCAGCTATAAGTAGATGGAGTGATTTGTGCTCCTCAGGAACCAGCCTTTGCGTCGGGGGACAGGAGCAGCTGCTCCTGTGACCTTCTCTCCTGTAGGGCTGAAGCTCTGGACAGCGCAAGACTGTCGATAAAAGCCCTGGGTTAGTGGAGAGCTGCCAGCATGGTCTGCTCTGAGCATGGGAGTGGAGCCAGAACTCTGCCCTTCAGCTGCCTCTTGTCCTTCCCCTGAGAAGGGGAGGGAGGGAGAAAAGCCCATTTAGGCTGGTGGTTTTCAGGTATTTGTACACTCCTGAGTGCTTCGGTTGTTCATTGGCCAACTCGCATCTTAATCCCCGCGGCTGGGACGTGCTGAAAATCCTTTGGCTTCTGTGGAAGCTGCTGGAGCTGTGCAAAGGTTCTGGAATTGAGGCAGCTTCTGTCTGCTCTGGGGTATATAAAATGAGAAAATGCTTCTGGAGAGGTGAACAGCCTTTTTGCGGTGTGAGGTTAGTGCTCTGCTTGCCCTCCGCAGGCTGCTGGCACTCTGAAGCAGCCCTGTGCTGCGAAATAATGAGGCAGAGCAGGGCCACGATGCTTAAAACTGGAGCAAGGCTCCACATGGGGCTACACAGACGTGATCTGAGCATCAGCTTGAGGCTGCTGCTTGCGGGGTTCTCCTCAGAGACACGATGCTGCTGCTGTCTTGCAGGCAGAGCTGATTGTGGGTGATCAGAGCGGCGCCATTCACATCTGGGACCTGAAGACCGACCACAATGAGCAGCTGATTCCAGAGCCTGAAGTTTCCGTGAATTCCGTTCACATTGACCCCGATGCCAGTTACATGGCAGCTGTGAACAGCTCGGTGAGCCGCAACAGCATCCAGCCTGGGGGGATTTATGGTGCTCCAGTGGCTGCTGAGCTGCACGTACCGGCTTTGCAGCGTGCCTGGGGTTGGACATGGGAGGTCCAGGCTGCTTTGGGGTGGGCGACCATCACCCCCTGTCTCACTACAGGGAAACTGCTACGTGTGGAACCTGACGGGTGGCATCGGGGAGGAGGTGACTCAGCTGATCCCCAAGACCAAGATCCCTGCGCACAACCGCTACGCGCTTCAGTGCAAGTTCAGCCCCGACTCCACGTGAGTGCTGCAGCCCCTCGCACACCAGTGGTGGGAAATGACGGTCCTTTCGGGCAGGCAGAGGCCAGCTGTGCCTCCAGATGTGGCTGGTGCTGGCTTCACGCTGCCCTGCAGGTCCCCAGGGAGGAGTGGGACATGGCATTGAGTTGCTATCAGCGCCATCCCAGCCTTGTGCTCCATGATCTCCACAAGCTTTGTGGCCATGAGCTGTTTTTAAAGCTGGGGTTGAATTGCTGATCTCCAGGAGCAAAGTGGGGATCTGGGTGTCCTCCTTCACCAACCCTGTTCAGCTCAAATCTTATAAAGCAGATGACATAGGTGTAAAGAAATGTGATTGTAATGAGCTCAGGTTTCCAGTTCATTACTGGAGAGGCCCTTGGGCATGCAGTGTGACTAACGAGGCTGCCCTCACATGTCTCTTCCTTGCAGGCTCTTGGCTACGTGTTCTGCAGATCAGACCTGCAAGATCTGGAGGACTTCAAACTTCTCACTGATGACGGAGCTGAGCATTAAGAGCAATAACCCAGGAGAAACGTCTCGGGGCTGGATGTGGGACTGCGCCTTCTCCGGGGACTCCCAGTACATCGTCACAGGTGAGGCCCTGCTGCACCGCTTGGTTTGGGCTGCAGGGCCCTGCACCAGCACAGGACTCACCCGTTTCTGTAGCCGGGACATTGCCAAACCCTCCTGCACCAGCACGTGTGAGAGCACCCAGCCTCACACCCACAACACGCTCTACTAACTCCTTTAAGTGTCTACTAACTCCTTTAAGCATCTACTGACTCCCTTAAGCGTCTACTTTTAAGTGTGTACTAACTCTCTTAAGCATCTACTAACTCCTCTAAGTCTACTAACTCCCTGTGCTGCAACAGGGCATCTATTTAAACTGGAAGGATGTTCTTCATGTGTGCAGTTTGTTTCACCTGGTAGCACTGCTGCTTGCAGTACACAGCATGATGGTCCCTTCAAAACATACATGTTGTACCTTCCACAGTAACAAGTAAAACCCCTGTGTAATACAGAAACTCACCAAAGTTCTTGCTCTGCACAGCCCCCTTACCTGTTGTCCTAATAATAGTGTTGAATGAAGCAAGGGGAAAGTCTTATAACAGTAATTAAAAAGTAAGTGTAAAGGTTAATGCAATTTACCCCACTCCTCACTTTGCCTCCAGCCTCCTCTGACAACCTGGCCAGGCTTTGGTGCGTGGAGACAGGAGAGATCAAGAGGGAATACAGCGGCCACCAGAAAGCAGTCGTCTGCCTGGCTTTCAACGACAGCGTGTTGGGCTAAGGGCCATGTGTGGGAGGAGAGGACCTCTGCTTGTTGTCCCTTGTCCTGCAGTGACAACACCCTCTCTGGAGCCCGAGACGCGACCTGCAGCCACCATCCCCTCCTCTGGTGGGGGGCTCAGTCTCTGGCAGCAGCAGCTGCCTCTGCCTGGGTGGGACCAGGCTGCAGCTCCGAGCACATCATCACGTGTGGCCTCCAAGGGAGGCTGCTTGGACAAAAGGGAATGGGAGAGGGAGGCCGGATCCCACCGAGGGCAGCGGGGTGCGGTTCAGCTGGAGGAATCCCTGTGGCATCAGCTGCTGACAGCTTTGTGATGTTCTTATATCCCAAAGTGGGGAAAAATAAATCAGCCTTTCTAAATGCTGAAAGAGGCTGAGCAGAGGATAAGCAGCTGATTCCTTGGTTTGCAATCTCTTTATTCAAAGCATATGTCTTAGACCCCCTTGGAGAGCTGCACTGGTACAAAGCCAACCCCCCCAACAAGTGTAATAACCTTGTGGTGAGCAGGGCTTGTAGCCATGTTAACACGAGCTGCTCCACAAAATGCCTCTTGGCCTGGATCTCCTAATTCCTACATACATGGTGCAGCCCTGAGCACAGCTGCAAATAAAGTGTCTGTGCTGACAGTGCTGCAGAGTCATGGTCGTTCCCTAAACGGTCCTTACCAGCAGCATGAGATCAGGAAGCTCTGGGGGCTGGCAGGGCTGTTACCTTCCTTGTTGGGATCAGAGGCTTCCTAGGAATCCAGTTCAAGTATGTAGAGAGGGAATCCGCGGCTGCAGGGCTTACTCGGGGAGGTAATAGAAGCAGATGGACACACAAACGTTGCTTGGGAAGCAGATGTCAATGCAAAGGTAGATCAGGCGCTGCTTCCCTGGCCCTGCCAAATGAGCAAGGACAGAAGCAGGGTGAGTGGAATGCTCCTGTAGTCGCTGGGGAGCCAGCCAAGCAGAGAGCCTCCAGGAATGACCTTTCCCATTAAAGCTGGAGTGAGATGGAACAGAGTGAGAGCTCAGCAGGCTGCCTTGGTGAGGATGGAGGTGACAAGCATTAAGCCACCAGCAGTGCAGGGGACTGCTCCGTGGCTGCACAAGCTGTGCTGCCCGGGGCAGGGGCCTCAGAGCCTTTGCCAGGCAATTCACTGCAGGTTGTGGGTATGAGCCAGCCCTTGGTGAGCATTAAACAATGGTTTGATTCTGAACTAGAGGTCACCTATCCCTTGGCAGCCCATCCTAGGACATGCATCAGCTTCTGCACAGCCCAACCTGCTCCTCTGAGGGGTACTAGAACAACCACACCTCCCTCTTGTGCAAAGGGAAACAAACACACAACTCACCCTCGGTTCTCCTGACCCAGAAGATGGGTGTCTGCTCACACAGGGTCTGCACAGCCTCCCCCAGGCCCCTGGGGTCCACCTCTCCCTCTGCCAGAACACCCAGGAACTCCTGATAGTGCTTGGTCTGGTTATTCAGATGTAGCAGCTGATCAGCCTGGAAGAAACATCCCTGTTAGTTCCTCCCCAGGCACTTTGTCCCTCCTGCCCCTGCAGCGTGGGGAGCAGGGGACACACAGGCCATTTGGTGGCCAGGACAGGCACCACCAACTCTTTGACTTCCATTAAGGAGCCTCAGAGCCAGGTAGATGCTTTCTCCTCATTGCAACCCCTTTGGTAGCCTGCCCTGGTGGGTGCTGTGCTCCTACACTGCTCTGGGTTAAACACTACAGCAGCAGGCGAGGGCCAAGGAGCCCCTGAGGAAACGGAGAGCAGATGACAGGGGCACAAAACCATGGGGCCTTCTGTCTTCTTGAAACAGAATCTGCCCCCTGCCCATGCATCCATTAGCATTTAGTTCAGAGGGTCTGTGTACATGCTCTACTCCAACCTTCCTCCCCGTGAACTGCTAACAAACCCCTTTTGTGTTTTGTTCCCTGGATTTTTGAGCAGGTAACAGAATCCAGTGGGAGCGGGTCCTATGAGAGCCCTGCTATTCACCTCATGGGACGTATCCCCCCCTTCCCAAGTGCAGCTCTGCTGTTTCTCACAGATTGGGTATCCATACACGCAGGAGCTGTTGCTCGGAGCTCATACACAGCACTCCGAGGCAGAGCTCTGCTGCTATGCCAGGCACCAACCCAGCCCCACTGAGCAGTGAATCGCTGCTGCTACCCTGGGCTGGGAGAGCCTGTGCCCTCGTTCAGCCAGTTTGGGATGCTGGTGTTAAAGAGTCAGCACTGCAAACCCAAATCCCTGCAGGAAAGGGCCTTCAGCAAGGCAGGACTCTATGCAAAGCCCAATTCATCACCCCTGACCGCTCAGCTGCCCCAGGAACGGCCGCAGCCACTGCTTACTCTCTGCTCAGACGTCTGGAGGGGTGTCTGTAGGGCTTGGCGGTCCCAGGAGTCCATCCTCTTCAGGTAGCACACATCCTGCTCCACGGGCTTGTAGCACACGTAGCCCTGCAAGACAGATTGTGCCCCCTTAGAGCAGTCTGCAGCTCCCACAGCTCCTCAGCACCTCCCACAGCTGCCTTAACAGCCCCCAAATGGACACCTCTCCTTTTGCCCTGCGTTATCTTTCCTGACTAAAGGTGCAGAGAAAGGCACCTAAAGTAGCTGGCTGATGTATTTCCTGGTGTACACCTCCTGCTCCCACCTCTGCAGCTCTTCTCCCAACAGCCTGGGCTCTTCTGTTCAGCCCCATACACATGAGGAAGGTGATTTAACACACTTACGTTCCTGCCGTCATACAGCACCACAGCGGTGTGGTTGCTCTGTGAGGTTATGTAGTAGGTCACGGTGCTCCTGGACTTGTCCACCAAAGCTGTCTGATTTCTCGGCAGGTCCTGCTGGCCCTGAAGTGTCAGCCGGATGAGCTGCGAGCCAGCCTGGGCACAAAGAGACGGACAGTGCCACCAACCATAGAGTCGCAGAGTGGTTTGTGTTGGAAGGGACCTTAAAGCTCATCCAGTTCAACCCCCTGCCACGGGCAGGGACACCTTCCACTAGAGCAGGTTGCTCCAAGCCCCTGTGTCCAACCTGGCCTTGAACACTGCCAGGGATGGGGCAGCCACAGCTTCTCTGGGCACCCTGTGCCAGCGCCTCAGCACCCTCACAGGGAAGAGCTTCTGCCTCAGAGCTCATCTCAATCTCCCGTCTGGCAGGTTAAAGCCATTCCCCTTGCCCTGTCCCTACAGGCCCTTGTCCAAAGCCCATCTCCAGGTTTCCTGGAGCCCCTTTAGGCACTGGAGCTGCTCTAAGGTCTCCCCTTCAGGAGCCTTCTCTTCTCCAGGCTGCCCCAGCCCAGCTCTCTCAGCCTGGCTCCAGAGCAGAGCTGCTCCAGCCCTCGCAGCAGCTCCGGGGCCTCCTCTGGCCTCGCTCCAACAGCCCCAAGTCCCTCTTGTGTTGCTGGCCCCAGAGCTGGATCAGGACTGCGGGACGGGGGCGTGCTCAGGAAAGCAGGATCTGCCCCCCCTCCTCTGTGCTCGCTGCAGCACACCCTCCCTCAGAGGCCACACGTTGGAACTCTGCTGCTTCAACACAGAGCAGCTCAGAGCTCACAGCGTGACTCCCCCAAAGGGATGATGCTTTCAGCACCCACCGCGTGTCACGGCTCTCTGGCAGCGCTGCTCCGCTCGCTGCCTGCAGCGCTGCCAGCACCTTCCTGCCCTTGCGCCTGCAGGTCTTCCAGGAAGGGGAACCAGCTGAACCGAGCTCAGCCCATTTGTCCCTCCTGCCAAGTGCTGATGCAGGTTAAGGCTGCGGTGAGCAGGCAGCTTCCTGCTTGACTGGGATCTCTTACCTCAGCCGAGCTGGGGGAGAAGATGAGAACCCCCAGGACGCTGATGCCAATGGCACAAAGCAAGACAATGGCCAAGATGATGCAGAAGGTCCTGTGTGGAGCTGTGAAGCACGCTGCAGCCCTCCTGTCCTGGGAGGCGAGGCAAGAAGGAAAGAACAGGAGTTAAAATCAACCCTCCTACTGATCATTCTTCTTCCCTGCAACAGGCAATTCTCACTCATTACACAGATCATTGCAAAACTGCTGGGTTTGAGTGCAGAACTGCCCAAACATTGCAGCAGCCCCGGAATAACATCACTTTTATCCCACAGTGCTGGAGTTTCAGACCCAACATCCCGGTGATGGGCACTCCCACAGCTGAGCACCTTCCTCCTGCAGCCACGGGATCATGGAAACACTGGGAACCCATTGGAGAAGGGCTGGAGCTGGGAGCTGGAAGCTTTCCACAAAGAGGAGCTGCTGCTGCTGTGCTTTAGCAGCAAACGAAATGACTTTGGTTTATAGCAGAAATCCCCAGAGAACCATCAGCATTTGGAACGGCCCCTGTTGGAATGATCCTGCTTCCCTGCCCCACTGGATGCTTGGTTGTATTTACTTTCTTGATCAGCTACTCTCCGTGCAGACCAAGCTGTTACCTGAAGCAAAAGAGCTTGGAACTCACCTTAATGCTTATATGGAAACACTTAAATTTAACTTAATGGCCCATAACGTTATTCTTTGCAAGCAGAAAGGATTTGCTTCCAGTAACCCCAACTGTGCAGCCCCCATTAAAAAGAAACAACCTGAAGGACATAAAGAAAACCAATAGATGTCCATGGTTAGAACTGCTGCAGCCACACGAGGAAGGGGCTCTTCAAGCCTCTGGGTCAGTTATTGATCTTTTTTGGTGACATGTAACTTCCAGATCTATCCCACCAGGAAAGCAGTGAGTCTTTCCAAAGCCCAGCCTGTGCAGAGCTGCAAGCTCAGCAATCCAGATGCAATAGTGCTCAAGCCCTGCGGTACCAGGCAGGTTTTCAATAGCTAATGGAATTCCCTGGGTGGGAAAGGTGCAAAGAGAGAAATCCAGTGACTCCCAGCCCCACAGCTCCCCTATGCACACACATCCCGAGCGGCTCCACAGAGTGCAAACAGGGTGCTTCAGCACCTCTACCCTGACCATCCTGCCCTGCCTTGTGGAAGTTCAGGCATATCCAAGAAAATCCATCTGACAGTTGCCTTACAAGGAGCTCAACCGTGGGGTGCTGAGGCTGGGGATGACCAAAACCTCACCAGGATCCCTGGCAACAGAAGGAGCTCAGCCCCTTCAATAAGGAATTGATCAAGCACAGAGCAGGGTCTCCCTCTGTGATGGGGGGGACCAGGGATACTCACTGTGGAGACAGCATTGCTGGTGCTGTTCCTCGCCTCCATCCTCCACTTCAAATGAGGACCTTGCTCCTGCAGCTCTGCCTCCTGGTTATATGCAGACTGTACATGATTACAACTCCTGGCACGCCTGGAAACCCAAATTAAAACAAGCTTGCATCTAGAAGAGATGGTCCATCATGCCAGAAGTAATTCCAGCCAGGAGTTCCTCAGCCCAGGCTTTGGGAGGCTGAAACCTGAGAGCTGCCACCTGGGGAGAGGGGAAGAGAATGGGGCTGAATCCAGGAGTGCCGAGCGGTGCTGTCAATGCCTCACTTGGTGCTTCCTTGTGAGCGGGCTGGAGGGGACAGGATGACAGTCGGGGACTTTGTGTCAGCCCTCCCTGCTGGCAGGCCCACTGCAGGCTCATGAAGAGCGAAAAACAGAGCTGAGAGGAGTGGTAGCCTGCCCCTGTCATCAGTTATTCCCCAATGCCAACACGAAGCTCGTGCTGCTGGAGCTCTGCAGGCTGAAGCCAAGTGTTCCTCCTGCAGGCTGCTGCCCTGCAAGCCTCAGCTGCACAGACATGTTCCTGCTCCACCAAAAGACCTCGGAGCAGGTAGACCCTGGGGAGAAGGGTCTCTGCTACAGAGGCATCACCACAACCCCAGCTGCACCCATGCTCATGCCCCACAAGGCTGTGGCATCCACAGGAGCCCCTGAGAGAGGTTTGGGGGGTTGAGACCTGCCAGCCAGATGCAAGAGGCTGGATGGAGGCAAGGAAAAGCTCAGAATTCCTTCATGTAGTCTCTGTTAAGGGAAAATATGGCTTTTGAACAGTTTCCTATTAAGCACAGCCCAGGATTGATCCAATTCAGCCAAGAGGGCAGCTCATCCTGGAGCTTCTCATCACCAAAGCACTGGCAATCCCTCCCCACTCCCTCTCTTTCCTGCTCTAAGTCAAACGTCAGCTATTTCAGTGGCAGCATCCATCCAGTTCTGGCACGATGCTCCTGTGGGACGTGAGCTCCAGCTCTGGTGCCATGGTTTGAGCCCAGCCAGTAACTCGGAACCACGCAGCCACTCGCTCAGTGCCCCACTTCTTCCTGCCCCCGCTCCTGAGGGATGGGGAGGAGAATCAAAAGAACGTAACTGCCATGGGTTGGAGTAACTAAGGTATAACACAAAACTACTGCTACCACCAATAATAATAATGATAAGGGAAATAAGAAGGGGAGAGGATACTCAGCTCACCACCCGCCGGCCGATGCCCAGCGCGACCCGTGCAGCGATCCGGGCCTTCCGGTAACTCCCCAGTTTATATACCGGGTATGACGTGCGGTGGGACGGGACAGCCCTTTGGGTAGTTTGGGTCAGGCGTCCTGATTCTGCTTCCTCCTGGCTTCCCCTCCTCCCTGGTAGAGCGCGAGACTCAAAGTCCTTGGTCGGAGTAAGCATTACTGAGCAACAACTAAACCCATCGGTGTTATCAGCGTTGTTCCCAGGCTGAAAGTCAAAAACACAGCACTGCACCAGCTACAAAGGAGGAGAAAAATGATTGCTGTAGCTGAACCCAGGACATGTGGCCAAGCACACCCCGTGCCGTGGCACTGCGGAGAGCAGGACAGGGCTGGCACAGCCAAACCCCAGCTCTGCTTCACTGGGCGATGCGCTGGGGATCCAGCACCGCTCCCACATCACCACCTGCAGCTGAGGTTCACACAAGGGGTGTGAGAACCAAGCAGCAACACACAGATGGGGGGTTCTCCCCAAAGACATTTTAACAGCAACACAGGAGACATTTTCTTGCTCTAAGAAATGGAGGTCCTGCCTCATCCGAGGCAGAGAAGGAAGCGAAACCCTCTACGGAACACTGTGGGTGACAGGATTGCTGTGTTCTCCTCAGCACTGCGCTCTTCAAGAAGCAAATCCCAGCCCACACCAAGGGATTTGGGACCTGAGCCCCAGAAATACACTCCAGAACTTGGATTTGTCTCCCCATTACTGCATGTGAGGAGTAAAGATGACAACCACAAACCAACCCCTAACTCCTGCAACCTCCACGCAGCACAGCTGTGCCAAGGATCACAGAGAAGAGACTTCAAACTGAGACAACGCTGGGGAAAGCAGGTTTTGAAGTTTAATGTGAATTCAAGTAAAGGCTTAAAAACCGTTTGGAAGTTGTACAGAGTTCTGAAGCACGGCTGACACCCTCACCCACACGTTTCAGCACATGACTCGAGGTAACAGGTCCCTCGTGCAGGGCCAGCGCCAGCTCCAGCCAGGCCAGGCCTCTCCTGGTGTCTGCTGCTTTACTTGTCATCTTCTGACATTCCAAGCACCAGATACAAGAACTGAATCCAGGAACACATCCTGAAGCCAGGCTCTCCCTGCAGGAAATCCATCACATCCATTTCCACGTTAACCCAAAGTTCTCCCTCTAAGGGTTTCTCTGTGACTTCGCATAGCCACAGCCTTCCAGCTGGAGGGAGGAGCAGGGAAGAGGTGATCCGTGCTTCCCGACACAAGGGAACACCTTGGACAGGATCAGCTAATACTCTGGTAACCCCGAAAGACAACATGAACTGCAGGGTTATTGCTCTACAAACAAGTGGCTCGTTGTGAGTGGAAGGAAATGGCACCAACACACTGCCAGAGCTGCCTGGCTGCACAGTGGGAGGCGAAGGAAGGAAGTTGTTTAAATTCAGCTACCGACCGTGGAAGCTATGGATAAAAGCAGCTTATTTGCATATTTAATGTTTCATTTAATTCTGTACTGCAGAAGCTTTCACCTGTGGCCTTGGATCCAGCTACGAGGTACCCGAGCTGTGCATCACCCAAACCCAGCTCCAGATCAAACTGGAATCATCACCTGAGCCAGCGCGTGCTGCTCCGCAGCCAAGCGCCGGCCCCCGGCGCCCAGGGAAGAGCTGAACCTCAGGTGCTGAAGGAAGCACGTGCCACCATCACACACAGCCTTGGGATTCTTTGAGAGGAAAGCTGTGCTAGATCCAGCCCCTGTGAGCTGAGCATCGGCTCTGATGCTGCAGCTAAAGCCAAAGGAAGCAGCTATTTGGATGCTGAGGGAAGTACAAGAATTAACTTGGTACTAATGGATCCAGTTATCCGGGAAGCAGCAGCAGTGAAGGACAGTCCTGTGTGGGTACAGACTTTCTGCATTACCAAATGCAAAAGCTTAGAATTAAATCTACTGTGATCAGTGAAGTACATTCCTCTTATCCTCCCTTTTGGGAAACAAGATATATTATCATATACTATACTTAAATTTATAATTTAAATATATTCTGATATATATTTAGGAGGGGGGTAGCTCTGTATGTACATGTGCTTCATACATACACCCAGCACTCGGACAAACACAGGCAGAGAGAAGACACTGTTTGTATTCTGAGAGTGGAAGCATCCTGATCTGCACTAGTGCAATCTGCAGTGGTCAAACAAAGGAAGATGGGTTCAGTTTCTGTTACATTTGCATTGGGCTGGAAGAAGAAAAATCAACCCACAGCTAAAGACTAATCCTGCCACGTGCCAATGCCTGCAGGCGTTGCCCAACATAGCTGTTAAGCACGAAATATTCCAGGTTTCCCTGAATAAACCAGACTGAGCCGTTAAGTACTAAAAGCTCCAGGTTTCCCTGAATAAACCAGACTGAGTCACAGCCTCTCCAGGCAAGGACACACCACAAGATGTTGGGCTCTTTTCCTCAGATCAACCAGCTCTACTTCCCTCAACTCAGTCTAGACGACAAGGTGACACTGAGCAAAAGAAACATTTGGATAGATGTGTTGCTTACAATTAATTTAAAAACAGCCCCAAGCCCCCAGGATGTGGGTGACACTGTAATGCCCTTTTGGCTTCAAAGTGCATTTAAAGACCGAGATGTAAACAAAATCACACTGGGAGGACAGGGAGGTTAAATAGCTGCTAAGGGCTGCTAACTCCGGGTGGTATGCTAGTTACTGTCACAAGGTGATTAAGGGGGTACCGCTGCAGAGGCTGCAAGCACCCTGCTCTCCTACTCCCCCAGTGCTGGCAGGAGGTCGGCGATGCTGTCGACGTAGTAATCGGGCACCAGGCTCTGCCTGGCCGGGCAGGCGCTGTCCTGGTGGCCCCTCACTTCGTCCAGCGCGGTGACCCCGGTGAGCGTGAGCAGGGTGGTGAGCCCGCAGGAGTTGCCCATGAGGATGTCTGTGTCCAGCCGATCTCCCACCATGATGGTACGAGCGGGGTCGATGTTGAACTCGCTCACCACACAGTCGAACATGTACCGGTTGGGCTTCCCCACGATGAACGCCTCGCGCTGGGCTGCTGTCTCCACTGCTTTCACCAGGCAGCCCGTCCCTAGGGAGAGAGCAGGAAACACCCTTTAGGGTCTGCAGAGGACACTCGGCACCCACAATACAATACAGGGCTTGGAAACACACCACCGCAAACAGGACAGGCAGAGCCCACTGCCAGGAGAGGTGGTGGACAAAACCTGCCAGGAGGCTGGAATACTGCCTCACACTGGGATCAGGAAGGGGCCGCTATTCCCGAGTAAAGGATCAGCAAGGATCTTCCCTTTGTCAGCGGGGAGCCCGGGCTCTGGGCCGCTGAGCCTGCCACACCGCGGTGCAGGGCTGAGCTCGGGGCCACCCAGAGCCACCTCCCAGCGCCCTCCCGCCCCGCGCACCGGGGATGGCGGCGCCGCCCTCGAGCGGGAGCCAGTGGTCACGGTTGGTGCCGACGAGGAGGCAGTCGGTGCCACCGCGCAGGAGGTAGCGCAGGGCCTGGCACAGCTTGGCGTAACTGAAGTGCTCGTCGAAACCCACGAGGACGGCGCGCACGGCGGGGTCGAGCGGCGCTTGGGCCCAGTCGGCGGGCGCGGGGCCGGGCAGGGCGGCAGGGCCGGGCCCGAGGTGCGGGATACCCACAGCCTCCAGCTCGGCGGCCAGCGCGGGGCTGCCCAGCACGTAGGCGGCGGCGCCGGGCGGCAGGGCCTGGCGGAGGTAACGGGCGGCGCAATAGGCCGAGCCGAAGATGTTGCGGAGCTCGGCGGGCGGGAAGCCCAAGCGCCGCAGCTTCTCGGTGTAGGCCGCGCGCGTCCGGCTGCTGTTGTTGGTCACGTAGCACAGCCGCTTGCCCGCCGCCGCCAGCCGGCCCAGCGCCGCCGCCGCGCCGCTCACCGCCGCCTCGCCCCGCCACAGCACCCCGTCGCAGTCAAAGAGCAGCGTGTCGGCGGCGCCGAGCACGGCCCGGGCCGCCTCGGCCTCCAGCCGCCGGCACCGCCGCTGCCCTCCGCCGCCCGCCATGGCCGCCGCGCCTCAGCCCCGCGCCCTCTCCCGCACTCCCGCACGGCGCCGCCGCTGCGCTCTCATTGGCTGCCCGCCCTGCCGGCCCGCCCCCCGCGCACTGCCATTGGTCAGAAGCCTGCGGTCACCTCAGGCCATTGGGCCGCCCAGCCGCGGCGGCGGCTCGTTAGGTAACTCGTTAAGGCCCCCGGTCCGTGTGGGCACCGGGGGTCAGAGGTCACCCGGGGGTCGGGCACCGGGCACCGACACGCGCGCGGTTCCAGGATCACGCACCACCGGTACCCCCCGCGCGCCGGCCGCGTTTCCCGCCGAGCTCCACCCCCCCTCCCCGCCCCGCGTTGGGCCAGTCCCGCGGCACGCGGCCCGTTGTTATGACGACACGGCCGTAAAGCCGCCATCTTGGCGGTGCGGCTCGTTGCGACATGGAGGCCGCGATGGCAACGAGCGCGGGGCCGGCGGGGCTTACGGCAGGCGCGGCAGAGGAGCGGGAGGCGGCGGCGGCGGCGGGCTCCGGGGCTGCCGGGACCCCCGCGGCACCCGCCGCCTTCCTCAGCCTCCCGGCGCCCTTCAGCGAGGAAGGTACCGGCCGCGGGGCGGGCGGTGCCGCCGCGACAGGGCCCCGGCCGGAGCCGAGGGGAAAAGCGGGGTCCGGGGCGGGGAGGGGGGAGCGGTGGGGCCCGGCCCAGTGGAACCGACCCCTGCGGTGCTCGGCGCGGAGCGGGCCCTGCCCGTGGCTCTGTCAGCGGGGTCGGGCAGGCGGCTGGTGCCCCTCTGCGTGGGCTGTGAGAGAGGCCCCGGGCCCCGGTGGGGGGATCGCCCCGTTCCCCGCCAGGAACCGGCTCGGAAACACCCGCCAGCCCCGGCCCCCCCCCTGCCCCCGGTGCGGGAACTCACCGCCACATGGGCACAGGGGTTTTCCATGCGATTTTCCTAAGCCATGCCCGAATTGTCCCTCGCAGATGAAGATGACGTGCACAAGTGCGGGCGCTGCCAGGCCGAGTTCACCTCCCTGGAAGAGTTCGTGCAGCACAAGCTGCAGAAGGTCTGTCAGAGGGTCCCCGAGGCTCTGCCTGCGGTGCCGCCGGGCCTCGGCCAGGACGTGCAGAAGGTGACAGCAGGCTTGTCAAGCTGTGGCTGTTGGGTTGGAGGGCAGAGAACAGCAGACAGGAGCTTTTAAAGGTCATAAAACTCTTCTGCTAAAGCGTTGTCTGTCACAGCAGGTCGTTCCTTCTGTTGAGGAGTCGATAACTGTTGCTCATATAGTGGTTGAAGCATCTTCAATAGCAGAGGAAATCAGCAACGCCTCTGCTATAGTAGGTGAGTTTTGGGGTGCCTGGCTCTGTGCCCCAGGTGGGGCAGGAGCTTGTTCCCCTCTCCAGTGTGCTCTGGAGCGTGATCTGTGTGTGGTCGGGCACATGGTGCCTCCGTGTTGCTGCAGGACTTGGGACTGAGGGTGTGAGAGGCGTCCCTCGGCCAGCTCTGCAATTGACCCTGCAATAATACAAAATAGAGTTAAAACTCTGTTCCAGAAGTGGCCATTTTAATATTTATGCTGCAATAGAATCATAGAATCAACCAGGCTGGAAAAGACCTTTAAGAACAAGTCCAACCGTTGCCCACCACTGCCAAGGCCACCACTAACCCACGGCACTGAGGCCTTGGCTACACGGTGTGTGAACCCTTGCAGGGACGGTGACTCCAGCCCTGCCCTGGGCAGCCTGTTCCAATGCCTGAGCACCCTCTGGGGAAGGAATTGTTCCTCAGTTCCATCTAAGCCTCCCCTGGTGCAGCTTGAGGCCGTTTCCTCTTGTCCCATCCCTTGTTCCTTGGGAGCAGAGACCAGCCCCCTCCTGGCTCCATCCTCCTGTCAGGCAGTTGCAGAGAGCGATAAGGTCCCCCCTGAGCCTTCTCTTCTCCAGACTAAACCCCCCCAGGTCCCTCAGCCGTTCCTCATCACACTTGTGCTCCAGGCCCTGCACCAGCTCCGGTGCCCTGCTCTGGCCCCGCTCCAGCATCTAAAGTAACTAGGGAGAACTGTGCTGAGAGCCGTGTTCAGGCTTTAGGTACCTGTTCCTCCTCCTGCTGCATGAAATGCTGGAACAGTAAATTGATGTAGTTGGGTAAAGCTCTTCTGCGAAGGACATAACTGTCGTCCTACCCTCTTCCCAGGTAGTGGGCACATCAAAGAAGTCATTGTTGCAGGAGACCACGTTTTTGAAAACCCAAATGGTCACACGGATGGGGAAGTCCCAGAAGAGGCAGGCAACCCTGACGACCCGGAGCAGGATATCTCCACGGAACTGATAAAGGTTAAGCTGCTGGTTAACAAAGAAGGGAGATATGTGTGTGAATTATGCCAGAAGACATTTAAAACAGTAAGTACCACCTCTATGTTTGGGTTAGTGAGTTAGTTAGGCTAGATGTTAACTAAGATATCTCAAGACTCAGTAACATTGTGCTGTTCTAGAGCACGCGATGCTTCCAAAAGGGAAGTCCTGCTTTCTGAAGGAGCACTGCTGTTTTTTACAGCTGAAATGTAAACTACTTAACCACTAAAATCCTTAACCTTAGCTCCGAGAAGCTGTGGCTGCCCCATCTCTGGCAGTGTTCAAGGCCAGGTTGGACACAGGGGCTTGGAACTGGAGGAGCTTTAGGGTCCTTTTCAGCACAAACCAGGCTGGGATTCTATGACCTGAAACATCTTTTACCATGAAATTCTTTCCCCAGGCCAGCATCCTCAAAGCTCACATGATCACCCACAGCAGCAGGAAGGACTATGAATGCAAACTCTGTGGAACTTCCTTTAGGACAAAAGGGTCTCTGATCCGACACCATCGGCGTCACACTGGTAAGAGCTCTGCCGAGTAAGAGCCCCTCGTTGCTGGGGTGTGCTCTGTGTGTGGGGAGCCACGTTACCCTCCACTGGAATTTACTGCTGCTTTCCTGCTGCTGAGCTGAGCCCGTTGAGCTCCACAGCGCTGGGCTGCTGGGAGGCAACACAAGGGATAAGCACAGGGCTGGCTGTAGGAAGCTGAAGGGGTTCTTCACGCTGGCAGTGGTTACCTTAATACTCGTTTGGATTCCTGTTGTTTCCAGATGAAAGACCTTACAAATGCAAGAAATGTGGGAAGAGCTTCCGGGAATCGGGAGCTTTGACTCGGCACCTCAAATCTCTGACACCCTGCACTGAAAAGATTCGCTTCAACATGAACAAAGAAATAGTGGTCAATAAAGAGGATCTGCCAACAGGTCAGTGCTGCTGCCAGCACCTGCCTCGTGCCTGGGAAAACTCAGCATATAAATTAAACCCATTTCTGTGGTATTCAGTTTCTAATCTTATACAGGAAAAAGTAATTTACAGAACTAAAGTACTAACCTGAAGCTCTGTAGCCAGGCAGTGACCGCGAAGTGTTTGATGCTCTGGAACAGAGATGGTTTTAGCAGGCACCTTGCGTTCTAAGGCCCGTTTTCTGCTGGGCACAGCAGGCTGGGGAGGGTGGCAGCACACCCGGGACTCACTGTGCTGCTTCTCTTGCAGGATCCTCTAGTTCAAACCCAGACACTGTTTCCTCAATAGCGAGTGAGTCCATCGAGAGCTCACCCGTCATTCACCTGGTGACAGATGCAAAAGGCAACGTGCTTCATGAAGTCCACGTCCAAATGCAGGAGCTTCCTGTTGTAGATGCAAAATCCCTGGACCAAGATGTGAGTGTATTTTCTCTTAAAGGCCCTTCATGTGCTGTGTGCAGAGAAGTATTTTAAAGTATTTCACCTCACCAACAGAATTCTTGTAGGTGCTGGGAATAAATGCGTGTGGTGGGAGTAAATAGTTAATGATGAGCTGCTTTTTCAATTGAGAATGTAAAGGCTGAGTCTGGCTGAGGTAGCAGCACGTGTGTAGCATGCAGGGGGATGAGTAGGGTTCACCACCGTGTGCTGGATGATACCTTCTGTATAAGAAGGGTGTTTTTGTTGACTGTTCCCTGCTATGAGGCACTGTGGTAAGAGCAAAGGCTTATCATCCCTCAGACTGTATGTCTTCAGAGCACAGATTCACCTCCTCTTCCTCCCCAGTCCAAGACCATTCCTTTGCTGACCTTTCAGCCCTGTACCACAGCACTAGATGCCTTTGAATGGCTCTAAAGAGAGGGCTGAGGGTGTATTTGCTGTACCAGTTACCAGACTGTTCCTTCCTCCAGCAGTCACATCCTGAGGAGCTGCCATGTGAGGGGGAAGCGACAAGTGAGAACCTGCTGAGGGAGGCCATGAGGAACTCGGGTATCGTGATAGAGCGAGTCGCTGTGGAGGAGATGCAGAAGGCAGACACAGAGCCTGCCGTGGCTGCTGCACCAGGGCTGCAGAATGAAGTGGTGGAAGCAGAAGAGGAGCCATGTGGGGAGCAGTGTGTTGAAGTAGAACAAGCAGAGTCTGTATGTTTGTATTCCGTAAATAGATTCCTTGTTTAATGTTCCTTGCCTGCACTTGGTTGTGGACAGCACTGTTAGCATGTTACCCCCAGTGCATCTCTCCCTGTGCCCTGGGATTTGGGTCAGATTTTACAGTTAAACATATTTCACATATGCTTTAAGTGTACTGTTAGTACACAGAGGTGTTCTCTCTCTCCTGTTAGCAATACAGATCTCTTCCTGGTCAAAGCTGGAGTATCTAACTGGGAATTTGGATAGCAATACTTACTATACACACCAGTACAAAAATACTTACGTTGTACCATTTTCTTTCCAATAGACAGATGCAGAAAGAACAAATGGGTACAAAAGTTACGTTTGCCCTCACTGTAACGAAGCCTTCAGTGAAGCTACTTCCCTTGAAACACACATGAAAGGTCATTTAGGTAAAGTTCTACTGCTCATGCTAAAAGTGTCTCAAATGTGATGTGTCTCACATAGCACAGCTTGCTTTGTTTCAACTCCCTTGCCTTTACGTGGCCTTAGCCATGCAAAATCAACTGACTGAAATCAAACAATCAGTGACACGCTAATACAAAAAGGTTGATTTGGGTGAGCTCTAGAATAAAGGGTGAAAGAAATACCTTACAAAATACCTCCAACTTTCACATTTTGGGCTGCACTGCATCCTTGCAAGCGGAATCTGATGAAGAGGCCAATAAAAGCATGAGGCAGAAGAGGTCAATAAGCTGGACCTGCTGCTTGAAAGGCATCAAGGGCCATGAAAGCAACATTAGAGCAGAATTCACTTACGAATGAGACAAAGCCATTAAACAGCTGAAAATATGATTTCCGCCCTTCTCCTGGTTCATGTTTTTGGCAAGAATTCTGCTGCAGCATGTAGTAGATACTTGCTCCTGCGGGTTGTCCTGTACCAACCACGTGTCCTCTCTTTCTCTCTAGATTACAAGCCTTTCAAGTGTGAGGAGTGTGGCAAAGAGTTCACCAAGGGTTACTTGCTAAAGAAGCACCAAGAGGTGCACGTGAACGAGCGGCGTTTCCGCTGTGGAGAGTGTGGGAAGCTCTACAAGACCATTGCACATGTGAAGGGGCATCGACGAGTGCACTCTGATGAGAGGCCCTATTCCTGCCCCAAGTGTGGCAAGCGGTACAAGACAAAGGTGAGCTCCCTCACTGCAGCCTGCCCTCCAGGTTTCCCTTTCCAGAGCCAGGGTATGGGAGAAGTTAGGAGGCTTTGCTCCTGAAAGAACAGAGGCCACTTGCCTCTTAATGAGCTGAAGCTCCAGAAGGAGGCTTTTTAGCTAGGAAAAGAGGGATACTCATAGAATCATAGAATGGTTTGGGTGGGAAGGGAACCTAAAGATCATCCAGTTCCAATGCTCTGCCGTGGGCAGGGACACCTTCCACTTACGGTCTTAATAAAACCTTCACATCTGTGAAGAAACTGTCTGGAAAGCTTTATGTAATGACAGTAAACCCAAGTTTTTATCATGTCTTACACAAGAAGAAGTCCTCAAAGACGTTGACTTTCACCCTGGAAGCTAAAATACTGCTTGTTCCAGTTCGCAATTCCCTTTAGCTCCCTTCTCCCGCTCCTCTCTCTGGTACAGAATGCCCAGCAGGTCCATTTCCGTACACACCTGGAGGACAAGCCCTACGTGTGCCAGTTCTGCAGCCGCGGCTTCCGGGAGAAGGGCTCGCTGGTGCGCCACATCCGCCACCACACCGGAGAGAAGCCTTTCAAGTGCTACCGGTGTGGGAGAGGCTTTGCAGAGCACGGCACCCTCAACAGGCACCTCAAAACCAAAGGTGAGGTGGCAGAGCTTGGCTGCGGTGGCTGGGAGTGCAGGGTGGTCTCGGCTTGGGTTATACAAGCTGCTTTTTGGCTGAGCCGTGATGGTTTCTTGGAGTGAATCTAATGACTGGCATCCAAGGCTGTTTATCTGCATCCCAGTTGCATCAGGAGATGCATGGTGGGTTTTTTTCATCTCTATTAATTACTATTTCTATTGTGATCTTTCTGACCAAAAATCAGCTGAACAAACAGCTGTAAATCAGTTCTAATACAAAATCTAGATCATCTAAATAAAGATAACCAAAACAAGACTTGCATCAAGCCTCTAACTGCAGGAGTGCTGTAGGTTCTCTGCTCCAAACTCTGGCCTAAGTGGTCTCTGCAGTGTCACCACTGCCCTAAGTAGGGAGGACAGAGCCTGCACCCTACCAGAGCCTACCCCAAGCTCTGAAGGGGCTATGGTCCAAGGCTATACACAAAGAGGGAGAAAATGAACGTTTCCACAAAGTAATGCCAGGGAGAGCTCGATTCCTGTGTTGGGGAAGAGGTGACCTGTAAGAACACAAAGTGGGGATGTTCCGTAAGGAAAATGACTTTGAGTTCTCATAGATAATCTTGTTTGATCAGATTAGTTCCTTCTGTGTAAGCAGAAAAGATACGTGACTTAAAATATACCAAAAGTCTTACTGTGTGTTCTTCACACTCAGCTTTTGAGATCCAGTATGGATTTACATCTGAACTGAGCCGTGTGTCTTTTGGCACTGCACTGGCCAGTGGCTCTGCTCCAGTCTCAGTCCTGTTTGGTGTCCCTTGGCTGGTCTCAGTGGGACGAGAGCCTGGCAGCTGGTGACTTGTCAGTGGCATCCCGTTACAGGTCCTCGTTTGTGCTGCACAGCATTTTCCATGGAGGACCTGGAGATAACCTGGAAATGACCATCTCCTGTATTTGAGATGGTTATGAAAAGTGATGTTCTTCTGGCATTCAGGTGGCTGCCTCCTTGGTTTGAAGGAGGTGGAGGAAGTGATGGTGTCTGAGGAGAGCCAGTCTGCTGACAACTTGGCTGCCACGGTCATCTCTGAAGATCCTCACACGGTGCTGGTGGAGTTCTCTTCAGTGGTGGCAGACACTCAGGAGTACATCATCGAGGTGAGAAGTGGGCAATGCCTTTGCATGCTCACCTCAGCATGGTGTTTTTTCCCTAAAACTGCAGTTGTGCATGATGTTCCTCACCTAGGCTCTTGGGAGAAGGTAAAATAGGATGTAGCCAATGCATGACCCTAGGAATAAGTAGGATTAATGAATTTTGTTCAGAAGGAGAGCACCTGGAGCCTACTTCACCCCCTTCCCAAGTCCTGCCTGTAATGTAGGCAGGAAGATGAGAATGCAGGAAGACAGCAGTTCATCAGAAGGCTGAGACAGAACTTCTGACCATACCAGATTTTATGTCCTCACTAACTTGGCTTCACCTTTCCCTCAACTTTTACCTACTATTTCCCCCATTCCTATTTTACTTAAAGAAATAATTTAGCAGAGAAATAATCTCTGTTGTTTTTAACTGGCTGTGGCTGCCAGAAGCAATGAATTCTGCATTTTGCTTTCTCCCCCCTCGTGACAAAGAGCCGGTACTCATCAGTGCAGGATAACACAGTTCATTTACTGAGTCCCTTTAGTGCTGCCACAGTTCTTCTCCAATAGGAGAAGAATCTGCCACTTGGCCGAGTCCTGCTGAGAGAGGATGTTCTCTTCTGGTTATTTGTGAGCACTGAGTTACTTTTAAGTAGCTCTTGATAATGGGATTTGGAGGTAATTTCAAGGAGGAGTTGCCTTTAGAGGAGCTACTGCAGCACGGGGGGGAACAGAAAGACTCTTGTAAAAGATCTTAGTGTTTAATATCTTGGTAATAAAAGATTTTTTGGTAATAATCTAAAAAGGGAATCATTATATTTTGTTTTTCAAGACTGCTACTGAAGACATGGAGACCAGTGAAGCTACTGAAATCATAGAGGGAACAAGACATGAGGTAAAGCAGCCACATGAAGCCTTATTTTGGGGACTTGCTGTAGATGAAATGAATTGCTTTTGGTGTCCTGAAAGTCATGTTCAGTAAACCCAACCTCAGATAATCAATTTACTGACCTCTGTAGGTTTGCACACATGCTGCACAGGCAGAGGCTGGCTGGGCTCCTGGGTTGGGTTCAGTCAGTTCAAACGTCCTATGTCCTGGTGTGCCTTGTTCAGAGTCTTCTGTAAATAGGCTGGCATCTGAGGGGTGCTGGAGAGGGACTTTTCATCTGGGACTGTAGTGATAGGACAAGGGGTGAAGGGTTTAAACTGAAACGGGAAGTTCAGGTTACACAGAAGGAAGAAGTTGTCCATACTTGTAACAGAGAACACCACACCGAGACATAACGTGTCCTCTTTTCTCTTCACGTAGGTCGACAGCCACATTATGAAGGTCGTGCAGCAAATAGTGAATCAAGCAAACTCTGGTCACCAGATCATTGTGCAGAACGTCACCGTGGCAGAGAACTCTGAAGTAACCACTGATGCTGCAGACACCATCACCATCGCCACCCCCGAGAGCCTCACGGAGCAGGTGGCCATGACCCTGGCTTCTGCCATCGGAGAGGGAGCAGTGCTGACCACGGAGGGGGGCATCGAGACAGAAGAGGCGACGGTGACCATGGTGGCATCTGAGGACATTGAAATAATGGAACACGCAGGAGAGTTTGTGATTGCCTCGCAGGAGGCCGAGGTGGAAGTCCAGACTGTGATTGTGTGATGGGCAGCACGCAGCCTGTGACAGAGGCTAATGTAAAACTTGCTGGGTTTCTCAGTTTGGGAGGTTGAGCAGTCCTGTTTTTGCCATTCCCATTGTTCCGAGAGCAAGGGAGGGAATGCTTCTATAGGTAAATGACTTAACAGGAGGGTACAGCCCTCCTGTTTAAAAAGGAAGTTCAGTAGTTAAAATCCTCTGCGTGGTTGTACTGGGGAAGTGACCGATGCACTAGAGTTGATAGGCTCAGTATTCTGTACAGCTGCCTCAAATAAAAGAAGATTCTTTGCCAAGCATTGACCTCTGACCACAGGACAGTGGTGTTCTGGTGTTTAAAAGCATTCAGATAGTGAAACTAAGATGTAGGGTCTCATAAGAGACTACTTAAACCATATGCATTTAAAGCAAACCAAGGAAACCAAACCTAAGGAGTTCTGGTGCGTGTTCACCACCACTCAGAAACTTTCATGCCTTTAACCTCACTCCTTCAGGCCTGCTAAGGCATGGTACTGCAGTATCTTCATTTTATATCCTGGACAAGTAGCCTTATGTACTGGTCTATGAAAGAATGTATCATTGTACCCTTGCAGTGCCAGGCAGGCTGCTCTGAGAGGGGCCTGGTGGCATGTAAAGCCATATTGTATAGGATATTTTCTTTTTTTTAAACCATGTATGGGTTTTTAATTGCATATTGTACAGCTCCAGCATGTAAATAAACACATTTTTAAAAATAAAGTTATTTAAAGTTCTTACTAGACTTGGCCAGTTTCTGCTCTGTTGTCACTCAAACAGGGGGATGTCTGGAAAGAGAAAGGGGGCACTTGACGTCGTGCCTGAGAAACCCTCATCGCTGGGTGACTCAAACACAGTTTTCCCCCAAACAAGCCTCCAAAAGCAGCCAGTACATGTGTGCTTTGGAGCTTTTCACATGATCCTCAGGTGAGGGATGTCAGGGGCCACTTGCACAGCTCTAAGTTAACTTTTGTCTTCTGCTATTAAGGCCAAGGGTTTTCTGAGGGACAGCCATGAAGCGCGTTCCAGTGTTCACCTACAGAATCCCGGTACAGAGTGTTTTGGGTTGGAAGGGACCTTAAAGCTCATCCAGTTCCAACCCCTGCCACGGGCAGGGACACCTTCCACTAGAGCAGGTTGCTCCAAGCCCCTGTGTCCAACCTGGCCTTGAACACTGCCAGGGATGGGGCAGCCACAGCTTCTCTGGGCACCCTGTGCCAGCGCCTCACCAACCACCTCACTTGTAATAGTTTCCTGTCTAAATTCAAGGTGCTCCATCCTAACACAGATCTGTGGTAGAGCATGGTTTCTGCAAGTTCAGATTCTGCCAGCAATCATGAGGTCTTTCAGCTAAATCCATGCAACCTGTTCTCCATATTGTTAACAGAAATGGGTTAATCATTTGCGGAACAAAGATACTCACAAAAAGATGAAGCTTCCTCACAGTTCACAGCAGCTCTTTGTTAGCTCTTCCCTTGCAAGTGTGCACAGAGATAAAGATTGACTTCAGTAAGATGGAGCCAACTTGTCTCTCCGAACCAGCCAATTCACTACTGGTCCCTCTAACAAGGAAACAAGAGGACTAAGATAACCTCAGAGATCTCACCCAGGGAAGTATCTTAAATAGTGCTCTGCTGAGGCATTGTCAACCAGAGCACTGCAGTCTGCTCTGAGTTACTGTTTTCCTGCAGGGCAGAAGAAAAAGGTGAATGATTGACAAAGCAATGCCACTTCCACATGTGTGACACTGCTCTACTCCTGCAGTGTCTCCCGCAGGAAGGAAGACCTACTTAAGATGGACTAAAAAAACTGAGGAACTCAGTTTGCTTATTATACAATGGTATATATTATGCAGCATACAAAACCAACCATAAGAAACCCAGTTCCTTATGTATGTGTTCTTTAGCTGATCCTAATCCTTCTGCATTGTGATTGTGTCTGAAAAGACTAACAAGGCCACTGCCATAGCTGGTACAATGTCAGTGTCACAGACAGACTGGTCAGCTTTATGCAAACAGTTTCCAATCACTTCATTGAAATACAGTCACCTTTTTACAAAAGCTGTGTGGGGCATCAGACCTCATTGCTGGAATAAAGTCTTACAAACAGCTTAAAAATGCACATACAAACACTGGTATCTTCATGTTTTCTTCTTGCTCTCCAGCACTGCAGGAGGCTTAAAGATTTCCATCAAATTCCTCCAGACTCCCTTAGAATAAATGTTCTTGTAGACAGCTTGTCTGTCATGAGGCTGCAGTGTTGGATGGTGGCAACACCCATGTCTTCTGGATTTATACCATTCATTGGAAGTTTGGTTGGTTAAGGCCAAATAGAGATTGAAACAGCAGTACGCACCCAGAACCAGGGTGAGGAGAATAACAAAGCCAAGCATGAAGACAATCCTAGGGAAAGTCAAGAAAAGGTGCTGCAAAGAAAGAAAATAACAACTCAGTTACAAAGATGGAGCATTAAATCCCATGGAGGGATGTGACTGCTCAACATGCAGCTGCAAAGCACATCTGGGCACACAGGGAACTCTGAAGCCCCAGGAAGGAGGTCACAGCCCTATCCTCTGTCAGCTCCTGGACTGAATCCTTGAGTAGAGCATGTAGATTCCCAAAGCCTGGCTAATAACATGTGGGAGTATTTTCTCCATGCATCTATCTTTCAATGTTGTATTTCATAATGGAGTTCTGCTTGTTGGGTTTTTTAATTAAGAAAGTCATTAATGCAGATCATCTGAAAACAAACTGTCAAATGAAGGGGCCACAATCTGGTGCGACTTCAGGTTTTGCTGACATGATGCAGTTTAAGCAGCTCTTTTCTGAGTTAAATTCCAATCCTGGGGAGTGGGAATGGTACTGCTCAAACATGAGCAAATGCTCCCTCACCAAGATCCCTTTATAAGAGTCCAAGGCTGGAATATCTGTTGTCCAGGATGAGGAAAAGTGAAAGCATTTGCTACTTGTCGCCTCACTGCCATACTACAAAAGGGGTGAGGGGTTTGAAAAGCAAATGGCTCAAGTGCTAGAGACACTCAAAGTCAACCTTTGTTTGTATGTAGGAGAAAACATTCAAGTATCTCAGTTCCAGGGTAGTAGAATCCTGCTTGAACATCTCCATGAAGGTATCTCAAGGATTTTCAACTGTTTCCTAAATGTTACTGCAGTAGATGGTCACTGGAATGTGCAATCACTCCTTATGAACCAGATCTGCTGAGTGAAAGCAGCCTGGAGACCAAAAATCTAAAGAACAGGAGACTGGAATGAAGTGCTGTGAGAAAAATCCTGTACTGTTACAGTATTCTGCAATGGCAGTGTTCTACACTGCATTAGCTGTGTGAAGGTGGTAAAACCCTGCATCTGGCCACATCTGCCTGTGAGAAGAGGAGGATTTACAAGATTCCTGACAGCAAAGACTGAGCTAAACCTTTGTATCTAAACTAATAACCCAGACAGCATAAACTCACCTGAACGAGGAAGAGAATGTCAACAGCACGCTCCTGCCCTTGGTCATCAATGTAACTCCCATGCATCATGCCTGAGAGCAGCACCACTTGGATGAGGAATGCTGCTGAGATGGCTGCAGTGGTTGCTGCCATGGCAGTCAGTGTGAAGAGGTAAAGGAAGAAGTACTTGGTGTTGGAGGCACCAATGCAGTTGTTGACCCACACACAGTGGTGATCAAACCGATGCACGCACATACTGCAGACACCTGGGGAGGAGGGAGCCACAGGACAGGTCAGTTGCTTGGGTTTTAAATAATCAATTTGATTTTTACACAGTTTAGGATAGTTTTTCATCTGACAAAATCCAAGAATTATGGTCATGATTTTAAGCAAACACAGTCATTTCAATTGTGTATCATAAAACCCCCCAATACTAAGCCCAAAGCTGTGTATCTCATTTCCTCTTTCATTCCCCAAGACTGCAGCTCACAGACTTTTGCTTCTCTGACAGCACTGCCCAGCAAAGCACAGGAAAGGCAGACACTGTAGCTCTGGAGAGCTAATTTGGGGAGGTACCACTGGTTTGCTTATCAAGGAAGTTCAGATTCTTACTGCAATGTTTTGACCTGGCTGGCTTCTCCAAGTCACACGTAGGACACACGACGCCCTTCTGAAATAACACACCATCATATGCATAAATCTTAACCAAAGATGCATGATTTGATTTACTTATTATACCTGTGAAAGAAACAAGAGAAATAGTAAGTAATGGTGTTTGCAGCCTTTTTTAGGTTCCATTTTCAAATGGCTACAGCTCCCAGTCAGCAGGAGCTTACCAGGATTGGCCCGGGAGCAGAGGATGAAGCTGCCCACGTTCCCAGCCAGCAGCAGGTAGGGCAGAAGGAGGATGAGGAGGTGAAACTGCAGCTCCCAGCAGTACACAAACACTTCCCATGTGTATTCCACATACACTGCAGCTTGCAAGACAACATGCAGGACAACAAACAAACAGCTTCTGTAACAGCAAGGGGACAGTCTATTCAATACACAGGATCCTGATTAACAGGTCAGCTACACTCAGAGGTAACAGCAGAGACTTTTCAAACACAAGGAGACACCTCTTTCAAGTTTTCAGGCCAGCGTGGATTGCATATTAATAGTGTGTTCTCCACCCAATGCCTTCCCTTCTCTTACACACTCCTTGCAATACACCAGTTAAACTCACTTCCATTACTGGCATGTCCTTTGGACTTTTTTCCCCCCCATCAGAGAAGCACAAAGTCTCACAATCATTCGGTGCTGACGAAACATGCCACAGCAACAGGGCACAAAGCATTCTGCCAGAAGACATTTGCTGTGTGCTGCTCTGCAAGCAAAGAAAACCCCAGTGAAAGCTGAGCTTAAAACCCCTGTAATAACATAAGCAGCTGTTAGGAAACGAGCGTGGCAGGAGTTAGCAAGGGCCAGCACTGGTGCCAGGCTGCAGCTTCTGCGAGGCACGCTGCACAACGCTTGGCACACAGCTTTGTTTGGGATGCATCACACTGAGAACAACTTCCAGCAGCCCGGCAAAGAGATGCCAAGATAAGCCACACGTTAGGAGAGCAACGCTCACTTACTACAGTTCTCTGCACTACACATCAGTTTGCTGGGCTTGTATTATGAGTTTTAAATAACTAGTGATGTGTACTTTACTACAGGGGGAAGCCTGTTGCAGACAAGCTCTCTTCTACTGCTTTCTCCTCATCATTTCATGTGCAGCCCAGCAGGATCTGTGAAGTCTCCTCTCAGCTGCAGGGCTACAAGAAGATGCCCCCAACTTTGGCAGCTGTGAAGCTTCCTCTTGAGCCACTCAGACATCCAAACTGCTGGACTGGGAGTAATGGGATTTTAGGGAGAGGATGGGGGTTGCACCTCTGTCTAGAGGCTGTTGTACTTCTTGCACTGATGCAGTCTCTCACTAGTGTGACCAACATCTGTTACACTGGAAACCCCTGAGCCACAGCATCTTTATCTGTCAAATATTTCAGGGTACCATCTTCTAAACAATAAGCAAGGAACAAACAGACAACAGCATGGCAAACCTTAAAGGGAATCTGTAATCCCTGACAAGCATCCCTAACAAAGAGAGAGTATCTAGGGAAAATCCTGAAAGCTCTGATGGGGGCAGGAGGTCACAACAGGAACCAGAAATACAGTAAAAAGTAATGTCAAAAGCATCAAGAAGTGCAATACCTTGTGTGGAAGAGCCTGTGAAGCACCCTCTGTGCCACTCTCTGGAGCTGTGCAGGGATCACAGATGACAATACCTGAAGCAAATGAAAACACTGTTGTTACCTGCATTGCACAATGTTTCTGCCTGTGGAAAGGCCAACCAGAAACACAAGTCACCTAATCCCTCAGTTATGGACCTGTATCACCAGGGAGGGAGCTCATTTTCAGGGCTATGTGAGCTCCTAAGAATACAGCAGGAATGTTGCAGGGGTTTTCACCATGGGGGTGAGGTTCTGTGTTCTCGGGAGCCCACCAGGCACAAACGTATCTGGGTTAATGTGTGAAAGTTGTAAGGAGCTTATATTGGGTTATAGGCTGGTAACTGGTTAAGCAGGGGATAGAACTGAGCAATTCCCAATCCACAATATGCCTCACCAGGACATCTGACAGATGCAAGCACAGACAAGCAAAGGGATAAAGCCAGCTGTGCTCCAGAAGGAAAAAACCCCACAACCCAACCAAAATCCAACCAAAACCCAACCAAAACCCCCCCAAACCCCCAAATCTACAGTTCTTCAACTACAGCTACGACCCAGCCTGGTAACTCCATGTCTGACTAAGTGCTGCTTCAAACCAGCCAGCCACGATGAAGAAGGGCAGCGTCTGTGTTCATTCAGTGAGCTCCTCAGCAGCAGGCTGTGACTGCAGAGCTGTCTGACTCTGCTCTTCAGAGGATGGCAGATCTCTATAGCAACACGCTGCCCCGTCAGCGGTGCAGGAATTAGAGCAGCTGAGCCTATTTCTAGCCGACATGGAAAGAAAATATGCAGCGAGAGCTTCTTGTCTCGGATGTGAAAGACCAGAAGGCAAAAAGCATATGCAGAGACGAGGAGATGCTAAATATTTTTCTTTTAACTGGTATGCCTCTAGCAGCAGTTCAAGCGACAAGTCTTGCTTAAAAGATGAGGCTGTGTTCTGCACTAGGAAACACAGAACTAGACAGGAGAGCAGCCTGCATGAAACTGCAAGATACTGTCTGTGTGCCAGTACAGCGTAACATTGCATTCAACACCCATCATCCCCCCACATACAGCACAGCAACCCCCTGTATTTCAGCCACTGCTTACACCAGAGCAAGAGGCTCTTACAAACACCGTTGGTGCCTGCAGGGATGATGGAAGTAGGAGAGTATGAGAAGAGTTGTACTGCAAATACAACCACCTCGCACAACCGAACCGCTGGCAGCAAGGAAAGCAGAGCAGGGCTGAAAGCTGACTTGCACAGAGCCAGGAAGCACTGTGCTCTGCGTGAGTTATTGCCTTCATCTCCCTCACAATGAATATCTGAAAGGATCTTACAGAAGTACAGTCAAACAACTTAAACTTCCAGGCTTATACCCTCATCAGTTACAGTCAGATATCAATTTAAAATACAGTGTCTAAAGGCTCAGGATTACCTTTATGTATTTCATGTGTACAAGTATCGATTCCAGTTCTCCAGACAGTGACTTTACATCTCAGCAGCATTGTAACTGCTGACTGTTACAAGTTTCATAGAGGCTGCTATTAACACTTCTCTGCACAGTGATCTATGTGTCTAAAAGCAACATAAAGCCAGGTTGGACACAGGGGCTTGGAGCAACCTGCTCTAGTGGAAGGTGTCGCTGCGTGTAGCAGGGGGTTGGAACTGGATGAGCTCTAAGGCCCCTTCCAACTCAAACCAGTCTGGGATTCTACGATCAAAAGCATAATACTAATAATAAACCCAAAGTCTGGTTAGAGTCATGTAAACAGCATTAAATATTATTTATAATTTAAATAATAATTCTCTTATCCTTTCCCTTCCAAGAATATCACCCCTTTTTCTTCCCCCTCTTCATTCAGACACAGTCCAACAGACAGAAAAATATGCTTGTGCCTCAACAATTCATTCCCAGCTTTTGCTATAAAATGCCAATTCTTAATCCTCTTTCACAGCTCTTCATTCCCCCCTCTTTCTTAGGAACAGCAGCCTGCAGCATTATTACAGCCTCACATTAAAGAGCTTCCCCTAAAACATTTGCCACCAGTTGTAATTCTCTCCCTATTTTAAACCTCAAACTTCCTCCCACCTTCTTCCTCTTAATGACAGCAGCAAACACCACGAAACTCCAAATACTCGGGGCCTCACTGGTATTTAATGTCTCAAAGCTGACGTGTTACAGTGTCACTGAACACCACACTTTGAGCACCATGACAAGCCCCATCTGTGCCACCACCCTCAGCACCGCAGCAGCCATGAGACACAAATGGGCTTTTCCTACCTGCTTGGGCTGGATTTCACCAGCTGGAAGGAAGCGTGGTTCCATTTCCAATCCCAATTACTTGAGAGCAGTTGTCAAAATAGGATGTGAGATACAGCACATCTATATTAGGGTGCTGAGGCGCTGGCACAGGGTGCCCAGAGAAGCTGTGGCTGCCCCATCCCTGGCAGTGCTCAAGGCCAGGTTGGACACAGGGGCTTGGAGCAACCTGCTCTAGTGGAAGGTGTCCCTGCCATTGGAACTGGATGAGCTTTAAGGTTGCTTCCAACCCAAACCATTCCATGATTCCATCACCACTACATATTAGTGTGTTTATGGAGGAGAGAGGCAGTATTTGCACTAATTCTCACAGAGATAAGCAGCACCCGCACTGATTCCAGCCCAGGGAGCCAGGGCTGCAGAGGACCATGGCCCTGAGCGCTGGGTTCTTTACCTGGCTCACGGCGCCGGCGCTCCCAGCGAGGAAGCTCTGCCTCCTGCCCGCGCAGAGCCACAGCAGCGCCATGGCGGAGAGCACGAAGCACGAGTACGCCAGGAAGAGGCTCAGGAAGTCCATCCCGCGCCCTGCAACGCAACACAAGCCCGTCGTTAGCGCCGCTGGGCCCGGCCGCGCCTCACCGAGGAGCCGGACACCTGCAGACCCGACACCGAGCCCCGCGGGGTGTCCGGTCGCCACCGCCGGGGGTCACAGCACCGGCGGTTGTCCCCCCGCCCGGCAGGGGGCGCGCACACCGCCAACCCGCCCGCGGAGGCCGGCTAATCGATCGCCGAGCCCGCCTGCCCGCTCGGGGAGGCACAGCGGCGTGAGTGCCGGGCCCGGTAGCGGCCCCGCCGCCCGGAGGGGCCGTTCCGGGGCCGAGGGGAGCCGGGCGGCGGCGGCAGGACGGGGCTGCCGCTGGGCCGCGCACCGGGACGGGAGAAGCCACCGGTCGCCTCCCGGGGCCGCTGGGCAGCGCCACGTGTGCCGGGCGCCGTCCTCCGTCCGCAGCCGAGGCGAAGGGTAAAGCGGTAGCAATAAACGTTAAATCGCTGTTATAAACCCCATGTGCGGTCCCGGGCAGCTCCTTACCGTGCGAGCGGAGCGGGGGTGCGCCGTTCCCTGCCGTTCCCGTGGGGTCCGTGCAGCACCGGGGATGGCGATTCCGTGTGTCATTCCTTAGGGATCGGCAGGAATTTGGTGTCTTTGGTGAATATCTGGATCCTTTGGTCTCCCGCAGCAGCTCCGAGCGTTGGGTCCCATTGAAACAGAGCCTCCACTCGCACCATCCCGTCCCGTGTGCTGCAGGGCAGGAGCGCGGGGTGTGGGGGTGACTCTGCCCCGGTGCGCGCAGCGGTCTCACGGATACCCGTGTGCTGAAGCGGCAGGAGGGGACAGCCCTGCCCCGGTTCCCTGCGCGGGGGCTGTCAACTGAAACCGCCGCAGCCGGTGCCCTCCGCGGCCGATTGGGTTACGGTGCCCGGGTAGAGTTTGCCATAGAAACTGGGCCGGTCGCTGCCGCCGGGAAACAGAGCCAAGAGCCACGGCCGGAACTGCTGTGATGGTTTCACCTGCTCCAGGGTTCCCGCTGGCTGGATCCCGGGCACCACAGGTAAGCCCCGAGGGGTGCTCGGGATGCTTGGGCTCCAAGAGCAAACTAATTGGCTTGGTTGAGGCACAGCATCAGATGAGGCTGAGTTCCAAGGAGGGGACCTTGTTTTCCCTGCTAAGTTCTTCCCCGTCAGTGCACTAAACCAGAACCTAAGAGAGAGAAATGCACTCAAAATATTGCCAGGGCACAGGGATCCTGGAGCGCAGCCCAAGGTGCTTTGCTCCTGATAGAGGCCGTAGTGAAAAAGCCATTTGCTCCCTACTGATACACCAGCATTCCTGCAGCGCTCTAGGCACAACGGTAGGTTTGGTTGGGATGTTGGATATAGCCTGGCAAGTTTGGCAGTGTAGAAGGGGTCTTGCGATGCGGGGATAGCGTCAGCACAGACACAAAGAGGTTGGTTTGTCTGCAGGCAGACAGGCAGGGTTTGGGTGCTGGAGCCTGCTGTGAGTGCCACCACACAGGGCTCCATCACCAGCACTGCCGAGGGGCTCCATCCATGGTCTTCAAACAGCCAGAAGATAACTTTGGTATCAGTTGCTTCACTTGCTCACAAACACTGCAGGTCTGCCCGCCTGTTTGGGCAGTGGGTAGTGAAGAAGATGCCCTGATGACGAGCAGGAGGTGTGTTTCTGTGTCAACACGGGAGGGCAGTGCACGCTGCCCCCAATGCCTGCCCGAGCATCTCGGCTGCTGAGGAGGAGATCTGTGTTTGTGGAGAGCCCCTGAGCATCACCAACAGCAGGGCTGGGAGGAGAGGAGGAGAAGGGGGTCTCCAAGTCCCTCGCAGCAGTGACATGTATGAGCATGAAAATGCCATACATGCCAGTGCAAAGGGAAGAGCAAGGGGTTGCTGTGTGGTCCGTGATGGGATGCAGATGACCCCTCCTGCTGGTGTCACAGCAGGACGTGTAATACCCTAAACCCTCTTAGTGCTAAGCCCTGGGATCCCTCAGTGCTGAGGAAGCCCAGGAGAAAACCAGAAATAGCAGCTTAACAAATAGTCAATGCCAGTGTGGGGGCTCTGCTGGGAAACATTCCCAGCTGCGAGGACCCTGCATGGAGCAGCCTGGCTGGGAGAGCTCTCCTGGTCCAGGCCCCCAAATCCCTGCAGCAAACCCTGCAGCATTTGACAGACTCAGACTCCCCAAATCTCTGGTGTTCCACTCAAATCAGCAGCGATGGGGCCAGCAAGGTCTCAGCACATCCAGATACCTGCTGCATCTGCCGCTCTGCAAAGTGCTGTCGCTTCAGATTTGCCCTGTGGGTGAGGGATTTCCCTCCATGGCCACTAATCTCTTTTACCTCCTTCCAGCTCCTAATTCCCCCCAGATCTGCAGGCTCAGCTCAGCACCAGACTCAGCCAGGACTAACACAGCAATTAGCCTGTCCATGCTCCTCTTTTCTGTGGAAATAAAGTTAATTAGGAAAGGAAAAGGCAAGACAGACCTTTCTGCCTGCCTGGGGCTGACTCAGAGTGGCTGGAAGGGCGCAGGGCTCCAGTAAGAAGCCCAGGAAGGGGCAGCCACCCTGGCTCTGACCCAGCACCACGGCACAGCAGCCGTTTGCCCACCCCTGGACCAGTGAGAGCTTCCAGGGGCGATGGAGGAGAACCAAGAAAGCACCAACCCGTTAGTGGGACCAACCTGCTGCTGGTGAGAGCCCGCCAGGCTCGCGTGGATGGATGCAGACTTCTGTAAGTGCTCGGGCATAGGGTGTAGAGGTGGAAGGGGTGATGCAGCTCCCGGCAGCGAGGTGATGGCTGCTGCTCTGCTGGGCTTTGCTGTGGAGCTCAGCGCAGAGCGGCAGCGCTCGGGCTGACCTGGTGCTTACTGGGCTCCTGCTGGAGCCTTCAGTGCTTGAGCTTGTGTCCTGGTGTTCTGCTGCAGATGGATCTCATCCCGCTGTTGCAGACTTGCCCTGTGCTTCATCCTGCACATTTCTGCTCTGGTCCTTCACATCTGTACCTGTTAACATGGGCAACAGCTTTATTTCCGCTTTAAATAATGACAATAACCCCTGACTTTATGTAGCATTTTAATCAGCACTGCTCTACAAAGGAGGACAAGATTATTACACTTATAATGTTGGTGACAGCACATTGCTTAGTCCTTTTGCTATTTCCTTATGAAAGCAGCACATCTAGTGCCCTCTCATACAGCCTTGAGCAGCTGTTTGCAGCAGCAAAGCAGGCTCAGGTTATTACTACAGATTTCTGCTGTGTTCCCTGCCCATCCTCACGATTCTGCTCTCAGAGCAAGCTAGTCTGTATTATCTCTGCTGAAAATGGGCATGAGAAGAGTTCCTTTCATCTCCCTGGCCTGTAATAACGTATAAAACAGTATTTCCCAGGTCTGAAAGGAGCAGAAGAAATGTCATTTGATCATTCAGATCAAAGCCTGGAGAGCCAAGCTGCCCGGTGAGATGGAGGTGTGAAGTGATGCCTTTGCTGTGCTGACAAGCGAATGGACCAGAGCAAAGTCCAGAGCAAAGTCCAGAGCAAAATGGGACCCTCTGAGCTGCCCAAGGGGGATGAACCAAAAGCCAGCTTCAGGCTGTGCCTCTGAGCCCGTGTTTGAGGCTTTTTGATCTGCAGAGCACAAAACTCAACATGCATTAGTGAGGATGTTATTCTGGAATGATGCTGAGTCCTCATAGTCTCTATTGGATAATTTGCCCAGGTAAAACGGGCTGTGTTTCATTTTGTAAGTGTTTAACACATGTTAAGTAACACAGTTGGAATAAACACGGGAATAAAAAGCATCTTTGCAGACAGCCGAGATCAAATGAAGAGGAAATCTACATGCAAATCATTTGAGCAAGCGTCAGCTGATCACAGAGGTACTCACACATCAGCAGTGTGGAAAGGGCATCCAAGTGAGCTGCACACATCGGCTGCTCCGATTTACCTGGGGCAAAGATGACTTGTGCAGATGTTAAGGGCTGATGTGCCCGATTTCTCCTTGAGCATCCATGGAGCCGGCCCCAACCCTTCAGAGAAAGCACAAACAAACAAGTCCTTTTGAGAATCTTCATCTTGGTATTTCAGGATGCTGTGATCAGGTTAATACTATACACAGGACAGGGAGGGCACAGAGAAATACTCCTGGGAGAGCTGAGAGGATCTGACAAATTCTAATGCATCTGCATTAATCTTGCAGTTGCAAATGGCTAAAATATTGAGTATTGCAAAATGCTGGTGAAAATAAAGCTGTCTTAAGCCATTGGATGATCTGTTCGTTAACATGACATGCCAGGGAAATGAAATAATCATTCTGCTAGACAAATAAATACAAGCAGGTGCCTAAAGGTACCTCCTGGTAAAGAGAGGGGTTGGGGATGTGCCACCTCCAGTGAGACACAGGCTGTGCAAGGCCGTGGTCCGGGTGCCAGGCATACCCCTGACCTATCCTGCCAATGCAGCTTCCTCATTGCTAATGGCACTGTCAGTGCCAGCAGCCTGATGGTGGAAGAATAAAGGCTATTTTTAGGAAAACACACAGGAAAAGTGTCCCCATCGGGGCATTTCTTCCCACTCTTGGAGGTGCAGCACCCCCACACTCAACAGACCCACATGACATCTGCAAGAACTAACGTTAAGGATAGAAAACACACCACAACTCCTGTTTTTCCCTCCTTCTTTTCCAGTTGCAGCCATGCCAGCAACCAACCAGGGCTGGCCTGAGGCCTTCGGGTTCAAGATAACGGGGACTGGTCCATGCTACATCCTATGGGTGCAGGAGGGCAGCAGCGCGGCGGCAGCGGGGCTGCGGCCGGGGGACGAGGTGCTGGAGATCGAGGGGCAGCCCGTGTCCTCCCTGGGCTGCGAGGCGCTGCTGGGGCTGGCCCGGCGCTGCCCCAACGTGCCCCCCAGTATTGGGGTGGTGTCACGCCTGCAGCACCTCAACATCCCCCCCAGTCCCCAGGGATGCTTCGGCTTCGAGCTGGCGAGCGGCAGCCCCCCAAGAGTGGTCGGGGTCAGCCCAGAGTCACCCGCTGCTGCCTGCGGGATGGAGCCGGGGGATCTCGTGTTGGAAGTCAATGGGATGCCAGTGATGCTGCCCGAGGCGGTGGCTGCCCTGGTGGGGTCCTGCCATGGGCAGTCCCTGTGGCTGGGGCTGCTGCGGCCGCAGTGCAGGGCTGGCACACGGGACCCCATCCCCAGCGCTGATGCTGTGCGCCAGGAGAGGAGGCAGAAGGCTCAGGAGTTCAGCAGAAAGGTAAGGATGGGCTGTGTGGCTCTGGGCAGCCCTGCACCAGGCGCTGGAGATCCCCACATCCAGCCTTTGCAGCGTGCTTGGGCATGGGGATGCTCCTGGCTTGGTCATGGGGCTGAGGAGCAGATTTGGGGCAGCAGCACCCAAGAGAAGGCTCTGATAACTACCTGCATTTCAGTAGCCCCACGGAGAATAGATGGATGCTGCAAAGAGCTTGGAGGCCCTCTGGGGGCTGACCCCAAGTGCTTATTCCTTTGCACTACAAGAGCATGTGGAAACCCACAGGGGCAGATCCCCATCTCCTGCATGTCTTCAAAGTTTGAGCATGTCCTCCCACACACATTTTAGGTGTAATTCTGTTGCAAAGGAAAAACATCAATGTAATTACATCTTCATTGTGTTCCTGAAAGCTTCCTAGTGGGTAGTTTACCAAACACGTCTCCTCATGCTAATTATAATTTTGATCATGGTTGGGTTTTTTTCGATCTTTCTAATTTCCATTTCAAAGTGGCCTTTTAAGATACTGTTGTGAAAATAACCAGGGCTGTGGGTTCTTGGATCCTGAGTTAATAAAGGAACAAGACATTCATAAAGAGATTTGCAGGTATCAGCTGAATCCCCTCAGTCAGCTTCTGTATTAAAGATTCACAAGTATGCAGAGGCTTGGATTCATAAGGCAGAGCACTGCATGTGAAACAGATACCTGCTGATTACAGGAGATTCACAACAGGCTGGGAGGTTGCTCCACACTGCCTTCATCTCCTGAAGTCACATTAAACCAAGTAAATGTTTCCTGGATGGGCACAGGAGGGCACTTTCAGAGCAAGCAGGATGGTCATGACGCCGTGAGCTCCCACAGCAGCACCTCTGCTGCATCCCTTCCCTGCCCAGAAGCAGGTTTGAGGAGCACATGTGCCACTGGCTCCTGGGAGCTGGAGCACAGCTCAGCGGGCAAACACCTCTCCAGAGGGAGTTAATGGGGGGACGTTATAAGTGGCTTCATTTTTTTTACATGATGCAGAAAGTAATAAACCACTTTACCCCACATTTACCTGGGAGCTGGGCTCTGGTAGGTGCTCCTAGTGCTGGTGCAGTGCTCCTGTGATGGACGTGCTCATCATCTCAGTTCCAAGTCATCTCCTCTTGTCCCCTGCATGCTCAGGGACTGCACTGACAGGATGAGCAGCAGTACCCCCCATTCTCACCCACCAAGCCCTGCAATTCCCATCCCAGGCAAACATTTAACAGCAGCAGCCTGGGATTCAGCCCACCAGAAACACCATGGTCCTTCATCATTTCTGAGCTGGACCTTGGGACTCAGTAGTACAGAGCGAGCCCAGGGGATGCGGCTGCCCCAGATTCCATAACCTTGAAGTGCTGCTGCTGGCGGCTGCGCAGACCCAGAGCACCCGGGGGGCTGTAGTGGGGGGACAGCACCAGCACCGGCCCTCCCATGGGAGCTGCCAAGTGGGACAAGCACCTGGAAGAAGCAGCTCTTCCTCTTCCCTGGATGAGGGATGCTCCCAGATGATGCAAGGGACTTGGCTGAGCGATGGCTGCTGGTTCCCATGCAGTGCTGCTGCAGGACACACACTAAGGAAGGGTGAAGGGCTCTGCTCCCCTCGCTGCAGCATCCCCCTGTGCTCACAGAGCTGCTGTCAGCACAAACCCATCACCTTGCAGGAAAACCCAACTCACACAGCAACAGTCACAGGAGTTTCTGCATCCCATGCACTCACTGCACACAGCCAGGCTGCAGGAAAAGAACCTACACCCAACACAGCCCAAGGAAAAGGACCAAGCCCTGGCCTGGGAAGAGGCTAATAAGTAGGGTCCCATGCAGGGTGATTGGCTGGGTGGTGATTAGCTGATTGCTCTGCCTGTCAGGGCTGTCACAGGTGGAGAGGACGGGACAGCAGCTTGGTGCTGCTGAAGCTCTTTTGAGCATCACCTCCAAAATCCCATCTCAATGTCAGGTAGACTCCAGACTGATCAGTCAGATCTCAGCCTGGCCATGCCAGAGCCTCTCCTGCGGGGTCACTTGTGACCCAGCAGAGTTTCAGGGTTTGGGGTCACACCACTGTCCCAGTGCAATGTTTGTAACACACAGAACAGCCACACCAGCGGTGCTGTGTGATGGGCTGGTGTCTGATGCTTCTCCTTCCTGCCCACATGGGTTCCCTCCTTGTTGACTGGGTGCTGCAATGACATGGACATGTTTTCTGCACCCTTAGTGCCTCCATACACTATTACCTGCTCTGCTGCTCAATGTCCCATCCCTGTTCTTTCCTGGCTCCCATGTTGCAGGTGGATGACATCCTCGGTGACCAGCCGGAGGTGAAGGAGAAGGTGTTCACTGTCCTGAAGCAGTACGCAGCAGAGCGGAAGGTGGAATACTTGGCTTATGCCCTCTGCATGGTCCTCACCCAGGAGTCCCACCAGCATCTCATTGACAACATCAGGTACAGGGTGACAGTAACCTCCAACTGGTCATTAAACCGCATATGCCCATCAGCCTGTGGGTGATGAGCAGTGCAGGCTCAGCTCAGGAGCAACGTGTGGAGAAGATGCTAATCCCCTTTCTTGGTGGTGTCTCAGCCCAGCATCCCTGTGCCCACCAGCCTGTGTGGCTGTTGGGCCCAGGGTGCGACAGAGAGACCTAAACCATGCCAACCACTGGCCATCCCCATCCCTGCAGTGCTTACAGCCCCATGGAGCCACCACCTCCTCCTGCAGCACGGATGTGGCTCCCGTTTCTGGCTGTCATTTCAAAGGGAGATGGGATTAACTGCAGAAGGGCTGGTGACTCTTCAAGAGCCTGGCCAGGAAATAACCCAAGCTCTGCCAGGCGAGGGGCTGGCTGCAGCTCCGGCAGCAGGGGCAGCTCAGGGGGTCTCTGCTGGGGCCATGGGCACTGCCTGCAGCATCCTGGGAGCCGGGACTGTGGTCGCACATCCTGGGATGCTCTGGAAATGCTCTGCCTGGGTTTGGGCACCTCCTGAGCTGCTGGCACAGGGGGTGTGCAGGGGGTCCCCTGCTCTTGCTTGCTGCAGCATGGACTGTGGGACAGTGCACGGACACGTGGTGGGGATTACAGCCAGGCTGAGACGATGGCCATTAGGGAATCAGGTCTCCATCTGGCCGCGCTCCGGGCCCGGCTTTCCAATTCCTGCTTTAATCAGTGGAATTGCAAGATATTACAGTTACCATAACAACGTCCCTGTGCCGGGGTCTCCGCCGTGCCTGCCGCCAGCCGATTATCTGGTGATGGGGAGGATGGTGAGAGCAGCTCGGTGGCCCTTGTCATGCAGTGTCCCCCTGCTCTGCCATGGCTGAGCGTGGGCCAGCTGGGACCCCCCTATACTGGAGCAGGGACAGGCACAGAGCCCTGCAGAGCCAGGGTGCGGAGGGGATTATTATATCCCATGTAATTATATATTGCATATAATTACACAGGATCATTTCCCTGCTCAGAGAGCATCTGAATAAGTGTCCAAGCATTTCCTCTGGACCCAAGCCCATCTGCAGGGGCACAGCAGGCTCCCCCCAGGATGCACCCATCCCAGTCACCCCCATGTTAGCAGAGGAGAGCATGGCTGGGCCCAGTGCTGATGTCCCTATGCCCAGACCCAGATGCTGTGGGGCAGCACCATGTTATAGCCCCCATGATATCACATTCAAACCCCGCTGCTACCCTGTGCCCCCGTGTGAAGGGTTAACACCAAGGCTGGGGCAAGAGGCACTGAGTATCAGACAACTAATCTTGGTTTAATGGAAATGAAATATTTAGCTTAGGGACAAGATTTACCATTTAATCTTGATGAAATGAAGTGAGGACAATAAAAAAGCAAGGTGCTTTGGGAGCAGGGTTCCCAGCTGCGGGGTGCTGGGGAGCCGGGAGCAGCTCCGTGTGTGCTGCTGTGCCCATACGAACTGCTTATGCCAGAGTCTCCCATCCGATGGGTTTGCTGCTGAGCAAGAGCTTTTAAAGCTTTTAATAACCCTCTGAAGGGTGTGAGCAGCTCCTGGGTGCTCTGTGGGTGATTTCCTCATGGCTTGAGTCAGTTTGGTCCATCACTGACTGAGGGGTTTGGGATCTGTGCCCTGAGCCAGCACCCTGGGATGGGGTGGGGGGATTCATGCCAGGGGGAATCCTGACTCTGGCACTGGGACGGGATGCTGGTGTGGCTGTCCTGTTGTCTTTGGGGTGCAGAGCAGCCACTCTGAGGCAGTGGTGTGTGTTGGTGCAATTTGTGTGCACAGATCCCATCTAAGCACTCCTGCAGGGGCATGGATCCATGCGAGGACAGGCTAGGCGCCACACGGGTACCCCCCAGCCAGCCTGGGCAGCCCCGTGAGGCTGTGCCCAGCTCTCTGGGGCTGTTTGCACCCAAGATGCTGGGGTGGAATCACACACCATCAGCTCCTCTGTACGTCCTGCCCTGCAGAGCCCAGAGGAGAGCAGCCGACAGGAGACTCCAAGGGGCTGGAATGAGCCCCTTCCCTCCAGCGGTGGTGATGCCCATCAGACAGGCATTGGGGAGAGATGCTGGGGGTGATGGTCAGGGGTCCCCAACACTCACCCTGCTGTCTGAGCCCTGTCATGGGGTGCATGGTGATGTCCTACTATAGGTGACCATGTGCCCCCTGCCGTGCAAAGCCCAGTGGCTGGTACACCCCTGTGTGCCGCTGACCCTCACACCGGCCTCATTGCATCTTCCCTCTGCACCAGCTGGGTTTATTTTCGGGCTGTTGGTGCTGCTCTGTCCTCCCTCCCTGGGCTCCCCCCGGGGTTTAACGTGCTCCCTGCAGACTGCAGCAGCGCAGCGTAACCCAAGACCCCCCAGCTCAGCACACAGATCGACCCGGGGCTGCAGATGTTTCTCCTCTCCTTGCCTCGAGCTGGGCTTTATCCAGGGCTATTGGGCTGGTTTATTTATTTCTCTTTAGCTCAAATGGATTCCATCTCATTTGCCCGGAATTAAGCTCCTGCGGGTTTTAATTTGCTGACATTTTCCTCATCCCTGTGGTTGTGGATAGCAGGGATAACGCACATGCTGCGCCGGTTCCTCCCCGCTCCCATCCCCTGCCCATATGGCTGTAGTAAAAGTGCACAACTGTAGTTCTGCTCAAGAAGGATGAAATACGGCAGCGAGGGGGGAAGATGAGCTGTCTCGGGTGAGTAACTGATGGACCTTTCCTGGGAGGCTGTGAGGGGAATGGCTTTAAGACAGCTTAATTCTCAAATGGAGCAAAAGCAAGGTGTGCTAAAAGTTAATTAACTCTTAGCATCCGCGTTGTATCGGAGCTGCTCTTGTCAGGGCTCTGCCGGGGAGAGGGGAATCTCCTGTTTTGTGGTTGCAAATGCCAAAGCCTGGGTCTGGTCCCGGGGGAGCTGCGGGGTTTGCCTCCTCTGCTCCCCATGGTGATACCAAGCACAGAGGTTGTGGATGGGAGCGGGTTATTTTGGGCACTGTCGGGGTCCCAGGGGCGAGCGCCTCTCGGCTCTGCTCTTGTTTCTGAGCCGGTTTCAAACCAGGGCAGAGCTGTGGTTCCAGCAGAGGAACGACACCGGCTCTGCACCAAGTGCTCTGCACCCGGCTCCTGGCAGCCACGTTTAGGTCTGAAATACCTCTTTGCAGGAGATTTGGGGAGCGATGGGAACACCGGTCCCCTCCTCCCCTCTCACCTGCAGTGTTACAAAAGCTGGTGCATAAAGTATCGGTGTTGATGCTTGCATGGACATCGTCCCATTAACCTGGATTTGGATAGTGGGATGCATGTGTGCACCGGAGCACATCCAGCCTCTCACCCTGGCCCCATTAATTCATTAGGTGATAACTCTCGGGCTGTTTGGACTGCTCTGTGTTGTCATGGATCTGCTTTGAGTCATGTTGTGCTTCATTCTGCTGCAGGGAGTATAGTTCGGGGTAGTTTGTTACTTCCCTGCTTTGGTTACGGTCTGTTTGCTTCCCAAATAGCCCCTGCTCCAGGGGGAAACCCAAAGCGAGCAGCCCAAGCTGCTGGCCCATTGAGCTGGGCAAGTGCTGCTTTGGTTGCAGTCCCTTTTGATCCCTGACAAAGATAAAATCACTGCCCATCAGGGGTTCCCTTATTACGGGAGAAATTCCACCGGGTTCATTTTAACAGCGCTCCAAACATGATCTATTTGTCTCAGCTTGTTTTTCACAGTAATAACAGCGCTTGGCATGTTCCTGTATTAAAAGGCTCCAGCCATCTGTGACTGTCTCTGGATAAGAAATTTCATTTGAGCCATCAGGATTTATATATTATGGGTTGTGCTGCTTCCCTGCTTCTCATCCCCCTCCATGTACCTGCTCCTCTAAGGTTGAGGGGAGCTTTCCAGGTCTTTTGGGCACCGATACAGCTTGTATTGGGTGACCCCCCCGATCCCGCATCGCTCTGGCCGTGCCTGATGCAGCACCTCAAACCACACACGGACACTGTCCCCCTGCCCGGATAGAGCCTCTGGTGTTGGAGGAAAAGCAGCTCTGGTTTGCTTCCATTTTAAAGAATCCCTAATCCGATGGCCCAGCATATGTTCAACTGCCCAAAAAAAGGGGAATTAGGGCAGCAGGGATAAAAAACGTGCCAGCAGTGAAACATTCGGGAGCAGAGTTCTTTTTTCATTGGCGGAGTTCAAATAGGTCATGGCCAAAATGCCTCGGAGCAAAATCTCCTGTTAGGAGATTAGATTCTTCTGACAAATCAAACTATGGCTGTAACGCAGATTGTATCAGCCTGGTCTGCTTGTGCCCCAGCACCGAGCCACCTCTTTCCTGTTGGGAAGTGGTTACTTGGTCTGAGTCTGCCAGTATCCTTAAAAAAAACCATGGAAAATTGTGTTTGTGCTGGTGTTCCCAGCAGAAACTGCCTTGGCCAAGGGGACTGCTCTCTGTGGCTCTGGTGCGGGGTGCTGGTGCTTCCTGGGGGCTTCTTTGAAGGTCTCCAGCAGCTTCAGGGCTAACTGTCCCTGCCAGGGAAGGATAAAGCCACCGGCTCTTGGTTTGGACACAGGGACACTGGGTTTGGGAGAGGCGAGAGCGCCCCAGGGCTGATGGGGAAGGTGACGCCGAGCCAGGCACGGGCTGCGGCGCTGCTCAGGGGAGGCTCTTACTAGCAGATGATGCATCAATCACCACTGGAGCTGGTGCAGGGATGGGTCAGGAGAGGGTGACTCTCTCCAAAAGCCACTGTGTGGGGCTCAGGGGTTTGGGTTGTCCCCAGGGGCCAGTGGGGTGGCTGGGGAAGGGCTGTGAGGGGCTCCCATGCCCAGCGTACAGCCACTGCATCCCACTGTGTCTGTGCTCTCGGGTGCAAAAGCACCTTCATTCCTATTTAAGTATAACAACGGCCACATCTGCAAAACATCTGCAGCCAGAGGAGTGATTACGGAGCCTCCATTACCGGGGATAACGGGATAACAGCCCCTGTGGAAGCTGCAGCTCCAGCTCGCTGCCGGGCTGGAATGAGTCCCGCTTGCGCAGGAGGGTTTGGAGGCACCATGTCCCCTGTGGCTGTCAGTGCTGCAGGGGCTGGAGGCCAGTGCAAGGGTAGGTTAGGTTGGATCCTAACTGGGTAGGTTAGGATGGATAAAATCAGTGCAGGTTCATAAGTAGAAGTCCTGATACATGGGTAAAGCTGCGCAAGAATTTTCTCTCCCGAAGGTGTGTGCATTTCAGCATTGCAGCACACTGTTGGGGCAGAAGTGCTTCTCCAGACTGGTAGCTGTTACATAGCACAGTTCAGACATAATCCAAGAGTAGCTCAGTGCTTTAATCCACCCTGGGATGTGTTTTTCTCTGCACAACCAACAGACTCAAGGTCAGGCCTTTGCTTGTTGTTTTGGGGCTAAACCATCCACTTTTGATTTTTCTTTCCTTTGCTACCCGGAGATCGCGTCTGATGTTGGCAGCTCTGGAAAGCTTCACATCCTCTTCATCAAACATGAATGCTGCGCTTAAAGACGACATTATTTAAATTAAAGATGGGGGGTTTATTATCTTCTATCCTTAATGCAAAGTGCTGCTGTGTTACCCTGGGGGTAGATGATGCTCTGTGCCTTGGGGAGAGGTGTGGGCCCATGTCTTTGGTCTTGGTTCTGGTCCTGGTCTTTGTCCTGGTGCTGGTTCTGGTCCTGGTCCAGGGCATCTCCACCTGCCACATACCCGTCGCTGCTGCCGTTTGCCTTTAAGCTTTCTCACCCATTATTGCAGCATGTAATTTAAACAGAAGCACTTTAGAAGTCAACTAATTAGCACCAGGGAGGCATCCCCCCGGAGTTCGGTGCCGAGCCGTGCCCTCCTTTCTGCTACGAGATCCTTCCAGATACAGATCACAGCGGCTGCAGTGCTTAGGGAAGGTGAGCAGCTCGGGCGCTGGAGCCGGAGCAGGGAGGGCAGAGCAGGCGCTGGAGCCCCATTGATAAGCAGGAGGCACTGGGTGGATGGTGACCATCCAACCGGGGCTGGGTGCGTGGCGGGCAGCAGGCAGGGGCTCGGCACAGGTAGGGTTTGCCCATCTGGCCGTGTCCCCACACACCGCAGGGGTGACAAGTGACAGGGCGGCACCGGCTGGCGCAGGGTTTGGTTGTTGGATCTGGCCGCGTCGTGGGCGTGAGCCGAGGCTGAGGCTCAGCTGCATGAGGATCTGAAGCGTCTCCCTTTTGTTCCCGCCGCCGTACCCTGACAAATGGGAAAGGACCGGAGTTTCTCTCGGCATTTTCGGTACGTGTCCCCTGCTCCGCTCCTCCGCGCGGTGTGAGTGGTGCTGGACGTGATGGGAAATGTCCCTGCGATGTCTCTCACATAAAGCGGTGTCACAGAGGCTCATCAGGAGCTGCTGGGGGGAGTTGAGTGAAGCTCAGATGGAAAATTGGGGTGGGAGCTGGGGGGAGGTGGGAAGAGCCCATCTGGGTCTGCTTTGTATCCATCACTGTGGTCCAGCAAAGGATGGGTGGTGAGGAGGGGGCTTGGGGGTGCTGTGTGGTGCAGGGAGTGTGATGGAGTGGGGACCAGAGTCCCCTAGCTCCCAGCACTGGCTGAGCATGAGCTCTGAGCAAACTTGGGGCTGCTTCTACTTGCTCCCACCAGTGCCAGGGCCACCACCACTGCCCTGCTCAAGGGCATGCATCTGGCACTGATGAATCTCAGCACCCAGCATCCTGGGGTGGGACCGTCCGTGTGAGCTGGGTGCCCATCGCAGGACATGTGCACTCGTGAAAGTGGTTTTCCAGGGCACAGGGCTGGTGGTTGTCAGCAATCAAAGGCTGCAGCAACGGGAATGTCTGTCCTGAGGTGAGCTGCAGGGGGCCCGTCTGGGAGTTTTAAAAGCAGTGAGTGTGACAAAGGCTGAGATGAGTCCCAGAGCAGGGAGCTGAGTGGATGGGGACCAGTCATTTCCCACCCTGTGGCATTGTGCTGCTGTCCCGGCCAGGCTGCTTCAGAGAGGGATCGAAGGCAAAGCATCCTGCAGTCTCTGGGGCCTCTCCTGGCCTGGAAAACACCCTGAATTCACATTCAGGGCATGGGCTGGGGATGCCTTTCCCATCCCCTTTCCTACAGGGAACAGAGCCAGGGCTGACCTGGATCACCGGAGAAGGAGGAAGAGGAAGCTGAAGGCAGGAGGTCAGCCCTGCACAGCTCCCAAGCCCTCCCTGTCTGCCCAGACAGGGTGGGTGCATCTGTGCTCCCTGCGTCCCAGTGGGATTTGCTGGGAGAGGGAAATCCCAGCTGAGTGCTGTTCCTTGGTACCACGCTGATGGGCAAGGGCAGGTTTACCTCACGGGATTGCAGGGAGCTGCAGAAATAGCTGTGATTTCTCACTAAGCACTGGGCATCATGCTGGAGCAGAGGACAGGCTGAGGTACTAATGCTATCTAACAACATCCATGTGCTGCCTTTGGTGGGTTCGGGACCAGACCTGGGCACCCACAGCTTGGAGACATCCCCTGCTGAAGCACAGGGTGTTGGGGAGCTCGGGGGTCCAGCACCCAGCAGCGCTGCAGCTCCTCTCAGAGGGTTCTGTGGAAGGAAACTCTTTTGCATGCTTTAATAGGATTATTTTTACCAACGAGCTCCTCTCCTTGCTAAGACACCACTTTACCCCTAGCACTGAGTCAATTCATCCTTAAAGCATGTCCTTTGCCTAGTTGTTGAGCTGAGCCGTACCTCACTCCTCAGCCCTGATGTCGGCATCAGTCAGTGCAAAGTGGGGCAGCCCTTCTGCAACAAGCAGGGCAGTTTAATTTGGCCAAATGAAATGGGAGCATGCTGGTTTTCCCTGCAAGGAACCTGGACTTCTCCCTGGTGGGAGCCCATCATGGGCCAGAGGTGTGGGATCCTGCCAGGACTCGGTGCTCCATCGCATCCTCCCCTGCCACAGGGCTGCGGTCCCATAGGAGCCTGCTCACAGCTGAGTGAAGGATTTATTGGCATCATCTCACTCTTTTCTAGTTGCTGCTTAATCACAAAGTGACTGTGAATTGTACCAACGTGTTGCTTATTTTAAATTGTCACCAAATGCTTTGTGTGAGCATATGCCAGCCTCGGGATGGGTTGCGATCTGTTTGCTCCTACTCATCAGCTCTTATTTTGAGTTCTGCCTTTTGTTGGGGGGAAATAGAGATGTCCTGGTCGCAGTAGATTTAGGATTTGAAGCCTTCCCTTCCTTCTGCTCTGGCTTCATCCAGGCTTTTGGGTTCGTTTGGTGACATTGCCTGAGGAAGGGGACCAATGCCAGCCCCGGCCTCTCCAACCACCCTCATAGCATCCAATGCAGCCCCTTAGAGCAAGATGCTGCACGTCCTGTGACACCAAGTTTGTCCCAGTTAGTGCTCCGCAAGAGGTGAGGTCCCCAGGCAGTTTGAAGTGATGCTCACATCCCTCCTCCAGCACAAGTGTTGGGGTTTGTGCTAATGTAGGGAGCGCGTTCTCATGCACTGCGAGGTGATGAGCACTAATGAACCTCACAAGATGGTATTGTCTAACGCAGCTGTGAGGAGCAGCCCGGTGTGGAGTTGCTATAGAAACACCCAGAGATAACAGCTCCTCCAGAAGCCCCAAAATGTGCAAATGGGAGGTAGGAGTAGGTGAGGGGGGTGTTGGTGTCTCACTGTTGCAGTGCCAGAAGGTAAAGGAAAAGCATCTCCTGGTGTTGCAGAGGTGACACCCTGGCTGAGGTGGGAGCAGTGCAGATGTACCCTCCTCCCAGGATCCCACTTCGCATCCCCTGATGGTCCAGGGGTCTTTTCGGGGGGCACAAAGGCCACTTGGCTGCTGGCACTGCAGCTCCTACCGGGCAGGGGGTTGACCTGAAACAAAGAAAGTTCTCAGTGGTCTCCCCTTGTCTGCAGCATCACTGTGCCTGTCCTTGTCCCCGCAACACCAGCATCTCACAAGGGGTGTGAGGATCCTGCCTGGCCGTAGCAGGACCAGAGGGTGGCAATAGCCAAGGCTGGGGCCAAGGAATGTGGAGTCCTGTCTGGGCTGTTTGAATCAGTCTCTCTAAGTGCTGTGGAGGGGTCCGACATCCTCACCCTGATGGAGCCGTGCACAGGATGAGGCAAGAAATGCTGCCAGTGTCCCTGTTGTCTCCAGCATCCCTGGTGTCCCCAGCTCTGGGAGGACTGAGGCCAAGGGCACACAAGGGGCGAGGGCTGCTCTGGTCTTTCCCTTCCAGGTATGGCTGGATCCAGAGCTCTGGGCCACATCCACCCCATGCTCCTCACTCCTTCCCTGGTCTCACTCCTGCAGGATCTTCATCCCCAAGAAGCACCGGCAGCGGTTTGACGAGGTGGTGTCGCAGAGCCTCATCAGCAAGCTCTGCCGCTCCAAGAGCGAGCAGCACAGCCACCGCCTGCGGCGCAGCCGGAGCGAGGACCACCAGGAGCGGCTCCTCGTGTCCACCCGCGCCAGCTCCGTGCCCCGCAGCCACGAGGAGCTCAGCAAGAGCCTGCGCAAAACCACCTCGCTCCTCACCAGCAATGTGGCCTCAGGGGCTGCCCGCAGGTAACACCGCTCCTGCGTGCCCTCGGGTTCATGGAAGCAGGGATGTGGAGGGATGGCAGGGAAAGGGGATGTCTTTGGGGTGAGGAGTGGGTGGAATCCAGCTGGGATGAGGATGAACAAAGACCTTTCAAAGGCTGGGCACGCTTGTGCCCCGTGTCCCAGCTCTGAGCCACTCTTTCTGCCCCCTCACTGTTACCGGGCTGACTGGAATGAGCCGCAGGAGGAGCTGAGGTGGCACTTGCAGGATGTGAGGGGATGTTGGCTCCTGTGCTGGTGGGATGTGGGGTACTTTGATGTGCCAGTGGGATGCAGGGTACCTGCATGTGCCAGTGGGATCCAGGGTGCCCGGATGTGCCGCGCCAGGCACCTCAGCACAGAACAGGCTGTATTGTCCTGCCCTGCCCCAGCGGGTGTCTGTGTTCGAGGCCATGGGAGGAAGGACAAAGGAGGGACAATCCCCGGTGCACAGGGGATTAACCCATTTCCCACTGCCCATATGGCCAGAGCTCAGCTGGCCGTGGCTCCTGCTCCATTCCCAGCAAGATTTGCTCTGCCAGCACAGCTGGGGAATCCTTTGGGGTGGACAGTGCTGCTACAGGCATGCCCCGAGCTATTCCTCTGCCTCCAGCTTGTATCTGCAGGGTGTTGAGCAGCATCCCACCTCCCTGCCAGGGTCATTTTTGGTGTGATTGGACCAAAATCCAGCTCCAGCAGTCTCCCTCCCTGCCAGTGTAGGTTCCATCCCTACAACAGGCTTTGTGGTTGTAAATGATCTCAGTAACGTTGCTTTCCCCCAGCTCCCTGCAGGGAACAACTCCCAGCTCCAATCAGCCTCCCAGCAGGGTGATTTCCTAATGCTCCTTCCAAAATTTCCTAGCGGAATGTAATTTCTCTCTCATCAGCCTATGAGATCTTTGTCCCCTAAAGCATGCTGTCTCTTATTCTATGCAATATGTAAACTATATCCCATGTCCCACATCAAAAACACATTGGATTTGAAGGGCTGGATGGTAGATCTATGAATTCAGTATTTAATGTAGAATAAAAGCCCATGCTCAGGGGCTTTGCCCTAATGCAGTGTTGTCTCCTCAAGCCTCTGGAGCGCCCACCCTCATCATACTGGAGCCCTGGTTAATGGATGTTAAGCTTTAGCTTCCAGAAAGCAGTAACTAGGTCTGAAGGAGCCACCCCAGGGCTCAGCATGGGTGGACTGATCCCAGTGGGGACTACATCTGCCTCAGAGCTGTGGGGACAGCACGTCAGGGATAGCATCTGCATCCCTGCAACCCTCCCTAAGGAGGTGCTTGGGCTTTGAGGGGCTGGGAAATGGAACAAGAACCAAGCACTGGGCTCTGGTTTCACATTTGCTTTTTCCCCTACAGAACTGTGCGAGTCTATAAAGGCAACAGAAGCTTTGGCTTCACGCTACGTGGCCATGCCCCGGTGTGGATCGAGTCTGTGCTGCCCGGTAAGGAAACCTCCAGCCACCAGATTCAGACACTGATTTATCAATGGTCTGAATCGGAAGTTTTAAGTACCTGCTGTTGGCTAGAAAATGGCAAAATGGACTTTCACAAGGCTCGGTGATGGAGTTTCCCAAGTCGAGTAACTGGTGTCGTTGGTGCAATTTAGTTTGGCTTTATGCACTCCCTGTTTCGAAAGGTCAGAAATGTCCATGTGCAGTGAACAGCCTGGAATCACACCTGTGTTTCCAATGCAAGCTGGGTGCTGGCATCACCGGGCCCAGTGAATGGCCCCGGAGAATCCAACTGCTGGGGATGCCCTGCCCTGGTGGGGTGTCCCTGGCCATGGAGCAGCCGGAGAGCTGGGACCCCATCCCTGTGAGCAGGGGTCTGCCAGCTTAAAGCCCCTCTTGTTCCCTGTGGATTTAGGGAGCCCGGCAGAGAAGGCTGCCCTCAAAGCTGGAGACCGGATCCTATTCCTCAACGGCCTGGACATGAGGTAGGAGGCTCTTTAGAAGACCTGTGCCAAGGGGTCCTGGGGTGGAAGGTGCCCAAGCACGTGTGTCTTCACTTGTTCGCTCTTTTGCAACCCAAACGAGAGCTGGTGATCCTTGAGAGCTCTCTACTGAGGTGCACGGGGGAGTTTGCCCCATGTGGATATCTCCCTTTAATATTCCTTTATAAAAGCTGGCTCTGAGAGTGGTATTTCAGCTCCATCCCCGCTCCTCGTTTGACTTCTCTATACCAATAACCACGTATAATGCATGGCACTGTATGTAACCAGTGTCCTGACTGCAGCCCACCTGCAGACCCTGATTTGAGCCACTGTGAGTTATGTTGTACGTGTTAAACCCCTGGAGCTCTGCTTGTGAAAGGAGCTGGGCACCAGCCAGCGCACGAACCACTTCCAGAATGGGACCATAAGCTTAGAACCATGGGCAATGGCATTTCCACCCAGAAGTTAATTCTTCTGTACATTATTTGTTCACAGCAATCCAACCAGAGCTGAGCGTGCACCTTGCCAGCAGCCTGTGCGTCCTCAGGCTGGTCTTTCCACCCAAAAAGCAAGAGTAAAGGGTTAGAGGAGGCTGCAGGATGAGAGAAAGTGATGAATATTTAAAGGTTAAACATCTGATGCTGCTTCTGTCAGTGCTCAGGTTCTCGCATTTCAGCTGATCCAGCAAACCCGGGGCTGATGCAGCATTGCCAGAGAACAGAGGAGAAATGAGTTGAAGATTGTCCTCAGAGCAGGCGCTGTCCCAGGCCGGCCCATACCCTTTTCCAAGGGCACTCCGAGATTGTTTTGCCTACAAAAGTACATTTTACATCCACCTTGCATTTTCTTTTCCTGCAGAATTAGGCCAGGCAAGGAGAGACCCGCAGCACTGCACCATTGAAATGAGAAGTTCATCTTCTGGGTCCGAGCGTAGCTCAAAGCACTGCTGGCTCAGTCACAGGGTGTGATTGAGGCTCTTTTCTGTGCAGCAAAATTCTGTGCAGCAATCTCAAGCAAAGATTGAGAGTCTGGGGGGATCAGAGTGGGGCTCAGCACTGCCTGGCTCTGAGCAGCAAGATGAGGCTTTCTGTGAGACAAATGAAGGTGGCTGCAAGCTCTGTTTCACTGTGCTCTCACTGAGCTGCTGCCCGCAGCGCTGCCCTAACCCTGGCTCTCTGTGTCCCCAGGAACTGCTCCCATGACAAGGTGGTGTCGATGCTGCAGGGCAGCGGGGCAATGCCCACCTTGGTGGTGGAAGAGGGGATCGTCAGCTTCTCCAGTGGTAAGAGCACAGGGAGGAGGGTCTGGGGCTGCAGAACCCGCTCGCTGGATCTCCAATTCCCCACAGTGGGAATTGCCAAATAGCTCCCATAGACTCAGCAGGTTTAATGCACTGACTGGAGGGCTGCTCCCCTCACCTGCTTTCTGGGATCAGGCTTGATCTCAGGCTTGGTGCTCTGCAGAAGGGTTCATCCTACTGTATGATTGCCCTTGGCAGTGTCCTTTCCATGCAGTCTATGCCATGTACTTGACTGGAGTAATCCAACCCTGTGCATCCATGGTCACTGTGCAAATCCCACGTTGTGTGTGGACTGTGCTGCTCGAAATAGCTGCTGCTGGGATGAATAATTTAGCTGCTGTGGTGAGCACGGCAGCAGGAGGGAGGGTGGCTGGGGCCACCTGCGTGCCCGTCAGCACCACTTGAGCAGAGGGACAGGACCACAGCCCAGGGCAGAGGACGATCGCTGCTCTGAAGGCAGGAGTATCGGTGTGTTATTGGGGTGCTGCTCCACAGTGCAGGAATTAGGGACTGGCTTTTCCCTCTGGAGCAGCAATGAACTCTCCAGAGCTGCACCTTAGGAGCCCTGTGGTACCAACTCACTTGTATGTGTGCTAGAAACAAACCCGAGCACCTCACTGCTTGACAGTACAGAGCAGTGGCACTCAAACAGCTTCATTGCTTCCCAAAAGAAACCAAGAAAAGATGGAATTTTTTCGTTCCTGTTACCTTGGCCATGTTCCTAGGTGGATAAGTGGGTATTCCTAAATGGATAAGTGCATCCCATGGTCTCGGTCGAGTCCCTTCTCCCAACTGTGTGTATTGCCCTACACTTACTGCAGAGGCAGCATAGGGACCAGTGCAGATGAGTCTGGCAAAGCAAAAGCCCTCCAAGCCTCAGTTCACTCACAGGTAACCCTTGACTGATGCTGCTTTTGAAGTCAGTGATTATCATAAAGTGCTTTAAAACATGAACAGAGAGAGGCTTTGGAGAGCCATTTCTCTGGCAACATCTGCATGTGCTCACAGAAAGCATGGAAGCAGTATGGTTGAAGAGAGAGATCCCAGAGAGCATCCCTCTCAAAACACCCCTGCTCGTGTCTGGCAGGTCCTACTGGAACAGCCGCAAGCTCCAGGGAGCTGGTCCAGGAAGGCAGGGGTAGCTTCAGATGAGCCACTCCACCTTATCCTCATGCTGCCTTTCAGTGCCTGAAATATGTTTGTGTTTACCCTGTGGCAACAACCTCTCATCAGCCCATCAGGATTTGTATTTCTATGGGGCTGAGGCTCATGCTCTGAGGTCTCTCTTATCCGAGACATTTAACTGGAGGACCAGGAGGTGGAGTCTGGGGTGTACGAGTAGTTTTGGCTGCAGGCAGGGACTGGGTGAACACGTACAGGACCGTTTGCAGCCCACTGACCAAACCCTGTTGTGTTCAGCTGCCCTGGCATCCCCAGCTCTGACCCCTGGTTTCAGGACCAGCCTTTTAATCCGTGGTGGAGACCCTCTGTCTGTTGAATTGTCTCTTTTCTCTCTACCCGCGCCCTGCAGACTCTGACGCTGCCGACTCCCCGAGCAGCTCCTCCGCGCTCACCTCCCTGCAGTGGGTCGCAGAGATCCTCCCCTCTAGCATCAAGATCCAAGGACGGACCTTCACACAGCAGCTGGAACATCTGCTGACCCCCCCTGAGCGCTATACGGTCTGCAAGGCGCTGGAAGGCTTCTTCCAACATCGGTAACTCGGCAGCAGCTCCATCCCTCTAGTGCTGGTACCTGGCCTGGTAGTGATGCCCGTGTCAGAGCCAGTCTCCAAGCAGAAAGCAGACCTCAGCTGGCAGCATGTCCCTTAACCCCTTATAGTGACCCTGGCCCCCCACAGTGCAGGCTTTCTTGCTCTCTGGCTGTCCCCAACAGCCCCATTCCACCTCTTCCAGTGAATCTCACCGTGTTTAATCCTTGTCTTCTCACTTTGAGCATCTTGTCTGCAGCACGCCCTTGGTGGCAGCACAGGAATGTTGTGGCTGGCAGAGCCCTCACCCTGCGATGGAGCACATCCTGCTCTGCTGCAAGGGCTGAAACTGATCCCCTGGCTGACTCCAGACTTTCAATAGTGCCCTTGTTTTCTGCCCTTGATCTTTAACCTTCCTGCACCACAGTGAATAAGCCAACCCTGCAGTGCTAGGTGATGCTTCTGCCTTTTACTGCAGAGCTGGACTGTGGCTGCTCCTCAGGAGCCCGGTTCCCCTTCAGGATGTGGATGGGCTGCCTCTGTGCCTGCCTGTACTGGGGGAGGCACAACTACTAACCCCAGCACCAGCTGATCACTAACACACTGCCCCGGTACAGAAATCATTGCTTGTGCTCTCCTATGGCATTCCCCAGCTGGATATTTCAGCCTGAGGAGTAGCAGCCGTGGGAGCAGATCCAGTCCCTGGGGTCTGCAACTGGGAAATACAGACCCAATCCTAGCAGGATATTTGCTCTTGCTCAGTGGCACAAGAATGGGAGCCCCGGTAGCATGAACCAAGTCCCCAAGGTCACCTCCCAGCACAGGGCAGCTCACATTGCTTGGTCTTCCAGGAGTGTTTTACCTGCTGCCCAACCCAGAGCTGCCACCTGTGGGGAGCAAGCCTGCTGCCTCTTGTCCTGTCCCTTGTTCCTTGGGAGCAGAGACCTCACTCCATCCTCCTGTCAGGCGGTTGTAGAGAGCATTAAGGTCCCCTCTGAGCCTTCTCTTCTCCAGACCAAACCCGCCAGGTCCCTCAGCCGTTCCTCATCACACTTGTGCTCCAGGCCCTGCACCAGCTCCAGTGCCCTTCTCTGGCCCCGCTTCAGCACCTCAATGTCTCTCTTGTAGTAAGGGGCCTAGAATTGAACACAGGATTTGAGGTACAGCCTCACCAGTGCCCAGCACAGGGGGACAATCACTGCCCTGGCCCCGCTGCCACACTGGTGCTGGTACAAACCGGGATGCTCTTGGCCTTCTTGGCCACCGGGGCACACTGCTGGCTCATCCTTACCTGCTGTGGACCAATATCTCCAGCTCCTTTTCACTGAGCAGATTTCCAGCCACTCTTCCCAAGCCTGGAGCATTCCATGGGGTTATTGTGACCCAAGTGCAGAACCCAGCACTGAGCATAGTGAACCTCACCCCATCAACCCAGCTTGTTCCTCCCTGGAACCAGGTTTTATCCCTGTCTGTCAGGTGCTGCTGATCACCCAATGCTCCCCGTTAGCCCCAGCTGCACGATTCCACTTCCCAAAGGGCTCATTCCTTCCTTATAGTCCAACACCTCTGGAATGATCCATTTGTGCCAAAGCCCAATGGCAGAGCCCCAGCAGAGCCCAGGGAAGCGGGGCTGTGCCATAGGGATGTGCTCACTGCCCAGCCCTCTCTTTCCCATTCTGCAGGAACATTGACACTCTCATTGTGGATGTGTACCCGGTGCTGGACACACCAGCCAAGCAAGTCATCTGGCAGTTTATCTACCAGCTGCTGACCCATGAGGAGCAGGAGCACTGCCAGCAAAAGATTGCCAGGTTTCTTGGTTACAAGTCCTTGGCAGGTGAGAGGAAAGCCCCTGTGCTCCAACATGGATGTGCTGTATCCCATCGGGTCCTCGGGGACCGTGGTCCATCACACTGGGAGCCAGTTGCAGCTCTGACCTGCCTGGCTCCTGCCCTTACATGTGGGGTGTAGAGCAGCCCAAAGAGGTCTCCAGCTCCTGTCACTGATGAGGTTGATCTGCACGTGTCAGGCAGGAGGTCACCTTTTTCACCGTGTAGTTTTGGAAGGAAACCACATTGAGAGGGGAGATGGCACCAGAGAGGTTGTCTTCAGGAGCAAAGGCTTTTGGAAGCTGCGGATTATGGGCTTTGCAGACAGACAGCAGAAAAGCGAGGGCAAACTTGGAGTGAAATGTCTTAATCTTTGGATTTGGGCTTCTTGATTGCTTTCAAATTCATCTATTCCAAGCTATTTACATTGTGTTGAAGGGTTCACTTTGGACTCGGTGTAGGTAAGGAGAGGTGCTGCTTGCAGAGAGACTTCTGGAGGAACACAGTTACTGCAGCACAGCCTTTCCCCTGGTGCAAATACCCACTGTGGCACGTGGAAACTTGCTGGGTATTTGCTTCCCTAATTTGCACTCTCAGTTACCACTACTTCTGTGTGCACAGAATCATGGCCCAACCTATGTAATGTGTTGTATGTTCCCAAGGACTTTGACCCTAAAATGAGTTTATGAACTTTAGAGCAGAAGGAAGCTGATATATTTTGCTCCTTTCAGTTTCTCAGGTGAAAGGGGCAATCTCTGACCATGTGAAGCTCCAGTTGTTCTGGTGCATTATGTGTGTGTCCATGCGTGGAAGCCCAATCCCTGTGTTTGGGTTAGTCCTTCATCTGGTCTTCTTCCAAACTCGGTGATGATCTCTGGTGCTTGTGTGCATCGGGCTGTCCATGCATTGGTCTGTTGAATACCATGGAGCCTGATGCTCCGGTATCTTCACCCTGCCGTAAGCCTGAGCACTGAACTGCACATGGACCAATCCATCAGACAATGTGGTTCTTCCAAGCAGCATTTCAGTGCTGGCCCCTTCTCCCTTCTTGAGGGCAGGAAGGAGTCAGCCAGGTCCCCCTGGACCAGCCGAGCTCAGGGCTGGAGTTCATGTGCCCCATAAGCTATTGGATGCCAAACCTGCTGGATAAAGCCATTCCATGTCCCGTCTGAGTGCAGGGGGAGCCTGGGGGTGCCAGGGGGAGCCCCGTGTCGTGGCAAGGTGCAGGGGGAGCCGCGGGGTCCGTGCCTCACAGGGGGTGTTTTGTGCCGCAGCGGAGCCGGAGGCAGAGGAGCGGTACCGCAGCTCCGTGCGAGGGGCCTCCGTGTGCCGGGGAAGCCTTCGGACCCCCCGCCCCGAGGATGGGGCCGCAGGTGGGTGGCACAGGGGGTCCCTCTGGGGAGGAGGGAGCTGGGTCCCGCTGGCTCCATTGTGCCCAAGCCACAGTCCTGACCTAGTGCTAAGCAGGAGCGGTGGGAAAAGGTGGAGTCAGCATCAGTCCAGCACAGAGGCTTTGGTGTCCACACTCCTGGTGGCTGGAGGGAATGTGAATCCATTCGACCTGCCCTCCAGCAGCTTGGGAAAGGCAGGATTGCAGGCTGCTTCCTCCCAGCAGCGCCTTACACGCCTTGGAGATAAATCAGATCTCTGAGAGCTTACACTGCTGCAGCCATCAGCCTCTGAACAGCTCTCCATGGATGTAATGGGAAAACAGCTTTATTTGGAGCTGGTCAAATCAACACCACTCCAAGTGAGCTCCCTTGTGCCCCCATGGGGTCCAGACTCCCTTCCCTCCTCATGTGCCATGCATAGCCCTGTCTCAGGGACACTGCTGGGGTGGCCGGTGCTGCCTGGGCATCTGCAAGTGAAAAGTCCAGATTTGGGACTCTGCAACCTCGATGCTGTGTGTGCTGACCCCGACAGTGCTGGTGTCCAGCACATACCAGGGAGACTGAAGGAAAAGAAACTATAAAGGAACACCCACAGCACGGTGGCATCCCCGTATCTGGAGAGTTCTCAACATAGCACGTCCTGCAAGTGTCCTGGATAATGTCTCTTGTCCTGAAATACTGTGATGGAAACTCCTCGCTCCCATCCCCTGTGTGCAGCACTACTGAGGAACGTACCTCCCACATCACAGTCACAGCATCGCTCTGGTGCTGAGGATTTACAGGCACCTCCCAAACCTACCAGTTGGGTAGACTGAGAGATAAATAACATCTTCATTTTGGAGAGGAAGAAACTGAATATGGAGAGGTGAAGGGCAAGGCACAGGAGGACTTTTGCTCAGTCATACTTGTTTTCTAGCACACTTGATGCTTCATTGCCGGGTCACTCCTGCTGCCACCCAGGGAAGCTGCAGTAAGATGTTCCCTGTTTCACACACAGCCCATGCATGAGGCCATCAGCTGCCCTGCATCGATCCCTTGGGATTCCCAGACCCGGGAGCTCCGGGTGCTTCACCATGTGCTGGGTCCCAGCAGGAGATGGGGGGACCTTGATGGGTCAGGAGCGCCAGGAGCGCCAGGGGGCACAGGCAGAGGAGGATCCCTGACTGGTTTGTCTCTTCCTTCCCTTCCCCACAGGCCAGAGTGACACCGTGGAGGTCCCGGTTCGGCTGATCCCTGGGGAGAGACAGGCTGGAGACGGCACATCCCTCCCGGAGACACCCAACCCCAAAATGGTGCGATGCCCTTTGCCAATGTGTGCGGGACTGTCAGGTTCTCAGCGTCACAGTTTGGCTCCTTTAGTGATAATGCAGGAAAGCAGAGAGAAGTGAATGGGCAAGGATGTGTCTGTGTAAATACCTGCTGGTGGCTGCAACGTCCCTGCCTCAGAGCTCACTCTGAGATCACTTCCCTGGGCAGTCAGCTTTAACTGGTATCTGTCAGCATCTTCTTACTGCCTTGAGATGCTCTTGGGGAGCTTAAGGAAAGGCAGAGTAGCCTTACGCTGTGTTAAGCCCAAGCTTTAAAGAGCTGGGGGTCCGTGGTGGCTGTCCTGTCCCCATTGCAGGTCTCTGGGGTCTCCACAAGCCCTGTGTTGATCCAGGCATCGACAGCAGCTCTTTGCCTGGTTTGCAGATGTCGGCCGTTTATGCAGAGCTGGAAAACCGCCTGCTCAGCAGCTTTGCTGGCAAGATGGGGAACACTGCCCTGCACAGAGCATCGCCTCCTGCCTCGGAGCTGCCACACGCTGCAGGTAGCATCAGCTTCCCATGGGGACAGGCAGTGCTGGGGGGCTCAGCAGTGGTGGGTGGTGCTGGTGGAGAAGACACCTTCCTCTTGGTGTTATTTTATAATGAAGCTCCTGCAAAGCTGCATCTGCAGGAGGGCAATGGACTGTGCTGGATGGGAAATCCATGGGACCTCAGCACTCTCCCCTCCACGGGCTGCCCCGTTATCTCACCAAGCTGTGGCTGCCCCATTCCTGGCAGTGCTCAAGGCCAGGTTGGATACAGGGGCTTGGAGCAACCTGCTCTAGTGGAAGGTGTCCCTGCCCGTGGCAGGGGGTTGGAACTGGAGGAGCTTTGAGGTCCCTTCAACCCAAACCACTCTGTGACTCCATGGTTCAGTGCAGTGCCGGGGCTCACCGCAGCCCGTGCTGGGGCTGTGGCAGTGCAGGACCCCTCAGCACTGCTCTGCCCTGCAGGTTCTCGCAAGTCGGCGATCTCATGGCCCAGCGACCCCGTGTCATCCCAGCAGTGCTACTACCGCCTGCACAGCAGCGTGGCCTCCCCGAGCAGCACCGAGTCCAACCCCTACGTCAGCCTCGACAGCAGCCCGGCCCCGTCCCCCCGGCACCGGGACTACTCGCTCAGCCCTCTGTCGCGACGGAAGAAGCTCTTCACCTTCTCCAGGCCCCCGCGCAGCCGCGACACCGACCGGTTCCTGGATGCTCTCAGTGAGCAGCTGGGGCACCGGGTCACCATCGTGGATGATTTCCTCACCCCTGAGAATGACTACGAGGAGGTGAGCGTGGCGCAGGTCTTTGCCGTGGCCGTGGAGCCACGCATGTGGAGCCTGCACTGGGATGGGTGCATTGCTTATGGGGACACATCCCAGGGCTCTGTGGATGGCTTCATGATGTGGGAGCAGGACTCCTTAGGGCTGTGTGGATGGAGGATGAGGATCCACCTTCATCCTCTGCTCTCTCCATCACGCAGATGAGTTTCCACGATGACCAGGGTAGCTACGTCACCAACGACGTCAGCAGCAGCGAGTACATCAGCAGCAGCGACGAGGGCAGCTCCCTCACCTACTCCACGCTGTCGGACCACATCCCCCCTCCACCGCTCAGCCCCCCCCCTCCACCACCCCCCCTCCAGTTCCATGACCCCCAGACTGTCCCCACCAAGGCTGAGGCCACAAAGACGGTGCCGACGCCGGCCCCCAAGTCCCTGCTGAGCCACCTGCAGCCCATCCCGCCCCCCCCGCCGCCGCCGCCGCCCCCCCCGGTGCCCTGCGCGCCCCCCCTGCACCGCGGGCTGCTGCACCGCCGCAGCGAGTCCAACCACATGAGCGTCAAGAGGCTGCGGTGGGAGCAGGTCGAGAACTCGGAAGGGACCATCTGGGGGCAGGTATGGACACGGAGAGGGGGGTATGGGATGATGGTCCATGTGGGATGGGGAAGGGTTCCTGTGCTGAGGCCATGCAGGTCAGCAGGAGCATCCCTGGGCACTGCCCAGAGCATAGAATCATAGAATGGTTTGGGTTGGAAGGGACCTTAAAGCTCATCCAGCTCCAACCCCCTGCCACGGGCAGGGACACCTTCCACTAGAGCAGGTTGCTCCAAGCCCCTGTGTCCAACCTGGCCTTGAACACTGCCAGGGATGGGGCATGATGTCCTAACCTCTTGCTGGGCCACGCATTCAATACCTTCACCATAGGAATGAACTTTGAAGATGCAGCATTATAGAAAGTCTCATATTAGTGGCAGGACAAGGGGGAATGGCTTTGACCTGCCAGAGGGGAGATTGAGATGAGCTCTTAGGCAGAAGTTCTTCCCTGTGAGGGTGCTGAGGCGCTGGCACAGGGTGCCCAGAGAAGCACTGGGTGAGCTTTAAGGGCCCTTCCAACACAAACCATTCCATGATTCTATATTTCTTTTCAACATTTGAATTGTTTGGACCAAACTGTGGTGATGACAAGTCACAAGGGAGCAGCAGCAGTGAGTGCTCTGTGGGACTCCAGCTCTGTCAGGAGCTGAATGAACCTGCCAAGCTGCAGCCAAAATTGAATGCTGCTGGGGTGAATCTCTGGGTTTATTCCTCTCTTCTGAGACAGGAACGGGTGCCACCAGTTGGGTTTAATGACTTGTGTGGAAACCACCTCCACAGAGGTGAATGGTTCACCAGGCTCTGGTTTCTGCCCAGGGTTGGTGATGGCCAAGTCTCCAGTTACAGGGCAGTGCCACCAACCTCGCCTCGTTTCTTTAGGGACATGGAGCTTAGCATGGGGCAGAGAGAGGGTGGCCCAGTGCCGGTGGGCAGTGCCGGGTGTCCCTGTGGCTCCTGACTCTCCCTCCTCCTGCAGCTCGGGGAGGACTCCGATTACGACAAGCTGAGTGATATGGTCAAATACCTCGACCTGGAGCTGCACTTCGGGACGCAGAAACCTACAAGTAAGTACCTGAGTCCCAGAACAGGTCCTGGTACCAGCCAGAGACCGGGGCGCTGGGAGGAACCGGGGTTTGGTGGGCAGAGGGGCATTGTCTGGTCCCAGCATCACCCGTGGCACAGACTTTGTTTATGCTCAGCATTGTGTGCCTGCTGGCTCAGCAGATCATTAAGGTGGAGATTGTTTCCCCATCTCCCTTAATTTTCTTCACTGCTGTTATCTGTGTTCTCTCCACGTTTCGGTTGGTTGGGGCAGGGAAACTCAGCTGGAGGGTTTCACTCCCTGTGCTGCTTCCCAGCTCTCACAGTGCCATTGCCATTGGAATGCTGGTGTGGCCTCACAACGCAGCTCAGACCTGCACCATGTATTAATGAGTTGTGCACAGCCTCTGCTTGCCGTGGTCCATGCAGTGGGGAGGGACAGTGCCGCGCATGGCACTGCAGGAACGGCTGCAGTTGGGAAGGGAATTGGAGCTTTGGGAACTCAGCTCTGAGAAAGCCACGAGAACATTTCTCTGTGCATAAAGAGCACTACAAACACCACTTCTCTTTTTACACATATAATCAGCTAGTTCCCCCCAAGACCTGTGAATAGGGTCTGTAGCTACCCCATATGCCACCCCTCTTGCTCTTGCATAGGGGTCTCCTGCAGACCCTTGGACTGAGCCATTCAGGGTGCAAGCAGAGGGCTCCTATCCCCCACAGTATTCCCAAAGGGAGCTGTGGGACAGTGTGGCCGCCTCGTTTACACTGGGAAAAGCAAAATGCCAATGGGATGGCTGAGCTCTCCTGCAAGGGACATGATACATGATGGCAGCATGGGCAGAGCTAAGCCAGAGCAGGCAGATACAGCTGGGACTGGCAGTGGAAGTGGGATGAAATGGGATTCACCATTTTGGGGGTGTTCCTGGGCAGTCTGGGGTTTTCTGTGTGTTTCACCTCTCGTTTTGCCTTTTTCAGCTCCAACCGAGTCCTCCATTGAGGAGATCTTTGAATCGCTGAATTCAAGGATTCCCGGAGCCATTGCTGTGTGCAAAGCATCAGTTCTGTCACTCATGGTTTCCCTGTTTTCAGGACAGTTTTCTTCCCGCTGGAGCTGGCTGAGCCTGTCCTTACCCATGATTAAATCTCTCAGTTTCTCTTCCAGAGCCAACTCTCATGCCTGAAAACTTTAAAAAGAAAGACGTGGTTGAGATTTTGTCCCACAAAAAGGCTTACAACACATGTGAGTAAAGATCATGGTGAACCTACCCCAAAACGGGCCCAGAGATGGGGCCGGGGATGTAGAGAACTGGAAAGGTAAAAGGAAGGAGGCCACATGAGCACAATCCCATGGGCACAATCCCAGCACAGCTCTGCTGCTCTGGGCTCTTCCCGCAGCCTCCAGGCTCGGCTCAGCCCTGGGCAGGGGGCAGAAGCAGCGTTTGCAACAAGGGATGGAGATGGGATGTGGCTCATTGGCCTCGGGGGGCAGAGGGACAGAGCTTGCATGGTCCCATGGAGCAGTGAGGGTGTGCAAGGGGCAGTGCTGCTTCTCCAGGATGTGCTTCTGATAGGAAGGAGCATGGAAGGGCTTGGTGGGAGCCTGTGAGACCCGGATCTCCTGGCCATGGGGGATGTGGGAGAGGAGGAAGAGCTGGGGGTGGCTTCCATTGCAGCCCAGCCTGGCGTGTTGGTGATGTGCATGCAGGGGATGCAATACTCTGGGGGGGTCTGAAGGACTAGAGTGACTCCTTGGGGTCCTCATGTAATCTCTGCAGGGCCTTGGGGAGCTGGAAGCCCTTCCTCTCCCTGGTGATGACCCTGTGCCAGTGTGGGCACATGGAGTGGTCCACGCCACTCTCACACCTTGAGCTTCACCTCCTGGTCCCATCCTGCCAGGCAGCCTGTCCCCAGCACTGCCATCCCCGCCGGGTCCCATCCTCCTCCCCTCCAAGTGACATCCCTCCCTTCCCACAGCCATCCTCATAGCCCACCTCAAGCTCTCGCACATGGAGCTGCGCCAGATTCTCATGACGATGGAGACGGACCGGCTGGAGCCTTCCCACATCAAGCAGCTCCTGCTGTACGCACCGGATGGGGAGGAAGTCCAGCGCTTCCAGAGCTACAAGGAGAACCCCGGAAAGCTCAGTGAGCCCGACCAGTTCGTGCTGCAGGTACCTGTGGGCAGGGATGTCCTCCCAAGGTCTGCATGTCCCCGGGATTCCTGCTGTGAGCTGGAGGGGAGGAAAGCACAGAGCAGTCAGCAGGATGCTCCTGCATGCTGTGGGATGGGAAGAGCTGGTGGCACCGGTCACAGGGACCGCTGGGCAGCGATGCTCAGGCTGAGGCATCCAGCAGCTCCCACAGCCGCAGCATTCCTTGATGTTTGCTCCATGCTAGGAGTGACTTTGCCCAACTCTGACTTACTTTCTGGTGACAAGGTCACTTGTGGGTACTGGCATGAAATGTCCCCATCCTGTGGCAGCAAACTGGCTGTGCCCTGTGAGCTCCAGCCACCATCAGGCTGCTCCATGGTGTTGCCTGTGCATGCTGCTTCCATGCACAGAGAAAATATTCCAGGAAAAACACCATATAGGAGGGTTTAAGGCTAATGGTGATAGAGGTAATTCTCTCCTCCTTTTGTTCCCAGATGCTGTCAGTCCCAGAGTACAAGATCCGCCTGCGCAGCCTGCACTTTAAGACCACTCTGCAGGAGAAGACAGAGGAGATCAAGGCGAGCTACGAGTGCATCTGCAAGGCCTCTCTGGAGCTGAAGAGCAGCAAGAAGCTGGCCAAGATCCTGGAGGTCAGCACAGTCCTTCCTGCTGCTGTCAGCCACCGGGGTCCCCACTGTCCATGGGAATGCCTGCAGGGGCCTGGGCATCCCAGGCACAGCTCCAGCGCCAGCGCTGTGCCCTGCACCTCTCCAGGTCCAGCTTGACCAGGCTGGCAGGAGAGAACAGATCCTGCTGCAGCTGCTCCTCAGCCCCACTGAGATCAGCCAGCCCAGGTTGATGTTAAATTTGGGTTTAAAAGAAGCAGGTGGGATAAATGAGGTCAAAATGTGACAAAGGCATTTCCAGATGACAAATGAACCTCCTTGGTGGCACCTGAGCAGTAACCCCAACACTACGTTAAGTCAGTAAGGGGCAATGGCTGGTTGCGTGTTAACGGGTAGTGAACACAGAGTCCCAGCCTGCAAATCCCGATGGTCCTGAGGTCCCTGGTCCTTGCCAGGCCCCAGGAGGGATGCTGGGACTCAGGTGAGCCCACTCTGGGGTCCTGATGTGCCTCCAGGCAAAGCTGGAGCACAAGGAATCAGAGCATTCTGGAGGGGAAAGTCGGCTCTGCTGGACACTACATTCCCTTCAAAATATCACCACAAAGATCTGCAGATAAGAGCCACAAAAGGCTTTGGGAAGAGGAGAGCTTTGGCACTTGTCAGTGTGTACAGAACCAGCAGGAATTCTGCCTTTGCATGTATTCATCCACCCAATCTACCCCACTGAATGAACTGGTAGGTTTTATTAATGATGCTCTACGAGCGCATCTATGGGCCCCTTAGCAAGAAGTGACCTGACACACGAGAGGTCCTGTAGACAGAGGGTGACTTCTTAGTTCTGCTTCTACCACATCCCTGGTAGGTCTCTGTGGCCCAGAAGGAGACGGAATGATGTAAGTGCTGGAGGTCACTGGCCAGTCGCTCACTGGGGTTTCTCTCTGCAGTTTGTGCTGGCGATGGGAAACTACCTGAACAACGGGCAGCCCAAGACCAGCAAAACCACGGGCTTCAAAATCAACTTTCTCACCGAGGTAAGATGACATGTGCTTGTTCTTGTGCAATGCCAGGAGCTCCAAGTGCCTGGTTCATTGTGCCTGTCCTTGTACAAGGCTCCAGGGTGCTGCGGCTCCCAAAGTGGGGACCGGTGGGATTGATGTGCAGGGTTGGCTTCAGAGAGGTTGTAATGGTGCTCTGGTGCTTCAGTGTGCTGGGGACCAAGACCTGTGCTGGATGAGAGCCTATGGCCTTCTGGCTATGGGGTGGGAGAAACCAAAGGTCCTCATCCCACGTGGGCTGCTGTGGAGGATGGGGCGAGAGCATCGATTAGCACCTCAACACCACTCATCTGGGTGTAGCATGCTGTCTAAATATTAAATGTCCTATTTAAACATTAATCCACATATCATGGCTGGTATTGCCATGCACGTGAACACAGAGTGAGCTGAGAGAACAGAGGAGCCCCCTGTGTGTTCAGTGACCGACACACTGAGCGCATGGATATCCTGACCTGTTCTGCTTTGCCGCAGCTGAACACAACCAAGACTGTTGATGGGAAATCCACCTTCCTGCACATCCTTGCCAAATCACTTAGCCAACACTTCCCAGAGCTCCTGGGCTTTGCCAAGGATCTTCCCACAGTGCCGCTCGCTGCCAAAGGTAAAGGGACAAAAGCATCTGTGAGCATCTTGCACTGTCCCTTGGTTCTGTATAGGTCTATAGGTCTATTCCGTATAGGAATGGCGGGTTGTGAGCTGCACAGCACTGGCATGAGCAGGATGGCAGTGAAATCAGTGAGGAATGGTCCTGAGTGACAACATGGGGTTAGGAAGGGATGAGCTTAGTGACAGGGTAGGTCCCATCCATCCCATGCTGCCGCACACGGGAGTGCCTCAGCAGTGCTCTGTCCCCTGACCTGAACCTTCCGACCTGAAGCAGCGGTTCCCAAGTTCAGAGGTGTCAGTGCAGCAGAGGGAAGGGCTGGGAGCTTCTCTGCTCCACCCAGCCCCTGCCTCCTTCCATCCCCAGCTCGGGTGCCAGCACTATTGCTGCGTGTGGTACAGAGTGTACAGCACCCTTGCGTGATGGGTTCACAGTCCGGGCACAGCTATGGCACTGCCTGAGGATCATCGGGCTTCCCTGGCTGCAATAGAATGAAGTCACATAGATGCTGGGGACCATCCATCCACTGAGGTGGTGTCTCAGCAGGCTGGCTGCATGCAGAGCAGGGGCTGTGTGCTCCTTGCACATCATTCCCTGCTGTCTGTGAGCAATTCCCTTGGGAATTAGTGCTACAGTGGGTAAATAAAGGAGGAAATTCAGGCCTGGGGATGTAAACTTCAACTTGAAATTCTATACCTGTAGCTTTCCTAGGTGGATTTTGCATCTGCCCTAAGCATTTCTGTCATTGAAGACTCCCTGCTGCCCAAACTCTTGCCACTTTTTACCTGGTTTCACACCTGGTGCCATGCAGGGCTCTCCTTTGCCGCAAGAAGCAAGCCAGCCCTAAGCCTCCTAACACCGATCCCTCTCTTCTCATGCAGTGAATCAGAGAACACTAACAGCTGACCTAAAGGACCTGCACACCACTGTCAGTGACATACAGATGGCCTGTCACAACATGCCAGCTACCGCAGAGGACAGGTTTGCAATTGTGATGACCGTATCCTTCTGTGAACGGGGCACATTTCGAGGTGATTTTACTGCCCTCGAGTAAAACCATTCGGTATCTTTATGCCCCCTTGGTCAGCAGCAGGGCTGTGTCTGGCTATAGGAAAGCACCATCTCAGCACTTGGTGAGAGCGTGGTGGGAATCTCCCCCCTCCACTCACAGTGTAGGAAACAGCTTCTGTGGTGGCCACTGTTTCCCATGTCTCTGCAGGGCAAACCCGGTGACACAAGGCCAGAGAGCTTGATGAGCTGTTCTTCCTTCCAGATTGGCCCAAAGAAGCTGTGGCTGCCCCATCCCTGGCAGTGTTCAAGGCCAGGTTGGACACAGGGGCTTGGAGCAACCTGCTCTAGTGGAAGGTGTCCCTGCCCGTGGCAGGGGGTTGGCACTGGATGTGCTTTAAGCTCCCTTCCAACACAAACCTAAGGTTCTATAAGTGATGCTGGGGAAGCTGAGCGTGCCAGTGGGCTCCCTTCACAGCCAGCATCTGCAGCATCTCCTTTCTTAGACCCAAGATGAATCCCAGCCCCTTGATAAGCAGAAGTGACTCTGGCCGGTACCAGGCTGTTTTCCCTTAAGCCACTTCCCTCAGTCCTTCCTGGAGAGTGCTCAGCCTGCCATGCGATCCCTGGATGATCTGCAGCATAAGGCCATGGAAGAATTCAGCAAAGTGTTGTCCTTCTTCGGGGAGGACTCAAAGATGACAACATCTGAGGCTTTCTTTGGCATTTTTGCAGAATTCATGAGCAAGTTTGAGGTGAGTTGCACTTGCAAAGGCAGCCAGTGAGGGCTTTTCTGTTAAATGTCAGTGTTTTAGTTGCATGTGAGCTGTGGGGAGCCAGATGAGGGATTTGTGAGTGTCTGTAAAGTGCCATTTATTAATGCACAAGTTGCCCAGTGGGTGCAGGAGGGTTGGTGGTCATCAGCCCCATGAAGAGTAAAGCAGATTGTCATGGTCCAGCCTTCTTGGATAATGAAGGCTGGGTTGGAGCTCCACAAAGCAGACACATGCACTGACTTCTTGTCCTGGGTTCAGCCTTAAACTACCACACTTGTCCAGTGGGAAGCTGGGGTAGAATTAAGCCTGTAGTGGCCATGAGCACTGAAGCATCCTTGTCCACATTGGCCACCCTGGCCCGTGCCCAGCTCCTCTCTCTGCTCTCCCTGCAGCGGGCGCTCAGTGATGTGCAGGTTGGTGAGAGCCAGCGCAGCCCCCGGATGACGTCCCCCCTGGCCTGGTGATGGGCTGCAGCCACACGAGGTGCGTCGTTCATTGCCAACCAAGTGCAATTTGCTCCCGTTGAGTCTCGTTGTACATACGCTGCTGCCGCCTGCTCCCACCCAGCACAACACGGACCGAGGCTCGGGCCAGTCTGGATGCTGAAAGGGCACCACAGGGGATGGTGGATGGGTGTGAGGGTGAGGCACGGGGACATGGAGGTGAGCACAGTGCTGGTCTTGACAACAGCTTTCCTGGCATCCTCCATTCCCAGCTTATTCCAGGATTTAGACACCTCTGGGTAAACCCTCACTCCGGTATTTCCAGAACATGCCATTGCTGGCCAGTGGCAATGGAATGCAATACAACACAACCTTCTGGCACATCAGTGTGGTCCCAAATAGAGTTGTTTGTGCTGAGTATACCCAGGGAACTCAAAGTGTGCAGGTCCAACCTTTCAACAGCATGTGGTTGTTGTTTAGATGACTGAATTCCCTCGGGGATGTCCCCTGGGACGGAAGGGCTAGCAGCATCCCCTGGTGACACAGTGCCCAGAGAGCTTTCCAGCAGCAAACACACTCCAGTGCGTTAACACTGGGAGGCATTGCTCCATGCAACCCGCATCCGTTGCCTTTCAGACCCCACTTGCTCCAACATCCTGCCCTGTGGAAGCTGTAGTGTAGGGAACCTTCCTCCCATCTATTGCCAGAGCCAGAGCTCCTCCTGCAGCCTCTGCTCAAGTGCAGGATCACCGACTGGTGCATTACATAGGGGGAACCTGATGACCATCAAAGCTGGGGGTTTCAGTCTGTTTTTAAACCCCGCTGTAGGAAGCAAAGCGCATTTCCACAAGTGTTCTCAGTTCATACAGCTTGAAGTGCCAGGTAGCTTCTAGTGTTGTCCATCCCTGTCTGTGTCCTGACAGTGTGGACAGGGCAACGCTCCCCCAGCTCCACTTGTCTGGGATGCTGCACACTGCATTCAGTTCATTTTGGTTTATTTTTCTAACAGCATATTCAATATTGAAACCACCCGAGGTTCTTTTCCTTACGAAGGTGAAAATGCTGTACATAGGTTTTGCTACGTGTTGTACCTTTCCAGGATAGGTAGAACTCCAACCCCTTTGGTATTTTTATGTGAATATTTTCAAAGAACCAGAACTTCTGACTTATGGTTATATGATTTGATAACGGGACTTATGTATATTCACAATTCGGTCTCTCCCCCATGCCTATGTGCTATTCCTAAAATAAAGCTACAGCCTTCTTCCTCCTGATGGCATGGACCTCTGTGTTGTGTTCGAAACTGCTTCGTGTGATGGCTGCAGGTAAAAAGCATGAGGAATTCTGCATCATGCACTGCTGTGACCACACTTGTTCACACTGACCCCTCACACCTCCAGGAGAGAGCTGCAGGATCCGACCTTGCTGGGTTTGGGCTGGTAACAGGGTGAACAGCCCTGCGTGTGCACCAGCATCCAGGCTCCCATGCTGGGTATGAGCAGCACATTCTTAGCATAGTATGGAGTATTCCTGCAGCCTTCAGAAGAAAGCATGGAGTGAGTGCATGAGCCAGCGGGTTGTTTCCCTCTGGAAAGGAATTCTTGGCTGAGGTTGGGTTTATGCCCCTGGAGCGATTTATCTCCCTTCACACTAACAGCGGATAGATAGGGGCCAGCTGCGTATCAGCTTTCCTGGTTGTAGTTTAGCTTGTTTACAGCAGGCTGCTCAGCCCTCCCCGGATGCCACAGTGCTGGCAACTGTAAAACAGCTCTGAGCAGAGCTAACAGAGACGTGACAGGTAGAAATCCCTGCTGGGCACGTGCAGTTGAAGTGCTCAGAACCCTCCTTGTGTTTCTTTAGTGCTCCTGACTCAGCCAGCCCGGCTCTTCTGCAGCCCTGGAGATAATCATGGAATCCCAGACTGATTTGGGTTGAAGGGACCTTAAAGCTCCTCCAGTTCCAACCCCCTGCCACGGGCAGGGACACCTTCCACTAGAGCAGGTTGCTCCAAGCCCCTGTGTCCAACCTGGCCTTGAACACTGCCAGGGATGGGGCAGCCACAGCTTCTCTGGGCACCCTGTGCCAGCGCCTCAGCACCCTCACAGGGAAGAGCTTCTGCCTAAGAGCTCATCTCAGTCTCCCCTCTGGCAGGTTAAAGCCATTCCCCTTATCCTGTCCCTACAGGCCCTTGTCCAAAGCCCCTCTCCAGGTTTCTTGTAGCCCCTTTAGGCACTGGAAGGATCTCAAGATGCCCAGTGCAGATGTTAAATCTCCCACCACCCATTGCAGAACCGATCCCAGAGCCTCCTCTGCAGCGTGTCGCAGTCTGCATCACCCACCATATGCTTGTTTTGCTGTTTCTTGGTAACTGCAAACATGAGGTCATTTCTCCCCAGAATCAGTGCACTGGCACTCTCCCCACAGCCCAGCCTGAACAGAACCCCTGCGTCAGCCCCGGTCACGGGATCCTCTGCACAGGAAAGCCTGTCCTTGGGAAGGAAATAATAAGTCAGGCAGCAGCCCAGGGTCAGGCAGGGAATGCAGGCTCTGGCTCCACGGGTGCCACTTCCCCCCTCTGACAGAGCTGGGGAACAGTGACCTGACAATCCCGGTTACATTCCAAACCTTGGAATATTTAAGGATTTTCACTCTTCCCTGCAAAAAATGGGGGGAAAGACCTCAAAGAGGAAATGACCAGCTTTAGTAAAGTCACGGTGAAGGCATGAAGGCAGCTATAGCTGGGGTAAAACAGCACGAGGCTGGCATGTCCAAGCCAAAGTGCAACCACTTTGAACCCTCTCTCTAAATATCTTGATAATGGTTTTAAGGGCCACTATCTATAATGATTTTCCAAGTGCCATAAAAGATGCCAAAGAGACAAACGGAGATCTCAGCTTCAGCCTGGAAGAGCTGAAAGTCAGCAAAAAGTGGCACAGACCGGGAGCCAGCACAGAGCACCTGCGTGCTGGGTCTGAAGCCCTTGAGGATTGTTCTAATGCAATTTGGGGAAATGTGTGTTTTCCAGGCTCCAGCAGATCAAGTTAAAGCATCTCCAATGACAAGGTTCAAAGACCTTTAGTTATGTTCATCTGCACTATAAGCCAAAAGTGAAACAATGAGATAAAATACAGACACCAGGGCTTCCCTGCTTTGCTTCCTGTTATTACAGGCTCTGGGGTGCCTTTTCTATTTAACAAACTTGCTTCTATTATCAATGCAAAAAATTGGCTGCAGGTGTTTATCAGGTTTTCAGACCAATGATGCTGAAGCCAAAACCTCCAGCCTGGTGCTGAGATTAACCTCCAGGCTCAGAAACGAGTTACAAACCCCATCCCATGGGTGGATTCTGCTCTCTGGGAGGCTTAGGCATAAGCAGAGAGCCAGGGCTCGCTGTCAGCTCCCCCCCGTGTCGCGGGCTGTCAGCTCGGGAGAACATCAGCGTGGCTGGTTTATTGTTGCCTGTCCCTTCTCTAGCTGTGCAGATTGCTTAAGAGAATGGCACTCTGTGGAGTTTGACCCAAGAGCCCCGAGAGTGAAAATAACGCACTTCTCACCAGAGCCACAGGACACCGAAAGAGTTACTCCGGGCCATTAGTTTATCTTTGACTATCAATATTCCTCCTCATTCCTTGGGACACCGTTAACGGCTCCGCTGGCAAATCCCGACCCTCTGGCAATATTTAAGCTGCCTGTCAGTTGGCAGAGGCTCGGTGGTGCCCGGCGCAGGGGACAGAATGAGACCCGGCTGAGCACAGTAAGTTCCCTTTCAGCTTGTACCTCGAGTTGGGGAGCTGCGGTTGGTGCGAGGGTTGGGGGCCGTGGTCCAGCCTGCAGAGCGCTGGTGTCCTCAGGAGGATGGATGTACCTGGGGATGCTTTAAATCCCCCCTTGAGGAGGCATTTCGAGCGGTGCCGGTGGGTTACTCGAGCCCCACGTGGGCTGTGCCTCTCCCGGCACCATTGATACAGGGCTGGCTTCAGCCGCTTCATTTCCATGCCACGGATGTTCCTGCCGCGCGGTCTCTGGCGGGGACAGCGCTGCCGCCGGTGCCAGGAGCTGAGGGCACCGAGCCGTGAGCTGCATGCACAAAACAGGCAAAATTTCCACTGGGCCGTGGCAGGGTTGGGATGTGAAACCAGAGCGACCGAGTGCACTGCCCCTTCCCTAGTGCCCAGCCATCCTGCCAGCTCCAGGAGCCTCAGCCAGGCACCGGCACTCAGCTCCAGAAGCGCATCCCACCTTTCCTTTCCTCACTGATGGGCACAACTAATGCCTGCAGAGCTCTGAATCCACACAGGTTTCAGAGGGATGGACACAATATTCTGCTGCGTGTGGCTGAATCCTGAGTGGGACTGAGCGTGTGTAGCTTATAGCACTGGCTGTGCTACCCACCTGAGATGGAAAGTGTCTTGGGGTGAAAAGAAACAGCACTATCGGAGCTGAGAAACGGAGAGTAGGAGGTGTCAGCATGGGGTCAGCAGCGTCCCAGGGCTGACATACCAAACCCTATTTTTCTTTTCCTAGTTAGAGGTTAAGCATGCCAGTAAAAACTCAGTGACAGCCAAGATATATTGCCTCTTAAAGAGGTAAGACAGCACAGATCTGAGCATCAGTGCAAGGCAGAAGCTCCCAAGGGATTCAGTGGGATCTGGGGCCTCTATAAGAAGAGGCTCTGACAAGGTGCTGCAAGCCCCTGGTCCCAGCCTGGTGCTGCCACCACTGCCACTCAACCACAGCATGGCTCAGCACCATATTGAGCTCTGGTGCTGGAGGCTGCTGCTGTGGAAAGTGGGTGATGGGATGGTATCAGCCACCGGAAAACTCCTTATTTATTGTCCAAGCTTTCCCTAAGTGCACGAGCCCGCAGCCCCAGTGCTGCAGGAATGGGTGTAGCGGGGACACAGGGCAGAGTTTGCCGTCTGGATACTGCCCAGCAGGAGAAACCCCAGCATCTCCATCACCACTGCACTTGTGCCTCCATCCTCTCGGCTTCATTCACACCCCCTGGCAATGGGTGCAGGATTGCAGCCGGTTCAGGGCAGGTTCCAGCTGCAGTTCACACATGGACAATGTGGTGAGGCTGGTTGTGACCGAGGGACAGGCTGAGGCTGCTCTGGTGCGTGCTCTGGTCTGTGCTCTGCTGCATGCTGACGTTCTAAGGAAGAACTTGTTTGGCCACTTGCTGTGCAATGGTCCATGTGGGAGCCCCAGGCTGCTGCAGGCCACCCCTTGCCCCACCTTTTGGCAGGGGGTGGCTTATAAGTATGGCTTCACAAGTGCAAGAGGCTGAAGGACCCGGCCAGCCATAGGCAGGAGGAGGATGGGTCCATCATAACGATGCAACCTGTTCTTTAACAGATATATGCATAAAGGCAAAGAAGCACAGGGCCTGCATAGGAAGCCATGGAGACCACCAGCAGCACCCCTGTGACCCCCTCGTGGGACGTGTTTCCCCAGAGGACGCTGGAAGCCGTGGACATCGCTGTTCTTGTGCTGTACTTCGTGTTTATCCTCGCGGTTGGGCTGTGGGTAAGCAGATACCATTATGAGCTTTCCTATGTGCCCTGTTCTACTGAAAACCGGGGCTGCTTTGGCCTCAGAGTCTTTTACTTCACTTGAATCAGGCAGCACTTCACTGGGTTCAACTGAACAAGCAGAAAGGTAAGAGTTTACAGGTCCTTTCCCTCACTCCAGCCCAGGGAAGGGTGCTCAGTGCTCACAGAAGAGCTGTTCAGCTCTAGTGTTTGCCAAGGTTCAAAAACCCTTGTAAGGAAGAGGTTGTTTAAGTACAAAGTATTGCTAAGAATAAAGTTATGTTCATCCAGGAAGGAATTGCTGTCCTATAAATCACCTGAGCCTGTCCACAGTGGTCTAGACAGCGGATTCCATGAATTATGAATACTGTATATATACAACTAAGGCAGAAGGACATCCTTTTGGCATGGCTTTTGTAACAACAAAAGCACAATCTGGCTGTCATAAGGCAGAGATGAATAGCTGCTCCCTTCAAATGTGGTGCATAATGCTCATGGTATTGCATGAAACTGTCTGAAATCCCTGAGGAAGAGGAGTCAGTGAGTAATAGTGCAGTGTTGAGCATTCCTCCTGGTTGGACCGAGTATCTAAGGATGCCCACAGTTCTTGCCCAAAACTGCTTGACTTCCTCGCTGATCTGGAGGGATTTAGTTTGCTTATTGCAGCAAACACTTAATCAAGATGCTGAGATGGTAGAAAACCTTGTGCATGGCTGGTGCCTCCCTTGTCTGCTGCTCTCTTGTCCTCTGGGATTTCCCTACAGGAACTGCAGGTCCTTCCAGGAACCCTTTGCTTTCATCTGATGGCAGCACAGAGTCTTACAGAGTCTCCTGCAGGGGAAATCACTTGGTGATGCTCTGATCCACAATGGTTGCTGAAAGGGTTGCTGAAACCTCTGTTGTGGTTTTCTGCTTTCCCAGTCCATGTGGAAGACGCAGCGCAGCACTGTGAAAGGCTACTTCCTAGCTGGAGGACAGATGGTTTGGTGGCCTGTAAGTACCTTCATCATTACACAGCTTGTGCCCACAGGCTACAGCAAAACCAAAAGCACTTCTAGTCTGGCAGAGCTCATTTCTCCAAATGGGAAATAAGAATAAAAAAAATACTTCCATGTTTTGCATGGATGCAGTTACAATAGTGGCTGGTTTATTCCATATTTGAGACTGGTGGAGCAGAGCTGTTCCCCACAAGAGCCAGTCCACCTGATCCTCCATGCTTTGACCTGGAGATACCCGGAATTACCTGGTGGTTCCCATCACAGACACAGCTTTATGTTGGGGGTCTTTCATTTGGGCTGGTCAGTCAGTGTGCACTGATAAAGGAATCTCATGGTCTGACATTTCTGCTTATTACCACCCACCTTCTGCCCTGCTCCTCTGCATGAGACTAGACACAGTTTTGGAAGCAGGATGGTGCTAAACATGCGCAAAACGAGTGATAGGCAGTGAATAATGAAAGAAGCTCAAGAGAAGTGCCAGAGACACTGAACACGTAGGGAAAAGAAACTGGCGGCAGTGGGTAACAAGGATTTCACATCCTCCATAGTCACAAGGAGGGGAACAGCATCCCTGTGTTCCCACCAGCCTTGTGCCAGGGCCAGATCCGGTTTTCCCTCTTTCTCCAGGTGGGCGCATCCCTGTTTGCCAGCAATGTTGGAAGCGGCCACTTCATCGGCCTGGCTGGGTCAGGAGCTGCCTCAGGAATTGCCGCAACAGCCTATGAGTGGAATGTGAGTGTGGAACAGTGGCTCTGGTGCTGTACAGGGCAACTCCAGCACCAAGGAGCTGCCACACGAGGGTGTAGATCTGGCAGGTCCAGAGACTCAGAGTCCTGCTGCAGGAGCTGGATGGCACCACGAGCTGCTGGGGATTGAGGCCTCTGAGGGATAACCCCATCCCTGTGTCCCACTGAGCCACCCGCTCGCAGCCCTGCCCAGCATTCCTGACCTTCCTTCCTGTTTGCTCCGCAGGGGATGTTCTGTGTTCTGGTGCTGGCCTGGCTGTTCCTGCCAATTTACATCTCAGCAGGGGTACGTAGGTGGGATGTTGTGGTCAGCAGTGATTTGCTGGTATCTAAAGCACCTGCTTGGCTCCTGGGTTTAACCATCTCCTGCTGTAGCTGTGGTCCTTCTGCAGGGCCTGGGCTAATGGGGAGGAGAGCTGCTGGGTACCACCTTTCTGATGGCTTGTGTCTCACATAGGTTACTACCATGCCAGAGTACTTGCAGAAACGTTTTGGAGGCAAAAGAATCCAGATATTCCTGGCGATTCTCTACTTGTTCATCTACATCTTCACCAAAATATCAGTAAGTAGAAAAAACAGGAATCAGACTGAATTCAGTTCGGAAACGTGATCAGTGAGGCTGAGAAATGCAGCTGCTGCCCTTTTCCTGTATTAGCAGAAAAGAGTGCATTAAAACACCCAAAGAAAACAGACTGTAGTCGTCGTGAGAACCTACACACAAAGAATAACTTCTTTTTCCCCCGTTAAGCACCTGAATGCTCGCTGCAGTGGGAGGGAAGCTGGGTGTCAGCGTCCTGAGCAACAGCTCATTGAGAAGCCGAGTTGTGAGTGTGGATGTGTCTGTTATGTTTTACGTGTCTGGCAGCTCACCCAGATTCTTCCCTTTGCATATTTACTGCCTGCACAGACACAAATGCTGTTACATGCAGGAGGAATAAGAACATAGGAGGTGGTTTGTGCTCAGGTGAAGAGTGTTGAGTGATTCACTGCTCCTGTCTGATGTAGTGCCTTGAATAAATAACTGAGCCGACCCTTGCACAACACCTCACTGCTGTTCATTAACCTGCGGTGGTGCAGGAACCTGTGAAGTCAGACAGGTCCCTGCTGGTGTCTTCCTGTACAGACAGGGCTAAAGTGGGACGTGCTGTGTGACCCACATGTGCCCTGTCCCCCTGAAACAGCCATGGGGTGCAGGTGGCACTGAGGAGCTGGGCTCTGAGAAAAAACAGCTATTTGATGGAAGTCTCTGATAACACAATTCCTGTATCCAGGATGTTTCTATACCCATCATTCTGTGGCCTGCAGTCTGCATATCCCAAAGCTCTCCCAAACTGCAGCAGTTTCACGTAGCTGCAGAGCGAGCTGGTCAGGGCTGGCTCCAGCCTCCTGGACACTTTTCCTTGTTACCTCCCTGTCACCACGTCAGGGAAGAATTCCCATTGCAGCAAATGCAGGAGGTGCCCCAATCCACCCGAACACCCCAACCCACCTGTGACCAGGAATATCAAACTCAGTAGGGAATTGAGCCAGGTCCTGACGCACAGTGAGCAGGAGCTGGGGATGCAGCGGGATGTGCTGCATGGAGGAGACACGGTGGGGAGCTGGGGGTCATGAGCAGTTACCAACCAGAATGGTCCTGCTATAGGAGACAGCTCTGTCAGCTGAATGTTCATGTTCCCTGGCACTACCTGCTTTGAGGGGCACTAGAACCGTGCTAACATCCTTCTTCTGCAGGTCGACATGTACGCTGGGGCTCTCTTCATCCAGCAAGCCTTAAACTGGGACATCTACATCGCAGTGGCGGGCTTGCTGGCCATCACGGCCGTTTACACCGTTGCAGGTACGGGGCTGAGTTTTGAATCATACCATAGATCCTGTGTGGTGAGTGCACCACTGCTCAGAGTCCTGCATTTCCCACACAACCTGGGTTTGCCAGGAGTACGGATAACAGGCAGGGGGGAAAAGCAGCTGACAACTTGCCTGATGAGCAAAGATCATCAGGTAGGAGGAAGTTAATACCCCTCACAGGGCCGTAGCCGATAGGGATGCATGGAGGCAGGGCAGTTCTGCTTTAAGGAGAAGTTACGCTTGAGGCATTTGAACAATACATTTTCCTCTGGGCTTTCTGGAGGTATGAGTGCTTTACATAACAATGAGCCCTGGAATGTGGAAAGCATTGTCAATCCTGGATGCCCTTTCAGGGCTTGTAAGTGGCCAAATGGAAAAGAGCCATGCACAGAGCAAGCAGCAAATCCCAAACCCATGAAGGTTTCTCCTTTCCCAGTGCTCACCCCTGGTGATGTTGCTCATAAAGACACCCTTTTTTTTTTTACTTCTCCTTATTCAGCTTGGGCTTTGCTCTGGAGTTTTTCCATGTTATTTCCCGTACAAGCACTTACACTGGACTTTGGCTTTTTTAGTGACAAAGTGATGACTCATTATGATTCAAACATGAGAAATTTCAGCCAAACATGCTCCGAATCCCAGTGTGACCAGTTTGCAGAGCACAAGATGCTACAGATCAGTCCCAGTTTCCCAGTTTGGTGCTTCTCTGCCCTCCCAGGTGGCCTGGCTGCGGTGATCTACACGGACGCGCTGCAGACCCTCATCATGCTCGTCGGGGCTGTGACTCTCATGGTCTTCAGTGAGTGTTTCCCTGGGGGGGTATTACTAACACTGTGATAGAAGCTTTACCAAGCACTACGAACACGCTGGATCATCACAACTGAATAACCAGCTGATGTTCTGGAGTGGCTTTCTCTATGTTCTCCTGTTGGAATAGATGCTCATGCAACAGTAGTTGTTTATGTGTTAAAAATGCAGGAGTACCCCTGAAAAACCTCTAAAGAACCACATCCTGAAGCAGCGTTATAGGTGAACAACCACCTTCTCTAGGCAGAACCTTTAGTGTTGTGCTGTCTCTCACCCAATGTTTGAGTCCATAGCTTTGGGTTTTCAAAGCACACTTGCAGAGCATCACCCGTAGCAAGCTACAGACTGAAACTCAGGGCAGCCACCAGGCAGAGGTGGTAACTGCTTCTCCTGACCTGTTCCAGGCTTTGTTGAAGTTGGTGGTCTTGAAGGGTTGCAGACAAAATACTTCGATGCCATTCCCAGCTCCCGCAAGGAGAACAGCAGCTGTGGCTTGCCGAGGCAAGATGCTTTCCACATATTCCGAGACCCTGTTAACTCTGACCTTCCCTGGCCAGGGCTTCTGGTGGGAATGACCATCCCGTCCCTGTGGTACTGGTGCACAGATCAGGTGTGTGACTGCTTATCCTTTGTTTGCTTTCAAGAACATGCTGTTGGTTGGTTGAATTTGATCACAAACCTCAGGTTTGCCACACAGCCTGAACTGGCTTGCTGGTTCTGGTGGGAATTTAGTAAAACCTGATGGTTTCAACCCTAAAGATGCAAAACTTGATAAACACAACTAAATTTTGGGAATCATTTCAATGTAAAAAGGGGTAAGAATGTGTTTGGGAGTTAATCCCAGCTTTGTTTTTAACTTAAGCCTTTCCCTTCTTGTGAAGCCTGAGTGCGGCTGGTTGAGGCACAGGCTATGCACCGCAATGCACTGCAGAAGCAAGGTCAGGTTTGGTGACACAAGCAGCACCTTTCAGGGCTGCGTTTCAGGAGGTTATCAGGGTCTGAAGCAAAAACTATAAAGCTACAGCCAAGCTCTGTGCTCACCCTTGTTAGATTTCTATAGTCTCGAGAACAAAGTATATGCAATTGGTATCACATCGCCTACATTTGCTCCCCTCTGCTGACAGTGCACCGAACATATCTTCATTTCTAGGTCATTGTTCAGAGGTCCCTTGCTGCTAAAAACCTCTCTCATGCCAAAGGAGGCTCCTTGATGACCTCCTACCTGAAAATTCTGCCCCTCTTTATGATGGTGATGCCAGGCATGATCAGCAGAATTCTCTTCCCAGGTAAGTGCTGAAGGAAAGATCATAAAATCACAGAATCCCAGGCTGGTTTGGGTTGGAAGGGACCTTAAAGCCCATCCAGCTCCAACCCCCTGCCATGGGCAGGGACACCTTCCACTAGAGCAGGTTGCTCCAAGCCCCTGTGTCCAACCTGGCCTTGTACACAGATGCATTCCCTCTATCACTTACTGGCTGTGCTTACTCCATGGAGCTGGACCAGCCCTTACCAGTAAGTTAAAAGGTTGCAATGCATCAAATGCCCAATATATAAAGACATTTTCTTCCAGCTGCAGCTGGAGAACACACATCCTCCTGCAGCACGCCCCAGGCACATGTTGCCCCATGTACTGCTCCGTGTGCTGTCATCCTTCCTCACAGCAGTTGTGCTGATCGAGTCCGAGCTTGCTGTCTGCAGCTGCTCTGTGCTTCCATCACGCATTCCGGCCCCTCCTGCACCCAACGTGTTGTCACTCCTGCTATTTAAGTTTGAGGCGCTCAGAAATCCTAACATACACCTTGAATGTCAATAACTGCTCATCAGGTGGGAATGTGTGGATGTGCTTGTCCACGAGGAGCTGTGCTGGTGTGTGGATAGCCTTAGTCCTCAAGCAAGCAACATTCCTAGGGAAGAATGAGGCACACAAGGCAGGTCAGCTGCCTCCACTGATTGTATCTTTTGCATGGAAGGAAGAAAAGAGAAACCAGGGAAGCTCAGAGCTGCTTTCTCACTGCGTTGAGGCAGTCCTGTCATGTGCTGGAAGCTTTCCAAGCTTTCAGGATTTCACTTAGTGATTTACAACATTCACTAGACCAACTTGTTCAGACAGAGTGGTTTATTGTGGCTGCAGATTCCTGCCTCTCACTCCCCTTTGCTTGTTTTAGATCTGGTGGCTTGTGCAGATGCAGACATCTGCCGAAAAGTCTGTGGCAACCCATCTGGCTGCTCCGATATTGCTTATCCCAAGCTGGTCCTAGAGCTGCTGCCTACAGGTAAGAGCTTGGTGGTGGTGCTGGCACTGATGGGTACGCACCAGCTTACAGGTGTCTGTGAGAGAGGTTCAGAGAGGAAAATAACCCTGCAACTATGATTTCAACGGGATTTATTTTGGGTTTGGTCAGACAGTGGCAAGGGACGGCATGCAAGAGGAATGGTGATGATCCAGCAGCCAGATCGCTCTAATTCAGTCTAATTTGGGTAGGAGATAAAGCACAGATGTTTAACAATGAGAATCAACTGTTAACCCCTCCCTGTCACTGCCATTTTAAAACTGAGGCTAAACCCAGTTTTTCAAGTCTGTCCTAGTTGAAGGAAGATTCTGAGGACACCCCAAGGGGGTCACTGGGGATTCCTCAGGGCAGCTGTGCTTCTCCTTCTGTTCCCAGGACTCAGGGGCCTGATGATGTCGGTGATGATCGCAGCTCTCATGTCCTCCCTGACTTCCATCTTCAATAGCTCCAGCACCCTCTTCACCATGGACCTCTGGAAGCACTTCCGTCCTCGGTGCTCCGAGTGGGAGCTCATGATCGTTGGCAGGTACGGAGAGCTAGGATGTGAGTGTTATATCAGAGCCTGAGCATCAGAGACACATCTCAGCACACCTCAGGGCCTGCTGCCCCTGTGCAGATGTAGTAATTCATACTGACCACGTTTGTTGGAGTGGAGGCCTTATGGTTACAAGAGAGCTCAGTCAGAGTCTTGTAAGCTGAGCAATTGCAAAAGCACAGCCTGAGCTGACACTAATGGCACCTTTCTCTTGCCCAGGGTCTTTGTGCTGCTGCTCACTGTGGTCTCCATCCTGTGGATCCCACTGGTTCAGGCTGGCCAAGGAGGGCAGCTCTTTATCTACATCCAGTCGATCAGCTCCTACCTGCAGCCCCCCGTGGCCATGGTGTTCATACTGGGCTGCTTCTGGAAAAGAACAAATGAAAAGGTAACAGCTCCGCTGTGCTCAGCACAGTCGTCCCTGTGGCCTCACTGTCCTCACAAGAGCACTTCTGAACCCAAACCCACCTTCTGCTGGGGAGAAGGAACACACCTAGCTCTCTATGCCATTCAAACATCCATCACCAACACAGGAGGGAGCATTGCTGCTGCTTTTCAAAGACTCCACTGGCATTTCAGAAGGAGTGAGGTGACTGCATTGCTCCTCTGCAGTGTGTCCTTCACAACTCCTGAAGCCTCCCAGGGGCTTGTTAGTCATTGGCCTGTTGATTACATGGATGACAGAAGGCACAGTGAGCCCAGAGAGTGAAGGAGCCAAATCAAATGGCATCGGGAGCCCTAAACCTCCAGTTTCTCCACAAAGACTGGTGCTGGGTAAAGCATAGTCTTCCCGAACCAGGTTTTGGTGGAGAGCAGTTGTCAGCCCCCAGGGTTAAGGCAACCATTAGGATACAAATATCACTCTCGAGAGTATTCTGGCATATAAGATGTTATCCTTCCCCTCCACACCAAAACTAATGACCCACTTGAGCCCACAGAGGAGAGGTACCAGGCTCCTGAAACACCACTGGCAGACCTAGATAGCAAGGGCAGAGAAGGGAGGAAAAGAACCCACTGAAAAGCCAGCGAGGGGAAAGCCTGGCTGTAGCCTCAGCTCAGCTTGTACCCTGAGAACGTGGCTGGATCCTGGTGGATACGTGCTCCATGCTCCAGTAAAGCAGATCCTTCCTCTCCCAGGGCGCGTTCTGGGGCCTGATAATCGGGCTGCTGCTGGGCGTCATTCGGCTGGTGCTGGACTTCATCTACCCAGAGCCTCAGTGCGGAGAGACCGACCTGCGCCCGAGCGTGGTGAAGTACATGCACTACCTCTACTTCTCCATGGTCCTGGCCGCCATCTCCACGCTGACCGTGCTGGTCGTGAGCATGCTCACCGAGCCCCCCTCGGAGGAAATGGTGCGTCACCCTTCAGGGTTCTTGTGTTATCTGTAAATGGTTTCCAGGATGCTCCACGCTACATCCATGGGAATAATGTGGGGATAAATAATCTAGAAATGGAAGTTTCCATTCAGTATTTACAATCGCACTTGCAATAACCGCTAACAGCAACCCCTCCTCTGCTCCAGCACCCTGCTGCCATTTAGGTCCCATAAATCCAGAGTCCCACCCTGGAAACTGGTGAACAGTAGATGCTACAAAGAGCTGCTCTTAAAGCTTGAACATGTGTGTTTAACTATGACAAATTAGCTTTTTTCCCTCTATTTTCCAAGAAATTTCAGCTTCTGGGTCATCTTTATCAACTCTCTTACTAATTTAGTGAGGAACCATTTTTACTCACAGGAAAAGAGAAATCAAGGGCAGAGAGCAACCTCCCCTGGAACAGGTTTGTGCCAGTTTGACTGTTTTCAGTAGATAGAATGAGGCTACAGAGAAACATTACTAGGAGAAAGGAGGGCCAGAAATCAAACAGCCAACGCATCCTCTTGCTTGGAGACAGCACTAACCTGACACCTTTCTGAACTTACTCTGAGAGGGAGAATGCCCAGGGGGGCGTGTGGTCACTTCGAGAGCCCGCTTCCCTCCCAGTAGCAGATTTTCCTCATCTCCAACCCGAATCTTTGCAGCTTCACGTTGTTCTCATCCCTTCCTGTCTGCCCTATCCTCGATATTGAGAACTTTCCTCTTTAATGAGTCTTTCATATATTTGGAGAAAATCCTAACTCCCACCTGCCTTCTCTCAGCAACCCAAGTTCTTTGAGTCATTCCTCTCTGGCCACAATTTCCATTCTTTTTGCTCACTGACCCGCTCTCAGTCTGCATCCAGTGATGGTCCTGTGCAGAAATGCTTCCTCCTTGGTTAAAGAGAGAACAGCGTCCTTCAGAGCGTAGCTGTGCAGACAACTGTCGTGTTCCAGACCCAACTATGCTGATGGTAGCCATCGCTTCTGTAGTTACCAGCTGAGCACTTGGCTGTTCCCCTGCTCCAGCAGAGCAGGAGAACAGGTTTCGGCCCCTCTAAGTATTCTCTCTGCAGGCTCTGCTGCTGAGGCAGTCCTTTAAGCAACCATAAAGCAGTTTCCTTTAACACCGCTCTTCATGCCATCAGATAAGTCGGCTTACCTGGTTCACACGCGGGGATCTACCAGCCAAGACAGACCTAGCAGTCAGCACTTCCCCTGATGCTGCAAAAGGAGTGTGTGAAGCTGAGCGCCCAGCTCTCCAGATTGATATAAGCATTGCTTCTGAGAATAGTTCAAATGATAATAAATGTAAGTGCTCCACCGTCGTACCCAGTAACACCTACACTTAACCCTAGGCACTGTGTAAAGGCTTTGAAGACAAGAAACGTTAAACCCCCTTCCTCTGGATTTCGGTCACTTCAGGGCATGCCAAAAAGTTTTACCTGACAGTTTTACCTAAGCACGAGTTTAGTTTCTCTTCCATCTCTTGATGGCACTACATATGCTTGGAATCAAGGAGGAGCTGATGGGATACAGAAAACCATGCCCGTTGTCCTGCGCTAGCTGCGGGTGCTGCCAGGAGAAGTGGCTGGAAAAGGGGAGGGTGGAGGCAAAGCAGAGTTCTTTTCATGGCATTCCATTTCTGTTTTTCAGTGGTGGTTTCTGGTCGCCTCTAGCAGCAGGGAGACCCCAGAGCCCTGGGCGGAGTGCTTGACAGATCAGTGAAGGAGGATTTGCATTGTTTAAAACTTGTACTTGTCGGTATTAGGTACAAACACGTGTAGCAACTCACTGTGCCTTTTGCAGCGCTTGATTATCATCACTTGGTTCTGCCAGGCTTGGGACACTGTTTATGTAACTGCAGCTTTTGCTGCTTCCTTTGATCTATAAAAAGCTGTTGGAAAGATCAGTAAGTTACTGAGTCCTGGTGCTGAAGAGCCTCACGTTTGTGGGGCACGAGCGCTGTCTCCTCAGCTTTTAGTCATGCATGTCCTAACCCACACCAGAGCTGGGGAAACTCGCTTTACACGTGTGGAGTAACCCTAAACTGGAGCATGCCCTTGCAAGAGGAAGCTGCTTGGCACCAAGCAGCCACAGCTCAGCTTTTAGGCTTAGTCTCCTGTTACCGGTTCTTATGATGTTGGGAATAGAACTTGAGCTCAGTGCTACAAGGAAGAGTGAAATTGGTCCTGCAGCCCCAAAAGGTGCTAATGAAAGGGCTCCCTACACCTCAGTGTAGCTAGCGTATTCATGTAAAGAACGCTGGTGCGTTTCAGTATTAAACCCCTTTGCACAGGAGCGCTGGGATGTGTTCTACTGGTGAGATTCACACCTCACTGATGACTGTCTCTTTAGGTCCGACTAACAGCAAAGGGAACTCGAAGGTGCTCACCACCCTCCTGTGGCTCTGCGGGATGGAGCGCAAGCAGCAGAGCACCGAGAACACGGCACCAGCTAAACCCGAGCCGCTCCCCGTGGCTTCTCTAGAGGAGAAGCCGCTGGTGAAACACGCCCTCAACATCAACTTGCTCGTGTGCGTGTGCGCCGGGATCTTCCTCTGGGCTCACTTCGCATAGCACTTGGCCGTTCGACTCCAGATGGCACCGACTAATGTTAATTGGTGTAAATAATAATAATTAGCAGAGGGTTAATGTAATTCTTAATGCTTCCTAAATGTTATTCCTTTATTTAAGAAGACAGACCTTCCTCCGTAGTCCTTTGCTTATTTCTAACAGGGGCTGGGCTGTGATAGCCGCTGAGTGCTCAGCACCATCACTGTCAGACCTGAACCTGCAACATGATGGGTATAAAGAGCCGGGGAAGGCAGAAAGAGGGTTGTTTGGTTATTTTTAATGTTGAATTATGCTGTTTGGGGTCAGAGCACTGCCTGGAACCGCGGAAGCCTGGATTCTCTATTTATGCTTCTATAACCAGCTACAATCGCTTGGTCCCCCTTTGGTTCAACACCTCTAAGAGGTAACATCTCCACGTGCCCAGAGGAGGTTGTTGTGCTCTGTTGGGGCAGGGAGCTGCCACCGGGGGCACATGGGGGATCTAAACCAGCCCAAACCCCGCGGCTTTGGGCACCCGCAGCCATTCTGCCCCCACTTCAGCCTGGACCAGCGACCACCCTCCTCCGAAGGCGCCTTCCCCGGGGGCTGTGCTGGGTGATGCCCTGTCCGCATCCCCGGGCCGCTGTGTATAACGTTAATAAAGAGCGAGCGCTGCTCCCGCCCGCCCGGGGTGTGTGTGCGCGGGGCCGCGGTGGGGCTGCGGCGCCGCCCGAGGCCCGGGCCCAGCTCCGCGGCACGCCACGGCCATGGCGGAGGAGGCCGCGGGGCAGGCCCGGCCGGGCTCGCCGGAGCCGGCGCCGCTGGAGCGGCAGAACCTGCTGGCCCTGCGGCGGGAGCGGCGGAGCGGCGCCATGGAGGTGGGGAGGCGGCGGGGCCGGGGCTCCCCGCCGGGGGCCGGGCGGTGCCAACCGGCCTCCGCTGCCCTGTGCTCCGCTCCCCGCAGGGCCGGTTCCCGCTCCACAGGCTCCTGGTGCTGGCCCGGCTGGGCGAGGGGGCGGCGGCGCCGGCGGTGGCAGGTGGGTGCCGGGGCCGCGGCCCTCACCCTCACCTCCCACAGCACACTCATCACCATGGAATGTCTTATAACACATTAAATACTGCACAGCTATAGCAAGGATCACCACAAGATCTTACGGTGCTGCATGTGCACCCGGTAACCCAATGGCAGTGTGGAGCAGTGGGAGGTGTGAGCCATGTAGTAGCCCATAAAGTAAGAAAGAACTGGTTTTTGAAACCAAATAAAGAGAATTGTCACTTGGGAACCCTGCCTAAGCAAAGGAAACGCAGCTATGAGAAACCCTGGGGCAGAGAGAGGTTTTATAAATAAAGCCTGATGCTATTTTGCAACCAGCTTTATGTATATAACCTCCTCAGGCAGCTGATGGGTGCCCAGTGTTTTATCTGACTAGAGATCATGAAGGCAATTTTAAACACCGATACCAACTAGTGCCAATGAGCAGAGGGAAGGACTCAGCTGCACACACCAGGCTTCCACAGAGCTCTACATTTGGGGTCTCCAGGAGATGCAGCTATACCAATAATGATGAAACTACATCTTTAAACAGATGCTAATGGGGATTTTAGATTTCAGCTACTGACACATTGCAGGTTTGGGCACAGTTTCAGGAGCTAACATGAATTGCAGTGGTGCTTATGTCAAGGAGAGAGTCCCATAGTGGCAATGCTTTCATGTTTCTATGATTCTGTCTCTCCTGAACTATAAAAGCATAATCTGTGAATCCGTTGTCTGTGGCAGCAGAGAGCACAGAACACACCCCAACACTAACACACTGAACTAGGGCTATAAACCACTTGACAAACTTGCCATTTTCTCTTTTGAAACAAGGTTATCACAGAGAATTGTTTGAAAACGTGCTAGAAGACCACGGAGGAGAACCAGTCTCAGGTCTGCTGCTTCTCTACCCCAGCCGTGTTTTTCATGTAGTGGAGGTAAGTTACATGGATTCCCCACAGGACCAAGTAACCTTGATTCATCTTTGTACAAGTTTGGCTTCTAGATCCAGGTAACTACAGCTGTATACCTTATCTCTTATTCCATACATAGGCTTAAAGACCTGACTAATGCTGGGGTGGGCTCAGCGATCCCACCTTTGGGATTCACCCCAGCCAATGCTTCAGGTAACTGCCCCAGAACATGATCCTGATGGAATTAGATGACGTTTTGTCACAACAGGAACAACATGCGCTGTCCTCAATGCCTGTGACTCAAAGGGAAAGCCCATGTAAGGCAGCTGATGAACTGTTTTATATCCACAATGAGCTAGCAATGGGCAATTCCTTTGCAGGGTTGCAGTAGCACAATCCACCTCATCATCCAAGATTTAGCTTCCCTCCAAAGTCAAGGTCCTAGGTAAGTGTTTCACATTACCTTAGGTGGCACAAAATTGTAACAGAAGTGGTAGAATGCTTCCTTAACCTTAAGCTGAACATCAGCTCCGATCGTATCAAGCTTTTCTTCTCCCACTGAATACCTGCTGACCACAGAGGAGCCGAGGTTCTCCCATCCCTTCCTGGATACAGCTGAGGGGCTGCCAGCAGGCTCCTGCCCAGCCGTCTGCACCAGAGCCCATCTTTGAGACACCAAGACTTCATCAACAGCCTTCGAAGGGTTCACAAAACAGGAAAATTCCTTTCTTGGGAATCACTGTGCCATTTCTGGACCCTGCTTTGTAAACAGTTGTAGATTTATGTACTGGAATTCCAGAAATTATCTTTAGACTATTAGTCACTGCCCTCCAGCCTGCTATTTGCCCTTTCACAACACGACCGAACCACTCCCACAGAGTTCAGCCAATTCTTGGCTTTAGCTTAACCTGAGTGTTGCTCTAGGGCCCCGTATTAATTCCCCAAAATCCAGGTTTATGAAAGCTGCATCGTTTCCTCTGCTGTGAATGGAATTCCTATTAAAGCAAGCTACTGTCACGCTCCTGCATTTGCTTATGAAATCCCTACTGCTCTTCTGCTTGTTTCTTCCCCTCACATCCACTCAAGACCCTTGCATGGACCCTCGGAGTAGAGTCAGGAAAGGTTTCTGCTGGCTGTGGTGGGAGGGATGCACCATGCTCTCTACATGTACCATCCCCCCGCACAGCCCTAGGAATGCAAACAACTCACTGCTTAGTTTATGGAACTTGACCGGCTGATAAGAAGTCCTTGCTGTACTTTCGGATGGAATTCACTCTCTTTCCCTGCAGTGCTTTACTCCAGGATATTAAAGTTTTAGTGGTGGCACATGACATCCCCACCAGACTGTTCCCAGACTGGTTAGTGGCAGTAGCGACATCTCCCATGACATGGCCATCAAGGACCATCCAGTCACAGTCGACAGCAGAGGTGGTTGCAGAGTGCCTTACCCTCGGGCTCAAGCTGGCAGCCTCCATTCACAGCTTTGAGGTAAGCTTCAGTTAACTGAGCTGTAAGGAATCCCCCTGGTTTAACCCCAAAATCCCCCCAAACCACACAAGCAAGCAGCCCCACTCGTCTTTCAAGCTGCATTTACAAGCACACACACCCGAGCAGACTGGAGCAGCAGTGTTACAGCATTACAGAACCTCATTATGTTATCCCACGTTTCTTTCTAGGCCTCTGTGGGGTTATTTCATGCAGCCATTTGATTAACTAATGAATTGCCCCAACACAGCCAAGTGAAAGTCACTCCCTCAGCATTACCTAGCATTGTCCCTGCCCACTGCTGGGCACTCGTAGGGCCAGAGGATCGAGCTGTGTTTGGCAAACAGGGAGTAACCCCAGCCCTGGTGCTTTGGGCAGATATCCTCAGCTTTAACGGTGTCATAGCCCTGTGCTCTTATTGTAACTGCATGGAATGTGCTGTTTGTTACCCAGGATGACAGCGAGGATGCGACTGAGAGCATACCCACTGTTGAACGTGAGCTGCTGATCCCAGCAGAGACAATTAACTACTTGTGTAAAGCTGAGGAGTGTACAAGTCCAGAAGATTTTCTGAGAACTTACTTAGGTCCTTCACAACCCACCCTGGACTCAGGTACCCTGTGGGCAGTTTGAGAGATAAACATCAAATTTAGTCACAGAACTAGAATTTGTGGCTCCTAACACTGAATTTTGAGTTACAAGAACTTGTTACCATGCTGGTGTAATGACAGAGGAAAGTAGGCCTACAGCCAGTAGTAGGGGTCATTTTCCCTCTTACAAGGTGTCTAAATAGGGAATAACAGGGCAGCCACCAGGATTCAAACTGGGGCATCAAGAAAATACTGACTGTAACAGCAGTGTGTCTTGTCGAGGCCTTTATGAAATGCAGTTTTATTTTGTAGTGAGGCCTGAGGTCTACATTAATAATTTCAATAAAATGTATTATGGAATATTAAGGAATTTACAGGTTAAGTAAATTAATTCAAGTAGTTGTATGAATGTTACCTCAACTGACTGGTTTCCTCTCCCTCTCTCATCCACAGAAACGGTGTGGCCTGTTCCGTCTTACCTCTCCACATGATGCAGGCTGTATCCAGTGTTAGCCTCTGCAGCTGGACTCATTTCTGTTTAACATGAATCTATACATTAAAGAATAGATGCAAATTCATTCCCAGTTCCCAGTATGCTTCCAGGCCAGTCCTTAAAAGAACAAGACCTGGTGAGCTGCAAAGCCCAGGGAGTGACTGTGTCACCTGGAAGCGCTGTTACTCACAAACATGAATAAAGATGCCTTCAAGTTGACAAAAGACAATCTTTAATTTTATAAATGTTCACCCGAGTGAGGAACCCAAACAGCCGTTTCAAAGGTCTTTCCAAATCCAACCGTTTCCAAGGAAAGCACTAAACCCACTTCCACCCAACTGCATCCTGAAACAGTTGCGAGTTTCACATAAACAAAAGCAGGCTTGGTTAATACAAATAACTATGACATAAGTAGTAAGTACTGATCGTTAAGTAGCAATGAAATGATTAAAGATACAGTAAGTTTCCTTCTACAGTATGACAGTCCTTCAAGGCACTAAAATACATCCACAGTTTTGACCAGGCGACCGATAACCCGCGGTCACCACCAGCGCTCTGGCATTGTTTGGTTCATGTTTTAAAAAGAATCTGCAGCAAATCAGTGAGGGAATGTCTCTTGCAAGGCAGCTCCTTGTAATGGCTAAGAACTAGAAATAAAAGTCTAACCGTGACATTAAAAAGATTATTTCCATAATACATGCACTTTAAATAGCTAACGTTCTGCTGCTTCTGGAATTTCTGCCAATACCACCTGTATCAGCAGCAATTACGCTTCCTATGCACGTTTCTGCAGTAATTGATTCCTTCCATCCAGGATTCTGAAAACCATTGTTGAGACACAGATCATTAAACTTCTTCTGACTGGCTAAATCCCCGTCCCAGCTCTACACAGTCCTGCCATAGCGTCAAAAGAAGCTTTTCACCGTTGGGTTTTCCCACCAGGAGAGGAACCTGTATGAACTTGGGGAGTTTCCACTACAGAGCAGTGCTTTCTGTATCATTTTCAATATCGAGCACGAGGTGGTTGTGCGGCTCTTTGCTCTCTGTCTCCGGGAGAGGCTCTGAAGAAGGGGGTTGAAGTGGTTCTTGGGTACTGGGATTAGAGTCTGCACAAAAAACCAAGAGCAAGTTTAGCGGTCTGGCCAGTGACGTCTCGTCACTGCTGCATTGCTGGGGCATTTCCTTAGGAAGAAAAGGGAAAGGAAAGATCAACAAAGGCTTTTCAAACAGAGGGCTGGCACATGTGTGCACACACGGACACAGAAAGGTTAAGCTAAACTCAAAAGCTCAGGAGTTGCTTCGCCTACACACCTTTTTTAGTCTGGTACATAATAAAAGATTCATTCTGAAGAATGGAAGGCAGAGAGTAGGATTTAGTACTGGGTTCCCTCCATGCCCCTTATGAGTGATACCTTACTCCAGATTTCCACATCAAAACACAAAGGTCCCTCAGCAAATAAATTTGGCACCTAAATCCTCAGCCACATAATCACCACCTAAAACCTTTAGAAGGAACAGGAATGTGTATTGTGTCAAAAGGAGGCACTGTCACAAGAGGAGGAAGAAAGTAATTAAACCCCTTTCCTGTGTGTAACAGGGAACACCATGTCCTTTGCCTCTTCTGACAGGAGGGAGAGGCACTGTGCTCTCCCTAACACCTAACAGCACCAGGTGTTACCCTTGATTTTCACTTAAAGCACCATTCAAAAGGTGTGCTCCAGCCTTACGTGCAGGCATTGAAGTTCTGCCTACCACGACTGAAGGATGAATCGGAAAAGGAGGTACAAAGGGTGAGGTGACACAGGGGAGGGAATTTGACACAATGGTGTAGCTACATCAAATACAAAATGAACCTCTCTATAAACATGGATTTCTAGACAGGATTTCCTGTGCATGGAATAAATACAATGTGAAACTGGCCAGTGAAAACATTAACAGCTTGTGCACATTCTAGTCTCCAACGCTTTTAGTACGTTAATGTGAGAGCGAGCATCAAACAGCCATTCCTGGTGCATGCCACGCTAACAGTAATGCAAGCAAGCAGTGTTACTGGGGATGGGTTAGTAGTGAGCATGAGCACACACGTGATGATTTGTGAATTAGCAACATTTGGGGCCAATCATATGCCTTTTCCTTACCATTTAATTTTCCAATACAGTTCCTACTGAATGCAGGTCAAACATCTAGATTATTTAATAAAATGTTTGATTAGAATATTCTTCTCTAGGCCTTAATAACACCATAAATAGAATTTGAGCCATTACTAAAGTCCAACACATGGACAAAGGAATTCAACAGTATCGTACAAACAGTGCAGAATTCCTGTTCAGGTATTTCTGGCAACTTGATTTTGGCTTCCATTATTCCCATCTTTTTCAAGGTTAAAATTAAACCCAGCTATTTGATATTGTGAATTAGATAAGTCAGTCTATAGTAAGTGCTGGTATGTGCACGTGTAAATGTTAGAGCAGATACTCATGTAATATGCAGTGGTGTTAATTCAGAACAAATATTAATCCTCTAAATAAAGATCCATATGGAAAAGGTGTTGATCCTGCACTAATGTACTGCTGTAGGTAAGCCTGATATCACTACAACTGCTCCCCAAGGGGTTATTTTGCAAAACATACTCAATTTCCTAGGCTCCTTTATCAGCTTTGCTAGAGAATCTTTCATCAGCAGCTCTCCTGTGCAGGTCTGCCTGCACAGCAGCTTTTATGCTGCTGTTTTACTGTACACAACTTACATGGCCAACTTGCTATGGTTTGCTCTTCGAAGGAGTGACAGTAAGTCTCTCCAGTTTTAACACTGTTGCTGTAAGTAGTTTTCTATATTCACCCAGACTGCAGCACAGTTGTGTGCCTCTGTCAGACCTCTAACTCAGCTGAAAGGGAATCAGGGCTACATCCTAACTGTGGACACAGCCTCAGTTGTGCCCATCACTCCCCACGGCACATCCTGGCCTTGTGGAACTTAAACTCCCCCTGCACACCAGCTGGGTGTTAGTCTGAAGGCAGCTATTTCTCCAGTTACACTGAGGGAACCCAACCCTGCTCATCTGCTGCCATTAAAGCAATTTCCTCAGCCAGACAAATTCCCAAATGAAAAGAGACACAGCCAACCTATGAAACATGACTTAGCAATTAAGGTTAAGTCCTTCCTTGAAGTTTGACTCATCAGCACAGTTGCCATTATAAATAAGTGCTGTAAAGAGCCAGACCCCAGCCGTATTTCTGAATTCGGCTGGGAAATAAATTGCCCATAAATTGCATTTTAAAGATACTGACAAAAAGAACTTCAATCAGGAAAAGATCTATTTCAAAAGGCAAGCCCGCTTTTTAGTTGCTCAAGCAGCTCATTTACTGCCAGCTTCTCCAAATTTAAATAAACTACTTTCAGCTTGACTCTCAATCCTAATTTGTGTCCTTCCTGCAAGCACTCAAATCTTGACGTAACTCAGGAGCACAGCCTCAACTCTTTCAGCCTGTCATGCAGCTGGTACCTTAGAAAGGCAGCATCTCTAACCCATTGCAAATGAACATTAATGTGCTGTTTGGCAGCTGTGACTGAGCAGACTAGTGCTATTAGTGAGGCTGGAGCTGACAGGATGCAAACATGCCAGAAGGCAGATGCTGTCGGGTGCTCTTCTGCAAAAGGGTTTAGTCACATGAACATGTATTTTGCCAAATAAATTCCAAGTAGTTCAAAATAGCCGAAAACCTGAAGTGAAAGCTACATTAAACTGCAATCATAAACCACTGGATTGGAGGAAAACCCATTAACTTTGGTATTTGCCTGCACTGATGAGAATAAACCTGTTTTAAAAGGTCACTGCTTCACTTGTGGACTAGTACTTCTTGTGTGAAGTGTTACTCCTTTCATTATAGATATTTTTACAACTTAAGGAATACCTTAATGTTCACAGGACTACTAAAATTAGGCAGCTCAGGTCTTAAAATCTCTTCCAAACAGAATGATATGTGGTAATGAGGTAACACAGAGTTGACAGCACATATTCCAAAGCGCATATACAAAATAAAGCTACAAAGAAAAGTATTGCTGTGCAGGAGCATTTGAGCTTGTATTGCATGGTTCTGTAAGTACAAACCTTATTCGCAGTAACCAGCCCCACCTGTGAAGGCATCAGGGGGTAAAGCTGTTAGGCAACAGAATTTATACTTTGCATTCCAATACATTAGTCCTAGTCTAGAGAAGCTGCAGGGCCATTGGAAAGTTTAAACCATTATTAAATGTAAGGTGATTTAAAAGCATTAGTCTCCTACATTTATAATCTCTTCCTTTAGAATTTCCTATAATAAGCAGAAACTCAGCAGAACATGAGATCTACTTTTAACTGTCCTCAGCAGTTTCATTTTTCCCCCTACCAAGACTTAAATTAACATTAACCCTACCAAACCAGTAACTAAAAGCTTCATGAAGTTCCTGCGAGCAGAAGTTTCTCTTTGCGAATGTCTCACCAAAAGAAGGCTGCATTTAAAATATGCAGATCTATCTACAAATTAACCCAAGAGACACCATTTAGTGTATGTGATTCTTCTGGATGTCCAGCTTAAAGCACATCAGAAGACCTCGTCCTCACAAAGTAAAACATGTGCTGTGTTAGTATCTTGTCTATTAGAACATGTATCAGTGACCACTTTAGCCATTTCCTTATCTTCTGTATGTGCTATCCTTGTGTATCCTTGGCTACATCCTCTCCCTCCTCCAAATATTTGCTTTTTGGCAACAGATGTATAAGCATAGTTGAGCCTGCCACGATGCTGAGCCTGGAGAAAGCCCCAGAGAGTTGGTTGCTATAATAGTGCTCTGCTTCCAAAGCAGGAAAAAAAAATAAAGCAAGCTGATCTACACTTCTCCTCAAGCCCTTCTGCCTCAGGAATGAAAACCTTCACTGCGGAAGCACCCCAAATCCTTGTGCACAGAATGGGTGGTGGCCATGAACGATTTATTTAACTGTTATTTGTGCTTTTCAGTCCCTCCCCCTGAGATTTACAGCTACAGGCAACATTTTCTACATTTCTGCTCCCTGAGGTGGCACTGAACATGGAAGAATCCACTCACCTGTTACAATTTTGGAAGCTGTTTGTGTGGGATTTGCAATAATACCATCTCCAGCCAGCTGAGAAGGAGGATGAGGCGGAGGGGGGACACTAGGTCTGTTTCTGGGTTTCGGTACTGGCCGTGGCCTCGGCAGTGTACCACTCTGAGGTAGAGAGTGAGACTGGGAGGTTTCTGGAGTAGCCGGCTGTGGCTGTGCTGATGGGGAACTGGTGCTGTGTTTTCCTAGAGGGGGTGTATCGGGCGGTGTCGGAGTCTGCGGAGGAGTGTAGGAGGGCTGCTCTGGTCCGTGCTCACTGCTGGGTGCAGCAGGAGGAGATGCTTGACTGTTAGATTTGGGCTGCAGTGGAGGAGTAGCCTGTGTTGGGGGCTGTGGTGGTGGATGGTTGGGAGCCTGGATTGGGGAAAGGCTGCTGGAGTATCTCCGAGGTGCAGAGACCTGGGAAGCAGAGGTCTGGGCTGCTCCTTGGTTTGCATGTTGAGGAGGAGGAGAAGAGCTTCTGGCAGGTGGCTTTGGAGAGACAGAAGGTGGCTGAGCAGCAGCGGCAGAGCTTTGGCTTCCTGGCTGCCCCGGTGGCGGGTTGGCTGGCTTGGGGGGGGCTGGCGCAGGCTTCTTAACGGCTGGTAAGAGAAGAGGTGACATTTCATGGTCATGGACAGGGAAACCGAACTGCTGAGAGCAAGCAATCAGTAGCACTAAAGAATGCTCAGGTAGCTTAGTAAAATAAAATGGTGCATTATCAAATAAAAGCAATAGGAAGCTACAGAAACGTGCACCCAGGTTTTACAGATCAATAGCATTTGAGTGATTTTGTTACACAGCACTAGTAATGTTACTACCAGCATTCATGAAAGAGCCCAAAGCCAAAGATGCATTACAGCTAGGCCTTAGTGAAATGCAAGTGAATTAAATCATTATCTGTAATAAAGGCAGAGATACTGATACAGGTATTTTAGCATTTTTGTAGTACTTGAGGAGTTAGAACTTATTGGAAATCCAAAGGAAGAAACACACTTCTCCTCATGAGATGGGGACTGGGACCTGCCGCATTCTGTGGCTGATTGACAGGAAGCTGATTAGTGCTGCTGGCTGGCTGGCTCTGCGCAGCGGCATGCCCGCCGTTCCTCACGGGTGGAGGAGTAGCTGCAGATGTGTTGTCCTTCGATTTTGAGGTACTGAAAATTAAACAGCTTAAATTAGAAGATGATTGCAAAGTGCCCAGGTCAGCTGCACCCGTTCAGGCTGACATTATGAACTGTGTCCTAGATGTGACCCTCAAACGCTTCCACAAACTCCTGCACTGACTGGTATTTCCTCACAGATCTACCATACCACTGCTACAGCTCTTCAAATCAGTGGCAAGTCGGCTTTAGGCAAGCCTGTATAAAAGATTAATTACCAAAATCAAATCAGGAATCCACATAGTTCTGCAACATCACAGTACCTGTCTGAATGCAACACCCAGCAGCACAGTCTCCATGCTAAAGCACTCCCAGTATGTCTGCAGGTCCTTTATACCTGGATCCATACCTTTGGACCTTTATAACCTGGAGTTAAACTTCTACCTTGCTGGGAGACCAGAACTTGTCTCAAGGGAGCAACGCCTGCAAAACCTTTGAGATTCAGATTAGGGAAGTCAGCTCTTCCTGACCCTTAGGTATGAAGCACTGTGAGGAAACACAGCACTTGAGTGTGAACCAGCTGAGGGGTTACAGGGCAGTGCCCCCTTCTCTTCCTCACACTTGCAGTCCTCACTCATTTCTCTTGTCTTTTGCAGCACCTTACTCATCTCAGAAGGACTGACTTCCAACCACTTTTACTGGCACATTGCAACCCTAGTTTCTCCAGATGCCATTAGTAAATTGCAAGTACTTGAACTCAGAGCCTGTGCAGATTTTAAACGCAGCTTTTAGACACTTGAGGTTTTGTTTTTGCTGCCTCTGCCACAAAAGGTATCTGTGGAGGAAGCATCAGTCTGCAGGGGATTTCTGAACGAGCTGTTTCTGTAACAACATCAGCAGAGAACAAAAGATGTGTGTAAAAAAAGAGTCAGTGCTGCCTCACTCCACGGTGGTGTTTTACCATGAGATGCTGTGTGAGAGATCGATGCTTGGAGAGCGCTACAGGCCTTTACATGTGGTTTCTTCTCTCTCTCATACCACACAAATAATGAAAGCAAAGTGCTGCTTTCACCATACATGAAAGGGAAAGTCAAGGCTACTGCAATTAGTCCATGTATACTAATACTGGGGACATGATTGCACAGAGTTTCAATAGTAATTAAGTACCAAAAAGCCTGTTGATAATACATGCTTGTCCTAAAGAAACTAATAGTGAAATACGATAAATCAACTTCCTGTTTTCTAGCAAGTCTGGTCATCACTAACACTTGCTACAGACGAAAAGAGACATATCCAGATAACATGTACAAGAAACAACGAGTAAGACCAACAGGTTTCTAGTATTGCCACTGGTAGGTTTTGTTCTTTCAGCAGCAAACTGATAGTCACTGTGTGGACACCTCTAGAGTGTAACTTGGAAAGGCCAGCATGGGTAGCAGAAGTACGGTCTTTTCTTAGTATTTTTCATCACTTTTTTTCCCAAGAATTCTCTTATATTAGAAAATCAATTCTGGAACATACAGAACAATGTATGTTATTTTAGAGGAACAATATGTGTGGCAGAGAGCTCCTGCATAGTGCTTCTACCCACACCTGAAAAGTCTTTACACTTCTGCCTGTACAGGAGGTGCTTCGTGAGGCAGATACAGTTGACACATCAGTTTGCTGCTGGAGCAGCCTGCTAAGCCCCTGCCAGCAGAAGCCATGCCTCTTACCTGCCATCCTCATTTCCTTGACTTTGTAACTGTTCTGCTGTGCCAGCAGAGAGAGCAAAACCAGCACCTACTGGGCTTGTTTCAGCCACAGAAGCTTGGGAGTGCTGCTCCGCTCCCGGCTGAGCCAGCACGCCAGCCTCGGTGGGTGGAAGTGGTGGCTGGAAAGCTGGGGATGTGTGCTTTCTATTTATAGTGCCACCTCTCCGAGGGTTCGCTTGGAAGTCCATAACCTTCACACCAAAGCTACAGAAAGAAGAGAGAGTAAACACACCACGCCAGCCAACACCAGGTAACTAAAGCAACAGGACGACTGGATGTTATAACCCACAAAGACAAATGCAACCCCTGTTGCTTGGCATGCAAAGCAGCAACAAGGAAAGCTGTAACTTTCTGCATAGAACACCATTAATGTTAAGACATGCAACACTATTTGGCTTCTCCACACAGAAGGGTAAGCTAAACATAAGTGGAACAAACTACTCAATTACATTTGAAGACAGACACTGATGACAATGAGGTCAAACCAGTCAAAATCAGTAATTTTACACGTAAATACATCCATTTCCTTACATACCAGAGTACCTCCTCACTGAATATATCTTGCCACATGAATTTTGTTTCTGTTACACACTAAGTTGCAGTACGGATTTCAAGACAGACAAGAACAGGCACTGGATATATGCTATGTGCTTAATGGAGAGCTATGGATAAATGGACTAAAATTCTAATGGATTTTAGAATGCATACAGCACATTTATTCTAGAGTTTAATTTTATTCTTGTGTTAGGAACAGTGGATCTTGAATTGGTTTTCTTCTTCCTCTGTCAGTGCTGTAAATTTGCATGTGGCTAGCCATAGTTAACATTCAGTAACGACATTTGCATCAACAGCTAAAAACAAAACAGCACATCACTTGAATATTCATGGTATGAGTGATAATAAATGAACGTTACACTACATGTTATATGGGAAAACAGCACGTTTTGGGTTTATTTTTAGCATTCTACTGTTTGCTGTGGTATACTGTACCATCATCAACTGAGAAGTCTTACCATGAAGGCACCAGGTAGCACCACCTCAGCTTATGGGCTTTGAAAAAGAAGCCATGGAATATCAGAAGTTAGATACTGAGAGATGCTACTATATACACTTCTGTTTCAGTGGATTTTAGACCCCCCAAATCTGGAATAGAAAAATGGTAACTGGAAGGAGAATTATCTCCTTGGCTTTCATCATGCATAGAGTTTAACTGGAAGCAAATACCATTACATTACCTTTGAACCTTCCTTAGGTTGCAACAACACGGGGGGAAATAAATCACTATTGTTACCTATAATATTTCCATTAAATTCTCCTCCTGAGACCAATAAAAGTGTTTCCAATTACAGGCTCCTCAGCAGTCCAGTTCTCAGGAGTGGGCTAATAATCGAAACCTAACCCAAGGACGAAACCTACCTTTCCTTCTTCAATAAATCCCCTTCCATTACAGTCATGCTAACAGGCCTCTTCCGTTCCAGTGTCCCAGATTCATATTCATTCCCAGTGTGTGACAAGTGATTTGAATTAACAGCAGGAATTGCAACAAATGCCCCAGATACATTGAAATCTTGATCTGAGAGAGAGAGAGACAGAAAGCATCCTGAGACACACATATACAAAACGGTGCCCCACTGCTAAAGCTGTTGGAGGGTTACCTGTGTCAGGTTATCACAAACACAGAATCCTTTTAACTATGGCAAGAATTTACCTCCAGGGAAGAACCAGTCTGCATGCTGAATAATTGGCTCAATAACTGCTACCACATGGACTGAAGTTGCTGCTGCCATTTCAGCAAGGGATCTGCAGAAGAAATTTGTACAACACTTCATACAGAGTTCTATCAAAGCAAGAAAATAATAATAGTAATTAATTCATATTACCCAAATGACAAATTATGCTAAACATGATGTATTAAGACTCCTAAGTACCACACAAAGAGCAACTTCACACAAGATGAAATCTAGACTAATCAGTACATTCACAGCATTTGAAAACACTTCTGTAAAGATTCGTGCCTAAAAGGATCTGGAGGCACAGGTTGAAAGAACATCTGAAGGAGGTTTTAGGCAAACAGTCTGTTGCTGTGAATAGCTGACATGATTTAAAACAAATTCTACAGCTTCATGGAGGTTCTGTTTTGTAGCTTCCCTCAAACAACTTACCCTTCATTCTTTGCCCATAACAAGTTGGGGCCCAAGACTATGGCGACATTACTGGGTGTCATTTTGTTAACATCACTGTTCTGTGCAAGCTTTGCTAAGAATTTGATTAAATACCTACAAGAGGGAAAGAAATAATTATCCAGCAGGAATTAAGAGCATTCCTTGTTGAAAGCAGCTAACAAAAAATTAAAGAACTCTTAAAGACAGCTCCCAATGAAACAGAAATGAGACAAATAGCCGCCTTGCTTGGTAGCTGGCTACTAAGGTTCTACTCTTGAATCATAAAAGTTGAACTGGGTAGAGAAAAAAGCATCTCCCACCTTGGCAAAATGGAACTACAGAACTATTTTATCTTCACAAAAACTATTTAGAGTGTGAATCCCTACTCGACAGCTATTTTCATATCCTGTAATAGCACTCCCACACTCATAGGAGTCAGCAGAGTTGGTTTTGTTCCGATTCATTCCCAAAAGACAATAACCAAAAGGAAAAATAACACATGTAAGATACATTCAGGTGATTTCTAAGACTGGAAAATACAATGAAAAGCACAGCTGGTGTAAAGACAGGGACTATTGCCAACAGCATAACCCTTTAGTAGGAGAGTTCTGTGCATCACTACTTTATTACGGTCAACAGTGACTAAACTTGACTGAAAAAGTCTACTGCCACCAATGCACACCAACTGCTTGATCAAACAGGATGTCCTTTTATAAACCTAACTGAATTTGGCCAAGAAAGACACCCCTGGATTAGGGTTTTGGTTAACCAGCTGTGAAATGGAGGACTCCAGCATCAAAGTGGTTGTGCTGCAAGTCAGCGGATGCTCATACACACCTGAAATTCGCATGGTAATGCTTAGGTAATCTGTTACAAATTCTCCATAACTCCTGCAGCTTCTTATCCTGGTCCTGAATACTGAAAGGAAAAAAAACCCAAACCTGTTACATCTCACTTTCAGATCAGAAAATTGTTGTTTCTGCAGTGAACAGGGATGACTGCACAACCTTCCATTTATGCCAAAGAAATACACTGGTTTGTATTCAGTAACTCAGCAACTTGCTAGTCAACCCCCTGAATTATCTCTTACTACAACGAAAGAGAACTGCTTAAGCATCAATACTGTGCAGCCAACAGTCTGAAGCAGCCCTCATGTTTAACCACAGGTACTTCACCACATTTTTGTGCAATTAGTATTAAGCTAAACCACATTTAAAATCATTTGTTACACAAAATATTTACCTGTTAGAGCAGAAATAAGAAAATAAACTGTGTGAGCTTGGTCTTTTCTTTGAATTCATATATGAAGAACCAAATTTGATAAGACTATGTAGAATGTTTTCCTATACACCTCGTTTTAGCATGCTTACTTTGCAGCTTGTGTCCATTCTTCATACAGACTGTATGTCATTAAAGGTTCTGGCAACTCTCGCAGATAGGATTTCAAAGCACCTGCAATGCAGAACACAAAAGGGTGAGGTTCTTAGCCAATGCTTTTAGTCTTCATTCCAAATTCTGTCCTCAGGTTTGCAATTTCATCTGTTCAATGGGACCCAAGTTCCAGTGAAACAGTGGGGTGACCTGACACTTCCCCAGTACATCTGCTCAATGCTTGACACAAAAAGTCTTCCAGGAATTACTGTAATTAGACAGAAACATGTGCTACAAAACTAAGAATCATCTCTTCAGACCCCATCAAAGGTCTTCATATGGCTCTAATCTCCCTTGATCACATTAACACTCATGTTGTGAGAGAAAGTATACTTGGATTATTATGATTGCCTGAATTTTAAACACCTCTGTCATGCAGACAGGAACATATCAAGCACATGAGCATGGGCACCCTAGACTTATCTGTGTTAGTTTGTGCAATGAAACGAACTTGCAACTTATTTCCATTCCTAGTTTACCTGCAGAGATCAATACCTCACACTGCAGCAAGACAGCAGTTAAATCAACAGCATAAACTTGTGTTGTATCAGTTTATACCTGGTTTTGATTCAGAACATTCACAATACCTGCAACAGCATGGGGATCAGAATAGAACTCATCAAGCTGGGAAGTTGAACAGTCCAAGGCAGCCTTCAGCTTTTTTAACTTGGAGGCTCCAGCAGCAATTCTGAATAAGCCCTGTGTAATAAAAAATAAATGTATTTGACTAGTAACAACATGTTAGTAAAAGCACGAAGCAGCAGGAGTTTTATGACAGCCTCTTTCAGAACAGTTCCAAGTTTGCTGTCTTCACCTTACACTGTTATGACCAAGCTGGCTCTCAATGTGTCACTGCCATATGGCAATGCTTTAGTTCCCTCTCATCCTTGGCCCATTCCTTATTTTTTATTCTAAGTGCATTCATCTTAAAGACACTTCAAACACTGCTGAAGGTTATTCTGTTGCAAAAGGTTTATCATCTACACTGATGAACAAAACGGCTTAAGAACTTGTTAACCAGTACAGACACCAGCCCATGAGTTTGAGCTCTTTTCTCCCCTTCCTTCACACATGGTGTGGCATCACCTACCTCCTCTCTCATTCCCGTTTCCAAAAGCATCATTACACAGGCTTCAATGGGGACTGCAATTTCACGACCACTGCGCTTGAGATGCTCTTCTAATGGAGTTCCAAAAGCTGGTTTTTCAGTCCATTTGTCTAGTTGGAGAGTATCAAAACACTGAGCAAAGTATCTAACAAACACTTGAATCATGTCCCAGACAAGAAAAAGAGGAAAGCTTCGAGTGCAGCAAAGAACTTTTCAGAATACAGTAGGAGTTTTACAGCCCTTGATTGGTAAAGTCCCTTCTATCATGAGTAAAGAGAGAATGAGCCTGCTGGGGTTTAAGAAGAAATACTTCTGCATCTTTCTGGATGGAGTAACACACATAAATCCTCTGTATTACTGGAAGAGCATGCCCCTCAACACAACTGCCACCACATGGCTGCAAGTTACATTAAGTTACAAGAGAATCTTTAGAGAAGAAGTTTATCCAGGTTGCATGCCCTGTGCTGATCTCAGTTTCAGCTGTATTTAAGGTGGATAAAAACTGAGCTGTTCACACAAAGTTTATTGCCAATTTAAGGAATGGGCAACTCAAAATAGATGTTAACAGCTCCCATCTCTTATGTGAGCATTACCATGTTAACAGCCCATTGCTGTAATGCTTGCACAAATTTTCCATTTCTTAATTGTTGCTGAACTCTGAAAGTCAAAATTGGTTCAAGTTTCTCCAAACTGAATGTGAATTTCTTGTTTCCCACAATTTATTTTCTCCCATTTCTGCTGTCTTAATTGAAAAAATGCAGATGTAAAAGGTCAGTGTTAGTACAGATGTGTTATTTCTTTTATGTGGAAAAAAGGTTAAGACAGACAGACTTTGACGGAGTCCTCTGAGACACACTGCGCTCCTGCAGAAGATTCAATCTACCCACATCAACTACACCCCTCCTAAGGCTTTAGTTCCTCTCCTTCATTAACACACCACCAGGAGCACATGTCATTTTCCCCAGTTTTGCAAGTTACAGCAAACATTAGGATGAGAAATCTTAGTAACTGTTCAGAGTCTCAGTAATTTACAGCTAGAAACATGACTGAAGTAGTGCCCACCCTGAGACCCTGGACCACTCGGACACTGTGACACCTATTCCACCTAAGAAGACTAATCTGTTCGTATGGGAAGTTTGTACAAAGCAGCTAAGAGACAACAACATTTAAAGCAGTCACATCTGTGAACAGAGAACCTTGCACAGAGCCGTAACACAGCCCTGATGCTGTGTGAGCATCATGTGTTTGCGTTGCCCTGTCTCCCATCAGGTTGACAAAGCACAGATATTCTACAGCATCTTTCAGCAAGATGCTCATTAAGAGACAGTAGAGCTAATGTTTAGGAGAGCAACTTCAACACCAAACCAGTATGATACACCTGAACTCCCACTGACAATGTTTAGAAGCATGGGGAAGAACTGAAGCTTTTCTTAGCTGCTGATATTCAACCCAATAATCCAAACATAGCTGGCTGTAGTACAGTGTGCACCAAGAAAAGGAGTACATAAAAGAAGGGAGAAAGTCAAGCTCCTCAGAACAAGGGGCGTTTTTGTGTTAATTTCCCAGAAGCAAGGACCCAAAGAAGTTCCTAAATCACAACGAAACTTTCACTGGCCTGAAGCGCCAGGTATGAATCAGCAAAAGATCACATGGTGTTAAGGAAGAAGTGCAAACAAATAGGAAAATCCTTCCTTCACTCTCTTGGGTATCAGACAGATCCTCAGGATTTTATTAGTGTGTTAAAATATGGCTGGAGAACTCCAGAGAACACAAAGATGGAATTATGCTTGGGAATGTAAAATTGGTAAGTAGATCAAAATGGCCTTATTAAATAAGTCTGCATGCAAGAGAATCAAGATAAAGGAGGAGAATATTGTGCATAGGTGGCACAGGCAAGAGAAGCATCAGCCAGAGCACAGGTTACTTTACCTTGATGGGCTTGAATTTCGGGTAGGACCTTTTCTATGACTGCTAATGCTTTTCTATGGTAATCTGCTTGTGCTTCTAATAACTGAGAACAGAAGCCACATTTTAAAAACAAAAAGAGCATTAGCTTCTGATGAGCACATAATACAAGACTAGAAGGTTTAGCACACAAAATGTAATCTTTGAGGATTGAGTGTCTATGCACGTACGTGCTGCAAAGTCGGATGGAAAAACTACTCACCATAACAAAACATCTGGCATATTCCCCTTCTTTGGACACAAAGTTATACATGTCTGCTGCTAGTTGATCCTTTGGAAAAGAGAAGAATGTGAAAGAGGACATCAGATTTGCAGGGGCATTTCAACTTCTACAGAAAAGTATGTATCGTTATTTTGTCTGTGGTTTGAGCTGTCAATTCAGCAGCACAGGAAGCCAGTAAACCTCCTACTCTGCTACATGTATTCTTCCAAGCAACATCTATTCAAAATGCCTGTTTCATACAGCAAAGCAGTTGCCCACTGAAGTAACAACTGGACTGTATGGCAGTATGCTATTTACAGCCAATCCCTGCATACAAGTACTACTAAGAGGTTTTTTGTGGTTCAGCTCAACTGTAGTATTTGACAATCAAGAAGTGAAACTGAATGGCAACTGCTCAGAGCTGTAAGAGTCAGAATGTTCCTTTTATGGCAGCAGCTTGAATTTCACCCAGGTAGCTCATGCTGCACAGCTACTCAGTGGCCTGAGCACACAGACACCCTGAGTGTTTCAGTCAAGGCTGAGACACAGTTCTTCATCCTCCTGTCTCAGATTGAAACAGAAAACAATGTAAAATGCCCAGCTTAAATCAAGAAAGTTCCTCATTAAATTAAAGCAATTCAGACACATCAGCCAGCATTAATTATCTTCATTAAAATTCTTCCCTGTGAGGGTGCTGAGGTGCTGGCACAGGGTGCCCAGAGAAGCTGTGGCTGCCCCATCCCTGGCAGTGTTCAAGGCCAGGTTGGACACAGGGGCTTGGAGCAACCTGCTCTAGTGGAAGGTGTTGGAACCCCATGGCAGGGGGTTGGAACTGGAGGAGCTTTAAGGTCCCTTCCAACCCAAACCATTCTATGATATAATACACCTTTAAGACACACAGTTTATTAACAGCCATGTCATTTGTGACTGCAGTAATGAGCCAGCTCCATGTGCAAGGCTTCCAGGAACAGCCCTATTCTGATTGCCACTGCTGCTCATGAGAGACGTGTGAAGGACAGAGACATCCTGTCATACCTTGCACTGTTCTACTTTATTTCCAGCTTCATCCATCTCTTCCTTTAGTGATTCTATTTTCGAAGGATGCACTTGAAAATTTGTTCCTGAAGTCTTGTGGGCTTGGTTATACCTGTGGAAGAAAAGCTTTGGTCAGTTGTTGAAGACCGATATTAAACAAGAAACTGCATTTATGGCTCCCTTGAAATTGGCTTCTTTTGACAGGAAACAAACCCAAGTTTTGACAGGAAACAAACCCAAGTTTCAGAGTTTTTCCAGCAGAACTTAGGTGTTCACAACTCACCAGGTATGACATGCTGGCATAATTCACAAACAGCTACACAACTATGAAAATCCACAAGAAATGCTGCACTGGCCACAGTCTAACATGGGTGTATAATATATTGGAACTACCAGTCCCAGAAATTGCTACTTAAATTATCCCCACAGTTTAAGAACATTTAAAGAGACTTAAGGGTAAGTTGGACAAGGTAGGACCCTGCCAATGAGATGGTTCAATATAATGCTGTAAAAGTACTCAGCATGGTTACAAAATTAGAGTCCTATTATTTAAGTTGACAACTTAAGTGAACCAGAAAGAAGCTGAGTTTTGGGCATTTTTCCAATTATATATAGGCATGTAAGAGCTCTAAAATCTTAATTCTCTTTGGATCTAGTAGTCATGAGTCCTTTTTTGAGTCACTTAAATGTAAATTCACCTTTTTTCAGCAAAGTATCGACATGCACACAGGAGCATTTAAGAAGCAAACGCCAGCATCAGCTCAGGCGCCATGAGGTGCCAACGAGAAGTTCACATGAATGGAAAAGGATTTAGTAATTCAAATGATTTCTTACCTTCCTCTTGCAGAATCCCAGTCCAACACCAGCTTTGCAAGCTGTTTCCTCTGCTTCTGAATGTTCGGGATCTCTGTCTAGAAGGAGAAGTCAAGGTTTACACTCACTTTTGTGTACTGTAATAAACTACAGTTTGTAGATTTCTTATCCACATTCCACCACTAATGCATGACTCCTTAGAACAGTTCTTAGCAGTGAGATAAACCCCTTTTGCTCAGTCTATACATAAATCCAGATGTATTTCTTCAGGCAGGCTGAGGTGACTTACCTCTGTTAGTAGATACAGCGGATCTAAGACTTCTTTTTCGATCTGTACTTCATGCTGAGAGAGCTCCATTGCCAGTTTGTTCTCTGCATCACCACATGTATCTAGCATTTTCCTTTAAGAATTATAGGAAAATTTAATGTGAGTTACTACTGACTAAATACGAATGATTCAAACAAAACAGTGGTGGCCCTTTGTTGTCCTCTACCCTTTTGGAAAGCTGTGTGTTGCACAAAGCAAGGCACTACTTAATGGCACAAACCCAAGATGCTCTATGCTGTCATGAGCAAATGTGGGAAAGGCAAAGGAGTGTTATTAAACCTCTGTCTTCTGAAATTCCTTAGCCATTACAACATCTGTGGAGGCTTTAGCTCATCCAGGTGACTACATCAGCCCTAAGGGCAGAGAAGTTTGTATTTATTCAAAGCCCATCCTTCCGCCTCACCAGATGCAGGAAAATTGCTCAATGCAGCATTTCCTTTTCTCCTAAGCCCCTTTAATGTGAAAAAGTCTTAACACCACCATGCCAAGCAGCCACATATGCAGCAGCCTCAGGTTCCAAAGCCATGATCTGACCTTTGTTTTAAGCTTGTTCTAAGGAAAAACCCCATCCTGTAAGACTTTTATCCATGTTTACATCTCCCGCAAGAGCTCACAAAAATGCGCACCAAGGTTTTTCAGGTCATTTTCCACTGTTTCCATAAGAATTCCCATCAGCAACGAGGAAACACATTTGCTCTAGGAATTCAGTATATTGACATTCATTTGTTTCAGCCACTTTCCTGGAAGTTGCAAACATGCACTTTGCCAGGAGAAGGAAACTGGCTTTATTTTGAACTAGAAGCTATTAATACAGACTGGCATTAAAGCCATTAATGCAAACCTGCAGAATGCAGTATTTACCCTCAATTGCAAACTTTAAATGGATACAATAATTCTACTAACCCACAAGGACATGAGCCATTTTCAAAAGCTTTTCAGAGAGCAGAGAACTGGAAACCTCTGCAATGCAATCCAGAGCAAGCCTTGCCCCCAGAATCACTCCCAAACAAACGCTTGCTCACTTTTTCTCCCCTTGGGTTAAAGAAGGAATCTAGAAATATTAGTTTCATTAGATTGAAAACAGCCTTTGTGCACCCAAAGTCTTTAATTAGAGCCCTGCAGGCAACAAAATCACAGGCTGCAACTTATAAAGCCAAGTACTTACCCCAGCAGAGTTTCATCACTTAGCTGGACAGAGCCTTCTTGCATGTTTTGAGCAAGAGCTGTCAGAGGAAGTTTTTTCTATGGAACAGAAGGAACAATGCTCAGCTTAGTGCTACTCACCCTTTCCAGCTTTCCCAGTACATCCCCTCTAAGATTTTTCTCTTCTTCCATATGGTTTCTATTACACACATACACAGCTCATTCTTTGACTTTAAGAAAACACCAAGTCACAAAAAGTTTCAAGCCTCAAGACTCCTGTTCTCAGGTACTCTGAAAAGCATTTTCTTCTCAGCATTAGCTAGAATGACTGGCCCAAAATGTATCTCAACTACTGTCACAGACAAGTAAACAGCTTTAACTGGAGACCTAAGCACCTAGCTTGGCGCCTGCCTCCTTGCAGAGGTCCATTCTGTGTGTTCAGGAGGTCTCTATTATTCAATAAAGGAGAAGACTTGAATGCTATTTGTGGTTATAACACTTTACAAAAACCTACCTACAGCTTTGCTAAGGAGGGGCAGAAATCAAACGTGTACAGGAAAACATTTACAGTTAACTGGAGATGCCAGCGCACAAAGGGAATGCAAACTATGAGGAGCTTGACCAGAGCTGCAGAGTATCTGCTCTTCTTAGTCAGGTCTTGTGAAAGCTGTAAGTACTCAGCGCACTGCAGAACCAAGTGAGTGTCCTGACACTACTAAGGCACTCCAAGGTTGTGCTGGTATATTTGGGTGGGGAATTACAGCTAGCATTTTACCATCTAACAACAACACGTGAGATGATTTTACTGGGTTTTCTCCCCTTGGACAACTGGAGGCACAGCAGCTGGTCAGTCTCAGGCCAGACCATATTCAGACTGGTCTCAGAAGAGAAGCCAAAGGGCAACTGTACTTACATGTCTTTTATCAGGATCTGTACCATGCTGGCCCTGAAAACAGGCAATTAACCGCTTCTGTGCAATGTGGCAAACAGACCTCACAGTGTCAAGCCGTCTCTCGATCTAGTTGGGGCAGGGGGGAGAGAGGAGGAAGAGAAAACAAAACAGAAAACAGAAGTTATTTCCCTGGCCTCAGCAGAAAACTTCCTCCTGTCCCACACTTAGTTCTTGCATGTTTCTCAAGTTCTACAGCGTACGACTTCAGCTGCTCAGCAGAAGTGCCTGACAGCAGAAATGCTGGGAAAGAGATCAAATTGCTTTCTTTTTCCCTCAGTGGCACAGTAGATCAGTCAGAGCTCCCAAATGCTGCCCCTACTTTTTGTCTCAGCAGAAGAGAATCAGGTTGATATTTGCCATCTAACAGCACATGCAGATATCCAAGACATTAATTTAGGGAGGAAAACTGCGGGAAAACTCTCATTTCTTGCTTGTGACCTTGTAAAGTAGAAGGCTAAAGACATATGTGACTGTGCCTTTACACTGCACCAAATCTACATACTGCTTCCTATGGTGTTTCCTTCTCTGGCCATTAAACACAAGGACAAAACTCGTACATGCTACAAATCAGTATTTTCAAGGAAAGATTGATAGGATTCAAAATGGATGTGGAATGAAAAAGCACAGAGCAATGCACAAACAAGAGTTCTGTTGATCATAGTATATTCGAAACATGGCTCAATACATAGACTGCGAACATGACAAAGACAATGTGACGTTAATAAACTGTTCTTTTAAGGGATTTTAAGTATGGAATTTTATCTCTTTTATTTCAAAGAACACCAAAAGCAAAGCAAGTGATGAGCACTGGGACAGAACTGCTTATGGCAGCGAGCTCCCCATGCACAGCTCCGAAAGAATGTGGTTTATCTGCATTTTGATGACTCACCAAGAATAAAAGGAGGCCCTTGGAATGGCTTCTAGTTAAAAAGCAAGGGGAAAAAAAGGAGATTTCATCTGTAGAAATAGTCTGAACCGCTTCTAGTTTTTGATACAGCTCTAAAATCACTGCTATTACATTTTCGGCAGGGCGGTAATTCCCCCCAGCTTTCCTATCAATCATAAATACAGATTAGCTGTCAGAGTAGCAATTTTAGTGCTAAGTTATGATGCCCCATGGATTTAAAGCAGGAGATACACTGTTGGTTTCTCCAGGAGGCAGACTGCCATGTTCTAATGAACATGAAATGCTATAAATTCTCATTCAGAATGTGACACATTCAGGTGAGAATGACATTTTTTCCTCCCAACAGGTTTATCCGGTGCTACTATGCTGGGATATGTGTATCCCTAAAGTGGTTACAACTGGAAGGATGAAACTGGGTCCCAACAAGAGCAGAGAGTGAAAACTAGAGCTGCTGAAAGGGACAGAGATCCAACAGAAGAGGAGCCTGCAGGGTGTGGGTTGGGAGAAGCTCAAGGAAGAAGATGCCAGTGGAGGGAGGCACAGAACAGACAAGACTTGCTGTGGATCAGCACAGCATCACTGCTGCTGGATGAGGGAGCCCCGTCCTGATGCACAAGCACATGTTGGCCCAGGCTCTCTGTTTCCTTTCAGAGGAAGGGAGCAGTAGCTCTGCAAAGCTGCAGCCTCAAGGAGCACCCAAAGCTGGACCTTGGGGCTGTGCCACCCAGCCACAGCCTTTGCAAGGCCAGAGGGAAGGTGAAAAAGAACCAGCACAGGAGGGCTGGTGAGCTGAAGGTCCCATGTAGGAAGACTGAAGTTTCACTGGTTACATGAGGCACTAAAAGCTCCTGACAGCTACAAGATGAATCCAAGCTGAGGTGCTCAAAAACCTTAGTAAAAATCTATTATGCCGGAGTAAGGTGCAGAGAAGCTGCTCTGAAAGCACAAGGCATTGCCTTTTCTTTACAGAGCATGTATCAACAAGCTCAGAATTCGGTCCATGTGAAGATACATGAACAAGAACGTGCTGTTTGTGGTCTGCATTTATTCTTGCAAGGTCCCGTAGTGAAGACTTCTTAAAATACTGAGCACAGTTGGGGTTTTTCACACACGAAACAGGGACATCCTGTAACTGAACCATCTTACGGACCCCAGCAGGCTAACACAGCCATGCACGGTGGCTTACACCCCTTTGAAAGGCTCTGGAGCACACGTATTCACAACAGCCTCTTCCAGGCAGCCTGAATGCCAAGCTTAAAGGGCAGAAGATTGATAAGAGGAACGTGACCCCAAAACTTCACAATGTACTCTCCTTTCTGATCTGTTTTTGAGGTCAAAGATGTTAGAAGAACCATGAATGACATTAATCTCCATTAAGCTACCTTTGAAGTGAAAATGTGACCCACAGGCCATGCTGTCTGTACCCCCAGGGCATCTTCAGTGTACAAAACATCATACAATTGCTTTATTATATGCCACAGGGGCATGCCAGAAAGTGGGTCTATTGTAGAAGCCTTTTGAGTACTGAATTATATTCCTTGTCTTCAGACAGGAACACATATAACAGAGATACTTGAAATGGAGCATTGCACTCCACAAAACAGAGGAAGAGTCATGGCAATCCTGTGTCAAAGCTGGAGCTAAATATAAAGAAGAACACAGTGAAACATGTTTGTAAAGTGAACCGCGCTTCTCAGCCCTTTGGTTAGATAAGAGCCTTCCTCCCCTCCACAAGCCCCCAAGAGCAAACAAACAAGTGAGTAAATTCTTCCACTTGGGTGTAGCCGGGCTGCTCTGGGCCTGGGAAAGCCTTGCTTGCAAAATTTTTTTGGCAACACGCAGCAGTGCTTTTGGCTTTCATTTCTTGTTACTATTCTGTAGCTACCCAAGAACACAGACGGGTTCTCAGAGGCAATCGAGGTGTTTTAACATCCTTTACATCATTTCACTGCACGCATCTCTTCAGGGATTAAAGCCAGTATTGTCAAGCTGGGGAGGTATTTGTGGTTCAAGTGAAGCAGCCCCCTGAAAAGCAGGGCAAAGTGTTTCGGGTCAGCTCGTTTCGCCATTACTCAAGATGATTTCATGTGCTTGTGCTGAATTCAAGTTTTCAGGCTGCTGCATTCTCTCATCTACTTTAATCTGAACAGCTGGAAAAGGCTGAAATAAAAGTATCTGCATCATGTATTTGGCTTTTGTGTTTCATGTACAGGTCCTGAACTTCAGCATACCAAGATGCTTCGTTATCTATTTGAAACAACCATGACACTTGAGGTCCCACGGAGCACCCAGCCTCACCTCTGCGTCAATGCATGTTCTGCCTCTTTATTTTTAGTCTTTCACAAAGTAACCAGAGGAAGAAAACTATGTAGACCAAGTCTGCAGTCAGATTTGTTCGATGTAATGACTCAACCTTGTTAATCTAACAGTTGCAACTGAAATCCCACCATGGAAGCAGTGTTTGATTAGATGGCATGCTTGCAAAAAGCTGACAAGTCTGCAAACACATCAAATGTCAGCGTGATAAATCTGAGAACAAGTATCACAAGCTAAACAAGCAGCATTTGCACACTTATTTAAAGCAATTCCAGACTCCCAGAGAAAAATCTATCAGCAAGCACTTGGCAAGTTTTTTTGCCACTTCTCTTAAGGCCCAAGTTGACCTCTTGAAGAGAAACAGAAATGAAGACAGAAACCAGCTGTGCCTGATCATCACTTCTTCCCAGCTCATCCTCCTCCAGCAGACAGACTGGCAAGTCATTAGCACTATTAGCTCATAAGCTTAATAAGATATTTCAGCTAATTCAAAGCAAGACTCTTCCTCCTCCACTTTATCAGGCCATAGGATCAGATTCAGAAGCAGAAGTACCTGAGTTCTTCCACTCAAAGTGTATCATCGTTTTTGCATGTGCTGAGAAGTCAGGCAAAGACCCCCTCAGTTTCCTCCCCACCATTTGCATTACTTTTTCCCCCACATTAGGTACTCCACAAAACTCGGAGGGTTCAAACCTCACAAAAAGCAACTTAAAATGTGTAGATGAGGCCCTCAGTGATATGCTTTAGTGGTGGTCTTGGCAGTCCTGGGGTAATGGTTGGACTTGATGAGCTTAAAGGTCTTTTCCAACCTAGCTGATTCTATGACAAAGCATACATATTAATAGTGTTACAGTACCTGCAACAGGTCTTCACTGAGTACCTCTGTTTTCTCAGCCCTAGGGAGGAAAAAAAAGACCATTGTCAGAGTGATTAGCACATTCTGGGTCAAAGGCTGAAAGCACTTTAGCAACAAAACCAGTTCAGCTTGAAGCTATAATCCCGTTATGACCATGGCTGCAAACAGCTCCGTGTTCAGGATGGAGCACTGGCTCCCAGCCCCGGCACATCAAACACAGATGGCTTGCTCAGCACAGGGTGCCTGGGAAAGCCTGACATTCCCGGAATCCTCGGCCCACAGCACCATCCCACTGCTCCAAATGGCGTTTCCAACTGCACACGGTTTAACACAAGGCGAAGTGGGATCCTGAGTCACTTCATTTGAATGCAAAGATGTACTGAAGCAATTTTTTCACTCCATGTTCTAACCAGGTAGTGCTATCAATGCACCTGAGTGTAAGGGCACATGAAGACAGGAGAAAAAGTAGGGCAACCAGCTTCATTTTGTATTTTATCCCTGCAGAGCTTTATCAACCAGCAGGCAGTGGAAATGGCAGCCTGAACACCTTCCCTCAACCTCACATGCACACAGCTGTCATCAGAAATCTCCCATTACCTCATTTTGCTGATTTCTTTAATACTAAAGGAGAATAAAAGATTTGTTACTTTAAACCATCATCAGAAGTTAATAGCATTCCCAGTAAAGGTCTAATCTCAACAGAAAAACAGCTGAATACTTACACATACTCCCAGACGAAACATTAACAGTTGTTACAAACAAATTCAAACATTCACACATACAATTCCACACCTTTTCCCAATCCCGGCTTACACATAAACTTTGATTTGTTTAACGTTGACACAGATTTGTTTGGTGTTGACTCATTTGCTGTAACCCTGCTTTATCCTGCCTTTGCCAGATCGATAAGGCAGAGCAAGATAAGTTTAGCTCACCCATGATCTCTCCCACTTGGCTGCTCGCTGTTACTACACGTCGATGGCTATAGAGGCCTTGGAGGTACTCCAGTACGCTGCTTTCCTGTTCAGTGTTCCCCCTGCTGCTGTCAGAGTTCCTCATCTCCTACAGCAACTTCCTTCTGATCCTGCAACCTGTGTAATAACCTACTGCAAAGCTGGGCATGCACAGAAACCTTGTTTTCTTGATCAGGCTTCATTAGCTGAACATGTAAAATGCCTCCAAAGGCAATATTCAGTCATGTGAAGTGGGGCTTTTTGGGGGTTTTAAGGCATTTGACTTGAATTTCATGGCACATTATCTGCTTGAACTGTTTATGACCCATAAGGTGTTTAATAATTAAGTACCAGAACACAGGAATGCTCAGAACCTCGGGAAGACAAAAGTCATTTCAATACTTTGATAGCAAATAAACTGCCAGCACTGCAATATTTATTTGTTTGGGAAACACAGGATTGGGAAACTTCTCTTCCACACAAATAGAAATATTGTGTCTGATCCAATGTATATCCTGTTAGAGAGCAATTATAGCTATTTACTTACTTTTTAAGTCTTGCAAAACCCCAGCAGAAATTACACAGAGGAACCACAGTGGAAGAATACTGCAGTTATAGCAGCACACGCTTAAACAGGTTTTAATCTGAAGTGGCAACTCGTACCCATGAGCTAACTGCTTCAACAGAATACAGAGCTACCAGATATTTCTGTAGGAACATAGTGCTGTGCACGGCAATGGTTTTACACCCAATTCCTGAGCAGCCAGAGGCTTCTGTCCTTCAACAGACTGCAGAAGATGAGCACCTCTATTTCTAATACTGAATTTGAGATGCATATAAAAGGTACCAATTCAGATACTTGTCGGGTAAAATCCCATCCTGATGGAGGCAGCAACTGTATGCCAGGATCAAGAGGCTGCAGACGGAGGGGTGCAGCCCTGTGAAGGAAGCAACTGAGCAGACCACAGCTACCTGCTATTAGCTTGCTAAAATACAGCTCAAGGTGTCTTCTGCAAAACCCGGGACTTCTTTCAGCCACAGATGCAGCTGGTTATAAATAAAGCAGCCTACTGGAAATTGTTTCACTGATGTTTCAGAACAGCTCCTGGCAGTTCCAGCCATATGAAGGTTCTCTAGTTAAAGCAATTGGCACGTAGCAGAGTATTAGTGTGGCAGTTGAGCAGAGCTCCAGCAGCCACTGCCAGTGGCTCAGGCTTGCCAGGTCACTTGGAAAAGCAGCAGGACAGCAGCAGTGCCACGCACACAGCATACAGGGATTATCCATTCTAACAGATCACAGCAATAGAGAAGCAACCACCTTCTCCACCTTCATGTATATGGTTTGAGTTGGAAGGGACCTTAAAGCTCATCCAGCTCCAACCCCCTGCCACGGGCAGGGACACCTTCCACTAGAGCAGGTTGCTCCAAGCCCCTGTGTCCAACCTGGCCTTGAACACTGCCAGGGATGGGGCAGCCACAGCTTCTCTGGGCACCCTGTGCCAGCGCCTCAGCACCCTCACAGGGAAGAGCTTCTGCCTCAGAGCTCATCTCAATCTCCCCTCTGGCAGGTTAAAGCCATTCCCCTTGTCCTGTCCCTACAGGCCCTTGCCCAAAGCCCCTCTCCAGGTTTCTTGTAGCCTCTTTAGGCACTGGAGCTGCTCTAAGGTGTCGCTTTCAGGAGCCTTCTCTTCTCCAGGCTGCCCCAGCCCAGCTCTCTCAGCCTGGCTCCAGAGCAGAGCTGCTCCAGCCCTCGCAGCAGCTCCGTGGCCTCCTCTGGACTCACTCCAGCAGGTCCAGAGATTCAGATTCAAACACTCAGGGCTCAGTTTCCTTCTTGTGCCTAGAAACCTGTGTAAGAAAAACCCACCACTGGTTTCTACATGTACATGACACAACGAGGCTTGTGCTGACTCCCCCGTGCACCTCTCTGGCCCTTGCTCAGCATAAAGAGAAAGTCAGATCAGACGAAGGCGTTTCAGCAGCTCCCTCGCCCTGGCTGCTGACACATCGACGTGACACAAACCAGACACCACAAAAGAGAAGACGTGATGTAGCAGAAGAGAAGACACCACCTTACCCTCACCGGCAGCTTTAGGAAAGAAACCAGCCACCCCGGGAAGCACAATTCAAAACAACTTCTAAGAGCATTCCGAGTACTTACAACTGGATATGTAAACATCACTAAAACCTCGAAGCTGCTGATGGTCACAGGAACAGCCACTGCCTGAGAGGTCACTGAACCTCCCACCCAAGCGGCAATAACCAAATTACTACAGGATTTTCTAAACTCACTTTTAGCTACTGGGAATCACAAAATGCATTTTACAGAAGTTATCCTTAGAGGAAACAACGTTCCTTCTAATATTATTCCATATTTCTGTTCAACTGATCTTTCATTATACTACTATAAAGTTACTGGATGCTTTGGCCATTTAAATACCATCAAATAGTAGAACAGAGCTTCCATACAACTTTAGACTCATTAAAAGTTTAATTCCTCCTTCCCCCTCCTTTTTCCTATGAAATTATATCCATTTAAGTGAAAAGCAGAGATGGGTCAGTAACGTGCCAGCAGAAACTGTTCCCATGTTAAATATGGTTACCCGCAGACTATGTATCACCATGTGAAGTGCAAACCAATTTTCATCTCTATCTTTGGCCCTCTTTGTACACCTCACGGGTTTATCAAGGATGTGAAGCCTCAGCTGGAAAATCCGGATCTCCCCCTCTGAAGTCAGGGATGGATTTCCCCCAGTCACTGGTGGCAGCAGCACAGCGCCGGTTCAGAAAAGCCACCAATGATGATGATGATGGTGTCAGGTTCGGAAATGCAGAGAGGGAATTTATCTCACCCTTCCTGCAGGCCCACATTCCACCTTTAATAAGGAAGCCAAGAGAGAGCCACTAAATAATATTGGTTGTCAGTGCCCACAACCACGAAACAGAAAATGCCACCTTGTGACAGCAGCACAGCCTCATCCTTACTGAGCAGGGAAAAGCTACAAACCAGCCAAGGTGCCTCTGTCTCCGAGCTGCAGGTACAACCAGTTTAAAGTTTCCATCTAACGGCAGCTTCAAGGGATGCTAATTCCTTCTGCGAACTAATTTAGTAGCAAACTTGTAGGAAATGACAGCATTTCTTTTTCACTGCTACCTAAAGTTCTGTCCTTACCTCTCATTAGGTCTTATTTGTATCTATCTAGCAGCATGAAGCGATGAAGAAACCCTTCTGGAATCAAGAACCGATTATGAATTGGAAGATTTAGATGCAGAGAGTGTTCCCAGGGGCTTTTGTCAAGCCCAGCAGCTGGAGACCCTCCACTGGCAGCTCCCCCTCAGATACCATGACCACAGCCCAGCCCAAACCGGTAACAAAGCCCAGACTAGCGCAGCTATGGCTGTTTACATCCAGGCAGCTAAACCCGATCCAGCGCTAACAGTTAATTCTCAGTTGCAAAACGAGGTCCCTCCAAGGCATTACTAATGGGGAAAGCACGCCCTGCCTCCCCAGCCCCTCCCGAGGCCCCAGCCGGAGCTGTTCATGCAGGAGCGATCCCTGTGCTTCCGGAAGGCTGGATCCGCCGGCACGCGGCAGGGAAACGGGAGCTGCCCCGCACGGAGCCTCCCAACACCTCCGGTGACAGCCCTGGTGCTGGCGTGATGTGGCACAAGCAGGAGCCTGGGGGATGCTGGACTGTGCACAGGGCTTGGCATCGCACCCCAGGGCTGGTCAGAGCAGAGCTGCTGGGCTGGCACAGGCGCTGGAAGCAGGAATGGAGCTGGTCCCATGGGAAAAGGAAGGTCTCTGAGAACTGAGGTTTTGCTGCTACAGAAAGGGTCAGGATACCTGTGACACCAGGACCTGGACATGAATCAATTGGTACAAAGATTTCCAATTAAAATTGAGCAGCACATTTTAAAAGACTGGTTTTAAACCCAAACCTGAACAATCATTTGTTACAGCTATATTCACCCCTTTACTGAACAAAGAGGATAAAACTACTGAATTCTGGAAAACCCGTACTTTCAAACTGCTTTTCACAGCGAGCAAGCACAACATCCTGCACGAGCGGCTGGCAGTGGGAGCTCTTCATCTCCTCACCATGCCTTCCTGCACTGGTACAACTGGTTCAGCCCTAAGCCAGCTCAGGCAGCCAACCTGACTGGAAATAAGCTGACAAAACAGTTACTTCTCAGCCAAATCAGCTGCAAAAACTCACCCTTCGGACAAACAACCTGGCACAGCTCTGGGGTGGGACAGCAGCAAAGAGCAGGTCAGGCTCCGAGTACAGCTCGGTTGGTGAATGACAGCCAAGACACCTGAGCAGTTGCAGCTTCTCCCTTTCTGATTCTCTAACACTGAGGAACTGTCATCTTCAACAAACTTTCTGTTGCCAGATTGATTCTCCACACAATTTTTCTTTCCAAGACAGCAAATAGCGTACTTAACATGAAATGTCTCGTGCCACATCAATGCTGGTGCCATTCGCTATTTGGGGATGGCACGGCCACCAGTAATTACCTTTAACTCGCTCCAAGCAAAAACCCAAGAGCTTTGGGAGTGGGAAGACTGTATTTTTTATTGTAGACACCTTAGCTTACAGGGACATTTTAGAACGTATTACGTGTGCCCCCAATTGGCCTCCTCTAAGTGTTTTATGGCATCACTTGCTTTAATTCTTTCCTCCTTTCGGGAAAGGCCCTTCAGCTCAGCTTCCTGCCTGGCTCAGCCCAGAGCAGGATGTGCAGAACAGCTCTCACCCCACAGGTTTAAAACTCATCCCCTCACTTTTTCACGGTACAGCTCCCTCGCACTTCCAGGCCAGAAGCCTCCTCTGTACATGTGGAAACAGCAGATGAGAATTCCTGAGATAAAAGTGTTTATCTGCCACAGAGAAAGAATCTACATTCCCCTGTATGAAATGAAGAGGCTCTATTAAACCAGCACTGGAGATTTAACAAAATAAAGCTTCATCTATACAATGGTTGAGATCTCACTGGCTTCACAGCAGGGTTCTGTCCACCACTGGGGCACCAGCCATGACCCAGGGCCTGATCTCCAAAGCAGGTCAAAGCAGTAGAAACTTCCACTCCTAAAAGGCTAACAAGGAAGCAACAAGAGCAAACCTGACTTGCAGAGCCATAAAACCTTGGACATTCACAACAGAACAAGTGACTCAATTCAGATGTCAAAGTGGAAACAGAAACCTTGACTCATACACTGCGATGGGAGGTGGAGCTGGCGGAAGGTGATGCTGCGGGAGGGCAGCTCACGACAAAACACGTCCACGTTCCTGATTTCTGGAAAGATTTCAGTGGAAGCAAGGAGAATCCACCTGAAACATGAGCCACAGTTAAAGCTAGCCTTCCTTGCTGTCTGGTTTTCCCTAAACAAAGCAGTTGTTTGTTACCAGGAGTAACCAGATTAGCTCCGCTGGCGAGTTAACACTTCAGAGCACCTTTGCCGGGCTGGCAGCACATCCTGCCTGCTTTCCACATACAATAGGCAGGATTTGCTGCCAGGAAAAACGAAAGAATCAGCAGCTCTGTTCCAAAACAAGGAATCCAGAATTAGATGACAATTTCCCTTCTAAAAAGTTTACTTTTTTAACATTCAATAAGAGAGACTTAATAGAAAATACAACTCAAAGGTGGTTCAGCTTTCCCCATTTGACGTCATGCTGAGTTCCAGGAACAGCCTTCTCTCTCAGGCTGGATGAACCCTGTATTTTATAATCCAAGTTTATGGAACCGAATTATCAAATACGTCAGTTTTAAAACTAAATGAAAACTTCAATCTGGTGAAAGAGCTGAAACAGCTGAACAAGACCAGAAACAAACCAGTGATGCCTTTTCAAGAAGGAAGCTCCTGGGTACCATTTACTGTACACTTAAGTGACTGCTGCAGTCAGTATCCAAACGTGAAATAGATCAGTGTTTATAGCAGTATCTTCCTTCCTTTTTGCTTGGTTTTGGCTGTAAGAAATCAAGGTGATGCAGGGAACTTCTTATTTCCTACACCTGTGGCCTTCATAAACACATATATTAAAAGCCACTTTTCAAACCCACTTTATTACGAAGGATTAACTTTGCTTCCTTTGGCAGCCTGTGGCAATACTCAGCTTGGTGGATATACTGCAGGAGTCTGGTTCCACCTGCACAGCACTCTGAAGACAAGCCACAGCAGAAACGTGTTTGGCCAAGTACCACAGAAACCAAGTTCATTATGTCACACAAGCCCCAGATTAATCCAGTTTTGACTCAAAAAGCTCAGAATTCATACTGTGTAAAGGTGATGAACAGGGATCCTCTGTGTGGTTGAAACCAGCATGACCCTGGGTAAGTACCAATATTCTCAGAGTTATTTTTAACCATTTAAAATCACTTCAGAGTGACTGTCAGATGACTATCACCACTTTCGATATTAGTACACGGGGAACACCACTCATACCAGCCACCAGTTAGACTTTGAGTTTGCCTATTTATCCCTGTTCTCCACCCAAATTAACAACAAACTTCTGCACAAGTATTAAAATGCTTCCACTGGCAATCTGCTGCTTCAGCAGCAGTAGCAGAAATCACAGCAGAGGAGACACCCTCCAGCTCACTTCCCATGGACAGTCCTTGGTGCAGAACCAGTTTTCATACTGAAGTGACACTCAAGTCACTAACTCAGTTTAACCGACACAGTTACTAATCCTTTAGAAGTGCTTTAAAAAAGGGAGCATCTCCTCCAAGGCACCAAAATGTTTCATTAATCAAGATGTGTATCTTCAGAAACCCAGGAGCTGCACAACTCCAATTCAGGCCTCCATAAACAGATAAAGATTTCTGCTCCGTGCCTTCCTCCTTCATTTCCCCATTGAGTTCCTCCATCAAGCTTTGCTCGGTGCCTCAGTCTAAAAGCTGCAACTTTGATGTTTCTGATAATCTCCTCACCCAGTGCTGAGGCATGAAGCCTGCCTGCTCTAATTAAAGGCAGGCCAGGCTTTAGACTAAAGATAATCATCTTGGAGAGAAAGCAGGCTGCTCCTTCGCCGCTGCAGGGAAACCCATGACAGACTGTTCACATTAGGGGATCTGAAATTCCTTCCTCAGTGAAATGGATCCAAGGCTCCTCTCTCCCAAGCGGGGCAGTAAATTTAGCTGTTTAGAACAACCATGGCTCAAGCCAAATCCTATTTTAGGGCCACTCTCGGAGGTGCAGTGACTGCAGCAGGGCCCTGTGCCGCCCTTCAGAGCTCCAACCCTCCTTGTAAAATATACACTTGGTTTCCAAGCTAGATGCTGAGAATTAAACCAAATATGGTGCAGTTTGATACTGTTCAGTTAAGCCTAACAGCTCTAGACAGATACTTGAGCCACACACACTCTGAATTACAGATAAATCTAAGTTGAACTTACGGCAAAACTACACTTGTGGCTTAAATGCAGGACTGGATTTAAAGCAATTGTTTGATGGAGGAAGTGATGTTTCAGTGAGCAATCTGATGACTGAGAGCTTTTAACTTCTGGTTACAAATTCAATTTACAATTAAGTGCTTCCAGCTGACTACTGTCCCAGCAAATCAAATACTTACTGCTAACCTGCTAGCTCACACCAAAGTTTTATATTTCCCATGCTAAGTGCACCCTACTAAAGATTACTGCAAAACTTGAACTTTTCAAACAAGTTATTGATATACTTCATTAAAAAATGTACACAAACACCCTTACACCATGTCTTAGTAAACAATTGGTTTCAATATTTAACTGCCCACTATTTATTTATATTAACAAGTTTGTTTTCACACAAGGTCTTTCCCTCCTCCAAGCAAGCAACAACCTTTTACTGATGTAGAATAGCTTTATCTAAAATTAGCTGGGTATGACATTGATGTAAGAGACAGCAGAACAGAAAGCAACCAAAATCATTACTGAATTTGTCATTCCTCAACCCCAGGTGCAGTTTTACAATCCCTGCATGCCAGCACCAATGTAGCTGGTGCCAGACTGGGAATCCCACCTTTGTGCTGCAGCAGCCAGAGTCCCACCGGAGCACCAGGTCTGGTTGAAAATTAACCTGGCTGAAGAGCAGCAATAAAGGTGCCTGCAGCCACCTCCCTGTCGGGCTGGCTCTGCTGAGCTGCTCACCCCAGCCCTCCACAACTCCTCTTGTGCCAGCTCCAGTCACCACCACATCAAACCCATGGTAAGGAGCAGATGCTGGATCCCTCCCTCATCCCTACATCCTTGCTCCTTTCAAGAGCACTATGTGAAGCAGTTCCCCTTCCACAAGTTCAGGTAAGGTCCTTATACCTCTCCCCTGTACCAGTGGCAGACACAGGCAGCTCTGGCTGGAATTACATGCAACAAATTACTGGTTTCCTGTTGTCCTGGGCCATTCCACGGCTGCACCACCCCTGTCCTCAGGCAGGAGCTGGAACCAGTACAGGAGAGGGGAATCTGTCCCCTTGAGCTACCTGAGAGCAGCTTAAACTGTCATGAAACTGCACCCTAGGGCCAACATTTCACTGCCACAAGGTGACATCAGCTGGCTGAGCTGCTGAAAAAAGCTGTGGTGTCCTCCCTCCTGCCACCCTCAGCTCCTCACATCCCCCTGGGCCTGGCACAAGCATCTCCACTAGTCACCAGCTCCAAGGACTGACCTGGCTGAGAACTAACCTGGTTGGAAGAAACCCCATTTTTCAGTCAGGTTAATTTCACAGCCGAGATCAGCTGTGCAAGCGCAAAGCATCCCAGAATCCCAGACTGGTTTGTGTTGAAGGGACCTTAAAGCTCATCCAGTTCCAATGGTAGGGACACCTTCCACTAGAGCAGGTTGCTCCAAGCCCTTGTGTCCAACCTGGCCTTGAGCACTGCCAGGGATGGGGCAGCCACAGCTTCTCTGGGCACTCTGTGCCAGTGGCAATAAATGGAAGGGCACTAGGGAACAGAGGCTTGGCAGCAAGGGCACTGCTGCAGTTGTACGCCCTGACCACAGAGTTAAGGCAGCAGCTGATGTTTCTAGGTAAGAGAATGGCTCATGAATTTCCTACGTGTGGGTTTGGCAGCTTCTAGTTTTAGGCGAGGACCAGTCTCTTGCCAAACCACCTGATGACATGAGAACTCCTTCACATTTAAGAAGGAAAAAGAACTCAACTACCCACCAAAATAATCCTCAAACACAGCCTGAACTTTCAGTCAAGCCACCACTTTCCATCTAGGCACAAACCAGATGGATTGCCCCACTAACTCAAGCCACTCTTAAATATTATCATTTCTTTCACCAGCAGTCCTGCATTCTCCAGCACTGGAAGAGCCTCCAAGGAGCAGGACTGCCTTCTGCAAAGACAAACTTCTTACAGCACAGACATGATTGAATAGGAAAAATGTGCAATACAGGAATGAGCAAAATACACTAAAAAAAATAAACCTGGGTGGTTTTTGCATATTTGTTTGCTTTTTAGCACTCTGGCAGGACCTTTCAGCTACACATTACCTTGCCTAAGTGTCAGAAACTCCAATCCAGAAATGAACATTGCGCCAAAGGTAACGCTGTTCTTAATTTAATCCGCTGTCCAGACAGGTCTATTTTAAGCCTGGGGATTCACGAAACTGGCAAGAGAAAGCCTTTGAAAAGGAACCAGACTGAATCAACACAAGAAGCAAAACAAGGAAACACAGAAAAGGCAGAACAATGAAGTAGGAATAGAAAGTAAGAATGCCAGGAGGAGCTGGGAGCTTCGAAATAACAGTAAAACAAGTATAAGGGAATTCAGGCACCTGAAGTTATATAAAACTAACAGGCTAGTGACAAAATAGGGATCATTCTTTGTGCCTCCTCTTTCCCAGTGAAGACTCTGAACTGATTTCAGCCATGATTAACAATTAATGCCTGAACCCTCTATTATGTTTCACCAACAGGAAAGCCAGTTTCTGAGTCCCACAATTAGCCCTCAACTGAGATGACTCATCCAGTTACTGGGTTTAAGGCACTGGCTATACATGTCTGGGTTTATACTGCTCAGATACAGTGCATACAGACCCTGCTACTGTGTGTAACATGCAGCCCCACACCATCACCACCCTGCCATGTGCTGCACATGATGCTTTTTGCTGTTCCAACATGAAACTGAAAGTTAACTCTATCGCTAGGTTTCCGAGAAGGAAATACAAGCCCCAGACTAATATTCTGATCAAGGTTTAACAACCTGCAGCTGCACTTGAGCACACACTTGGACCTGCTGTTACAAATCCAGGATTACTTTACCCTACTGTTCCATTCCTACAAAAAACATCAGCTCAGAACACTTAATCTGCGTATTAAATCAGCTCACAGCAACACAAGCCAGTTAAACGCTCCACTGAAACAGAAGCTGCACCAGTTCAGCTCACACCTTTATTTTTGTGCATGAAAATGATACCACTCCACCTTCGTTTTCTAGAGAACACAGAACTTTTAATCAGGCGGATTAACATTTCCTATGTGTTGCTTGACAGTTAGTTCATAGAAGCCCAAAAGGTTTGCATTTGAGTAAACCACTGCACTTTGCAAAGCCGTATCACAGCCACAACTTCCCAATCTGCATGCAAGGAGATTTATCTTCTAAGAAAGGCCAACCTTCATAACTTCATTTTCCTGTCACTGGCTGAAGCACTTCTCTGTAGCCTTAACTCCGTCACCAAGGACGTGTGTACACGTGCATGCCACAAGGGACATGCTCCAACAAGCGCTAGAGCTCTCAGCAATGACCCACCTCCTCTGTGCAAGTTACAGTTGTCCTTTTATTAATTTTCACTCTGGAAGTGCCCTGGGCACCTTGAGAAACAGCCAATACAGCCAGTGAGTGTATCTGTACGGAAACTCACTCCAGCAATTTGTGGCACAGGACAACTCTGAAGACAGAAGGAAAAACCTCTTCCTTCATCAATCCTTCTCCCCTGAAACTGATTGGTATATTATGCATCCTTATTTGATTCACTCCAGGATGTTCCTGTCGTTTTGCAATGCAATTAACTTCACAAGAAAACAGTCTGTGTCAAGGAAAAATAGGCTCCACCTCGCTCAGGAGAAGAACTCGTGACCTCACCCCGTATTCCTGAACGCGCTTCCTGTGGAGACAGTGGCACTGTCCGAGCGGAGATGCACCACTATCCCGACAGGCTTCCATCAGCCATGACAAACTGGAGCTTTTCAGGCTATCTGGTTCCTAAGGAATACATTTTAACTACCATGTTCCAATTCAGTCAACAAAGCAACGTTGCAGATAAAAAAGACACATGCGAGTTCCCCATTTCTTTCTTGTCTAGACACCAAGTGCTGCTTTTAGCGTGACAGTCGGCGAGGATCAAATTTAGCTTTCCTGTCAAGACTGGTACCTGCAACCATCAGGCAGCCCTGCAAATGAGGTAATCAAGCACAGTGAGCTGTTCAAATCACTCGATGTGTCACCAAGTGCCGTGAAGCTCCTCGGTTCTGAATTACCAGAGGTCAGCCCCACCTTACCCAGTTTATTAATTGCCAGTATTAAACTCCCGCAGGTTTCAGAGCAGAGCTGTGGCAAATGGAGACAGGTAATTGCTGCCTTACGCAAGGCTCAACACAGTGGGCTGGAGGTTCTCCTACACCACCAAAAATGGACCTATTTCTTTTAAGTTATGAAACCTTTCCTTCTGGAAACAGTGCATAATATTAGAACACGTTCCTAACACACCAAGACGCTCTTTACTGAACCACCTTCTAAAAACCTCTCTATATTTGGCACTTCATTTGCTAATACGATGACCTCTGAAGAGCAGTTCTGGTCACAGATTCATTATCATAGCCTAAAAATACCGTGCAAGTATCTAAGAAATACATTTGCTTTCATAGATTCCAAGTGTCACGTTACAGCACTGGGTTGAAACAGCTCAGTAGATCACTTCCATCTATTTTAGCAGATTAAATCATCACTATTTTAGGATTTTGACTCTGGGCATAACCTGATATTAAAGTTACTCGCTCTGAAGAGCCACCATCAGATCAGGTTAGAATGAAGGGATCACAGCTTCATCCACAAACAGGGTAACACCAGGATTATTTTATTTAAATGAATAAATACCAGAGGAGTTGAGCTCTACCCCTGAGTGCAGGTGCCCAGCTGACCCTGTGATGAGCAGCTCCCACAAAAGCAGATCCAAATGTATTTTTACCTTCATTATTCTGCTGTGATGCCAGACACCAAAGCCTCCACCTCAGATGCACCTAAAGATGGACAACGCATCCTTTCCTACTGTTTTAGCTTCCCATGCTTCCCTTTGGCGCTCTAGACCGCAGCCGCACAGGTCCGGCCAGGGAGGGTGACTCAGGCTCCGGTTATGTGCTGTGACACCAGCACAAAGTGCTGGGCTTGGCAGGATAGTTCTGGCTGCCCCAGAGCCTTCAAATGCTTGTGAAACCACCCAAT